>NC_136263.1:46182734-46607734 GCF_964187855.1 Myxine glutinosa | reverse complement strand
TCACTACAGGTCGCAGATTTGTTATGACAGCTTTTCGCACTTTGTTATGACAGCCGACTGCATGTCCCAACGCGAGGTAAACCCCGCCGCGAACGCGAATAGAGCGGCGTGCAGGGAGTGTTGGGATTCGTGTGGAGGCACGAGGGTGCGCGCCAAGACGGGGGGGGGCGGCGTGGCGTCGTCGCGTTGAGATGGTTGTGCCAGGTCGATCGGCGATCTCTGAATTTAAATCGGATTTTTGTCATGTGTGTTGTGAAATTAAACGTCTATCCGAGAATCCTGGCAATGGTCGTTTAACTAAAGTGTGGTACAAACCTGTGTTTCCGCCGTGCGGCTCCGTGGAAGTTTGGGTAGAGGGATATTGTGTGTTCAGACAGGAGCCGAGCGAGCCGCGAGTCACGGGTGTGCTGTATGAGATTTGCTCAGAGTGCTGGCGATAACTCGCCCACTCTCAGAGGAGGATGTGTGCCCAAATGCATTGTGGGTCATTTCGACTTTGCTGGATGTCGGACGTTCATGTCAGATGAGCCATGTCGGAATAGTGGCCGGCTGCGACATATATGCCAGGCAATGTCACAGGACGAATACGTTACTTATAAGATGGATTTTTATTTAAGATGGATTTATAAGATGGATAGATGGATGGATTTATTTAAGATGGCTAAAATAAACGATTTCAAGACAGAGTAATTAATTTCCGGAGCCAAGTTCCAACAGGAAGTCTTGTTCATACAGTAAGGTACAGTGCGGAGTGGCGGCTGGAAGATGCATCGAAGCATTTGGGATGATCGATGCGCCGGACAAAGGGTATGCTGGCGAGCGATGCTGGTAAGGTTAAGTTATTAAAATTGGAAATTCAATAATTTGAGCAGAAATGTCACGTTTCAACAGAACGCTGATCCGAGGAAAGAGGAATATCGAGGTTTCAACTGTCGGTATGTGGTGTGGCTTGTGCCAAGGTGTGGGCGCGAGGAGGTGTGTTGATGAAGCGTTGTGCGAACGAGGAGGGATGTGCGAAAGGTGCACTAGGTAGCAAGGGTGCTGCATTGTAAAGCACGCCTCGTACGGAAGTTCCTGGACGGATTGTGACGGTTGTTGGATTCGTAGGAGCTAGCATTTTGCGATGTAGAGCCTCAATAAGGGTCATTTGTCTGTCTGGATGTGGTTCTTGCAGGGAATGACGCCGGACTTGTATTATTTGCGGAAAAATAAAGCGCTGGTTACCCCAATTCGAAGTTTGACCTTTTAAAGTTTAGTTGACCCTTGTTCGAGATATGCAAGGGAAAGGTCAGAGGTAATTCACTAACCTTGGAAGAACGACAGGCGGAGTCAGTCTACAGGGTGTTGCTTTAACGACAGGATATATAGGACTTAAATCTGGAGAAGATGGATTTGAGTCACGTTAAATGGAGGACATTTGTGAGGATGAAGAGATGCAAGTAACGTGGATTAAATTGTGGTATCACGAGTTGGGTGCCAGAGATATTGTGGTTATTATAACTCACTGAGTATAGGGGGCGCCGGGCGCACCGAGTACAGATCGGGTTGCATGATGGAGCACGCATGCATGGATTTTGGCTTTGCGAGGCTCCGGATAGAAATTGGCATTTCGATGCTGTGGATTATATTATGCCTGCCCGGAAAGGGGATGTCCTGTGCTGGGGCTGGCGACATGCCTCTGTTATTTGTCTGTCTGTCGGTCTGATTGTAAGTCTTTGGTACTGGGAGGGCTAATTGAGTGCTTAGGCGTCATTGTTCCATGGAGGCAGGTCCGGGGGTTTTGGTCCAGCCTGCAAGGAGTCCAGGGGCTTGTTTTAGGGCTGGGTCGCCAAAAATGGGATGCTGTGCCCATCTGGATGTAAAATTATCCATCAAGGACGGGGAATAATGTGCAGTGTGATTGGGTAAGAGGTAAAGGCCATAAAACACCAACCCCATGAGGAACGAAATAAATGGAGAGATGTTGGGATCACATGATGGTTGGGATTGAAGAACAACCTACTGGGATTTCAAACCTGTGTTTGGGTCTGGGGCAACTGGGTGATGGGCAACAGTGTATGAGTGAGTAATTATGATCTGTTTAAGTGTAAGAGGCGGTGGAGAAGAAAGGGGTGATGAAAAGTTATTTGTTTTAGTGTGAAGTAGGTTGGTTGCTTATTTGTCACAGTAAGATGAGAGTTGTGTTTTTAAGCTTGGTCTTTGAATGAATTGTTGCTTGGAATGTGTTGATTGGAAAAGTGATTTCTGATCGCTGATCCGATCTGGTTTTGAATTGTTGATTTAATTTTGAATTGATTGGAGGTAATAAGGATTTGTGTTGATTTCCTGATTTGAGTTGATCTGGAAACAAAGACAGATGGGATTAATGTGTATATCAGGAACATTTTGGAAAAGAAATATGGATATATGACATTACTAAAATATAACCAAGCAATTGAGAGTTCTTGGGTTAATGGGATATAAATAAATGCATCTACAAGTTGATGGTTTATAAAAATTTAGTTCTGGATGATACTTAAACGATGAACAATGTTGGCAATATACAAAGAATGTGACTTGTTTTTGGGGGGAAAACATGTGGTTTAAATTTGGTTGGCTAAGTTTTAAAGATGGAGATGTTTCGCAGAACTCTTATGATTATTTACATGAGTGGTGGACTATTCCATGGCGAAGCATTTTCCAGTTTATTGAAAGTTGGATAAGAGGGAGTATCCAGGAAAAGATGTTCAAGTGAACTTGGTGCTGTGAAAAGAATGTCGAGTTAATGGAAGTGTTTTGTTCGATTAATTTTGTTCAATTTGTGTTCAAATGACCATCGATGTTGGGGGCAAAGTTATGGGTGGATTTGGTGAGTGGTTGTGGGCAAACGAAGATTAATTTAGATTTATCATAGTTAAGTTCGAGGAAGTTGATTTGAAGCCAGAATTTTATTTGGATGCCAGAAAGGAGAAAGGAGATGCTGAAAGCCAGAAAGGAGATGCTGTTGTCTACTCTGAATGACAGGTGGCGGTATCCAGGGCGCTGAGGAGTTTGTTCACGTTGTAAAGTTTGTTTATTTAGTTTGTTTATTGTAGAGAAGAGTGCTTTTGGGATTCCGGAGCCAGAGTGGATAATTTGAGAGTAGTAGGTGGTCCATGTGAAGCTTGGGGGTGAACTAATTTGGGTTTAATAGGCACAAGCTGGTCTAAACAGGGTGAGGAGGATGGTGTGATTGATGATGTCAAAGGAGGCGTTGAGGTGAGGAGGATGAAAATGTTGAGGTTGCCGGCATCAGAGGAGAGAAAAGGTCGCTGGTGATTTTGAGGAGAGCAGTTTCAGTACTGTGGCTGGAGCAGAATCCGGATTGGGATGTTTCATACAGGTTATTGGCAGAGTGGTGATGTTTGAGTTGAGTGGCCACAGCACGTTCCAAAACTTTTGACAGAAAGGGTAGGTTGGAGATGGGTCTGAAGTTATTTAGGGTGTCAGGGTTTAGTCCAGGGTTTTTCCAGAATGGGGGTGAAGGTTCACGAGTTTTTGGGGAAATCGGTAGGTGAAGCTGGATTAAGTTGGAACTGCTTGATGAGCCATGGAGATGGATTGGGTTTTGTTGTTGGTTGTCTGGGAGTTCGGTTGTTGCATTGCCAAAGGTTTCTGTGTGGTGGACACACTCGTTGGCTGTTGTCTTGTGTGACGTGGAGGGAGATGTATGTGGCTGTGTGTGGCTGCCTGGAGGGGAAGGCGGCTACAGTGGTTGATATTGGTTGTGGGTTGTCCGGGGTGCTTCGATTTGCATAAGGGGTGAAGATTGGGATATTACATTATTTTGAGTAAGTATTGGCATGAGTAATTACAGAAGTAATTATGAGTTATTATGAGTAATTAGTGGTATGAGTATTAGTTATGAGTCAGTGATTATTTTAGTAAACTTACATGTTTCGCTGTGTTGTGGATCTGCGGACAAGCTAGTTTGATGGGTACCCTGGGGTCTTCGGCGTGTCTATGTGTTTGGCTGTCTGTCACACCGGACTCTTGAATGGGTTTTCATGAGACGAATTTCAGACATAACAGTGAGAATCTATTTTGAGCGAATCACAGTGGGTGAGGAAAACATTGTGTGTGACCAGACACCAGAACTGACCAGAATTGAAATTGGAAGTAGACCAGGTTATTTCTATTATTTGTTTATTCGTGAAAATAAATAAATAATAGGGGGAGGTTAATGGAGGTTAATGGTGGTTTGTTTGTGTTAATTCTAGTTGAAACTCTCGCTGAAGTAATTTTCGTTTATTTTTATTTTTTGATTCGATTTGAGAGTTGAGATGATTGATTTTTTATTAATTTTATAATTTTATTTTTATTGATGTTGGAAACAGGTAATGGGATGCTGAGAGAAGGATTGAATTTAATTTGAATTGGACTGGATTAAATGGGATTGAATTTAAAAATTGAATATTGGATAAAATTGGATCCACTTGAAAAAAAGTGGATTAGGAAATTGGAGAAAAGGTGTTCTATGAAACTATGAATTGAATGAATTGAATCTATGAATTGGAGACCTGTAGACCAGGCGCTCCCAGGAGACTTGTGGACCAGGTGTTCCACCAGAGGAAAAAGACCAGGTGTTCGTGGAGCACTTCACCTGCAAGAACGCCTTAGAACCAAGGTGGAAGGGACCAGTCCAGGTGTTGCTGACTACACCAACGGCAGTCTTTTGCGAGGGCAAGACTTCGTGGATCCACGCCACGCACTGTAAGTTGGCCATACAAGCACCAGACACCACACCCCCAGAACACAGTAAGGATGGGCCTAATCATAGGTACAATACTATTGATAGCGACAGCAGCTAGGGGAAACTCCGATTCCAATAGATGCGAAAACGAAACCCGACACCTCACCGTAACATGGGGACAAAGAGTATCACTACCATGTTTCGAACAGAAAGCCCTGCACACAAATTGGGTGAACATAAATTGGCTAGCACTGTCGGCAGGGCCTGGACGCGTTGGCATGGTACTACAAAAGCAACGAGAGTTCCGGGAAGACGGGCAAGCTAGCATTAAGACCTTGGCCCAACCAGGATACCAATGGGGAACCCCTGATTTTAAGCTACAAACACGCACGCGCCTAGAGAAAGGCATGACTATGCAGGTCCGGTGCAGCGTCTGGACCCCTGGCGCGGCCGGTGGCGAAAAGAACTACATACGATGCATCGAATACATACTCACGCCACAACCCCAGAATAAGGCCCCAAAGAAGGGTGAAAACACATATTGGAAAGTGGCCAGGGAAGTGGCAACAATTCAAAATAGGACACACTGCTGGTCGTGCATGCGCTTTCCCCAAGCAGGCACCACAGGAATACACATGATAGTGCTACCCTTGTCCCTCAATGACCTCTGCTCACAACCTATCGATTCCCCATGTTTAGTCACCACGCTGGAAAGAGAAGGGGTTGACAACGGCAAGAGTTGCAATCGACAATTTAATTATCGCCCGTCAATGATTGCCCATGTGGCCGAGAGGCCTGCCCCCGTCTGGGTCAAACCACAGAAAGGGACGGTCTGCCTCCAGGGTTCCGGCCACTTGCGTATGGGAGAATCAGAATGCGCCTACACTCTCCCCGGGAAGCTGGGACAAGGGAGCTCGGGGATTACATTACGAATAGTACTGCAAGATAAACACAACCACAACATAACGGCTATAACATTCTCTAGGGGGGTTAGTAGGATTAATGGGGTGGTAAAGGGACTCCAGTGCTTATCCACCCACCTGGTCCCACCCCATGGGACAATGTTTATATGCGGCGACAAGGCTTACCCCTATTTACCAAATAATTGGGGGGGCACATGTTATCTGGGTTCAGTCCTTCCTGACGTTGAGATACTGGATGAGCTAGACCCAAAGTCCTTGGACAGGCGTTATAAGAGGTCAGTCATGAACGAAGATGGAACCACTAAACTACACGGGAGCCTAGGGGAAAAGGTGTTTGGTTTCTTCTTCCCAGGAGCGGGCACAGTCATGGATAGTTTCCGGATAGACAAATTGGCTTTGGCCCTAGAAAAGGTGGCAAACGACACCGCTACGGCTCATGACATACTATTGGACACGGTAATTCACATGCGTACAATGGTGATGCAGAAGTGAGACTAAGGGAAACTAGCCACGCCCTGACGATCGATCGGATCGCGCGCGAAAATTCTTATACATTTAGCTGGCTCACTGACTGGTTCCAGGGATGGACGGGCACCATAGTGAAGTGGTTATTGACCGCACTGGCTGTGATAATCGGGGTAGTAATTTGGGGGGCACTAATGAAATCTCTAGTCCTCCTCTGTATGAGAAAGTATTTTACAGGATGGAAAGTGAAAAAGCCGCCGACAACAACTATGGCTCTGACCACAGAGGCCGTCGACCTGAACGGGTCCTTCAACAAGGCAGTTGCGACCGGCGCTCCAGAAAATTGCATTGAATTTTGTGGCAACTGTGATACTTGTGTGGATCCCATGTGGGAACTGGCTGCTGCCTGTAACGGTGTATGCGATGACTGTGATACTTGTGCTATAAACCCCTTGCGTGTACTGGCTAACGCTGCTTATGTATTACAAGCTGACAGCTGCACGCCCCCTTCTGACCCAACTATGGATCTGATTGCGACACTGGGTCTGGCGGTCGAGGGACCCGACGTGGATATCCTAGACCCGCAAGCCGACCAGGCGCCCAAGGGAGACTTTGACATAAAGGAAGTCCCTCTCTTTTCTCCAAATGTTTTAAGTTCAAATGCTTCAAGTGAATCGGATTTTTACGCTCTGTACCCTGACCAGGAAATTGAAACACAAGATACTGACAATACTATGTATTCCCCAGAACAGCAGCACGTGAGGGACCTCATGGGCATGATCGTTGATTAACTTCGAAGATCTGCAAGGACTGGGTCTGCAAAGGGTGGGGGGAGCAAGTTCCGCAGGGGAGGTGATGGGCCCTCTGGCGGAGCAGAACCTCATCTGGACCAGACACCTTCGTTGTGGATCCGAAACGTTAATGGACTTTCATGTTCTGAGCCCTCAGGCTCCGAGCACGCACCACACGACACGTTCGCCAAATGCACGGGCGAGGCGCTTTGGGCGCACGATATGCCCTTGGGAGATACCCGCATTACACAATTATTTTTTCAATACCCGCATTACACAATTATTTTTCAATAAAACCCGATGTGGCACGTTGTCTCTTAAGATACTTTGTCTCGACGAGACAAGAGGAAGGAATGTCAAGTAGTAGATTTGTTATTGCCTAAAGTTCAGTTATAGACGTTGGGTGCTAATGTGTTATGATTTATATGATGTTTAAAAATGCTATTTCATAAAGTTAATAAAGGGTTTTTGCTTCGTTTTAGTTTTGGATGAGAAAGGGCTCGCTGAGGTCATGCTGAACAAATTGTATACGTGTGCTTTTTTCGAGGCTGGTCGTAAAACCACGCCCACATGCGCTTGTTTTTGCGTAATGCTAGTAGAATGACATGATCGTTAACCATATATATTTTGTTTTAATCTCAGCAACGCATGACTCTGTATAAACATGCTTTGGATTACTCATGTACACAAACCCATAAAATATATGGGTTTGTTTGGCTAAGCATACACTCTCCTCTTTGTGAGTTATATTTCTGTTTTCTCGGAGCCCAGAGAAACAATTGGTCCAAATGATAAGGAAGGGCTGACTCCCCCGAATGATAACGGTGGGAGGGACTCTCGCCAGTCGCTTCGTTCTCTCGGAGATTTTCTGATAATCGTATTCGTATATAAGTGAATGAGAATCAATGTGTTTTCAGGAAGGCTTGACGTGGCATGAGACTGGCTCTTGCTATAGATGTCTTGGCCTCCTCCGGATCTGTATAAGTTGGTTATTAATAAAGCTGCGCCATTCCAGGCTATTGTGGACTTCTTTTGCAAACGAAGAGCTGATTCTTCACATATATATATATATATACATACATACATACATACATACATACATATATATATATATATATATATATATATATATATATATATATATATATATATATAAAATGTAAATAATATATATATCTATAACAGGTATAAGTACAAGCTACCACTCGTCCACCTACAACAGGTACAAGTTTACAGTGGTCCATATACAACAGGAAAAACGCACCAAAGATCCATGTACAACAGGTATAAGCTACCACTGGTCCATCTACAACAGGTATAAGCTACCACTGGTCCATCTACAACAGGTATAAGCTACCAGTGGTCCATCTACAACAGGTATAAGTTGCACTCAGTTACGGAAATTATAATGTAATCTCTCACAGGCAGAACAGGCGCTAAATTGGAATAACATTGTATTGTTCAATTAATCAGATAATTGTGCACCCTTCATAACAGATTTAATTATTTTATAATGTTCATTGATGCAATGTTGTGATTTTATTATCCATTTTGATATACTAGGGCATGCCCGTACTATATATATATCTAAAATTATATCCCCCCCCCCCCTCTATTTACATGAAATGGTTTGGTCCATTCGCAAAGCCAAAGCGAACGGCTTGCGAGTACGGTGACAATCCCCCCCCTCTATTTACATGAAATGGTTTGGTCCAAAGCGAACGGCTTGCGAGTACGGTGACAATCCCCCCCCCCCCCCTCTATTTACATGAAATGGTTTGGTCCAAAGCGAACGGCTTGCGGAGTTTGGTAAAGAAATCGCCATAGCGTGCACAAACGCGCAGGAAAGCGAAAGAATCGCAAATTAGTTTTAATTAGTTTTAAAACATAGTTTAACGCCAACATAGCGGCAACATAGTTTGCCAACGTGAAATAAATGAATACGCTCTCAAATGTGCCGTCCGAGGCAGAGTCTGTTCGCCACGTTCGGCACACGTGATAACTCGCTGCTCTCTGATTGGTTGAATCGTTTTTTGGACATAGCTCGGTAACTACTTCTCCGATTAATATGAAACCTTGAAAAGGCACATCCTCGGGTCCCCAGCAATATACCTGGCAAGTTTCAAGTATATCGGACCCGTGGTTGTCGAGAAACAGCGGTCACAGACAAACATACACACAGAGATTACTGGAATTATAGATAGACTAGGGCATGCCCGTACTATATATAAGCTAGGACGTGCCCGTACGTGGGTGCCCGTTCCTTGCCAAAAAAAAAAAAAAAAAAAAAAATTGTGTAGGGGTGTGTGTGTGTAAACATCCTAGGGCGTGCCCGTACGTGGGTGCAAAAAAACATGCGTGCAAACAACAAAAAAAAACTTTGAAACCACGTGGCAGTAACGACCACAGAACCCCCCCCCCCCCTCTATTTACATGAATGGTTTGGTCCATTCGCAACGACCACAGAACCCCCCCCCCTCTATTTACATGCAATGGTTTGGTCCATTCGCAACGCCAAAGCGAACGGCGAACGGCTAAATCGCCATAGCTCGGTAAGTACTTGTCCGATTAATTTCAAACCTTGAAAAGGCACATCCTCGGGTCCCCAGCAATATACCTGGCAAGTTTCAAGTATATCGGACCGGTAGTTGTCGAGAAACAGCGGTCACAGACAAACATACACACATACACACATACAAACACACATACACACAGAGATTACTGGAATTATAGATAGATAATACATTTCATGAGCAAGCTGTTTCATGGTGTTCCTTTGTCATCACCACGATGGTTTGTGTACATAAATGCTTCACATCATTTTCAACTGGAATTCCTGCCAGCACCACATATCTGAGGCTGGACAGCAATAAGCTGCAGTCTCTTCCTCAAATTTATTCTAAGTTGTCACAGAATTGTGTCATCAGAAGGCACAACAATGCTCTTGCACTTCATAGACACACTGTGTATAATTTTGCACAAATTCGAATGGGTTGACATTTTTTTGCCGTGGCATCCCTGCATATGGAGTACCATACCTTCGCACTCCATGATAAAATGTACCTAGAAAAAAACAGTTTTGACAAATATGAGACAGATCAAATCGATTAACGGAAGTAGTTTCAACAAATAAATCTGAAAAACTACAAACAAAGCTTCCCAGAATATTTAGAAGTCAATCATTCATTTCTCTCCACTGGAAATTCTTGACTACAAAATGAATGTGTGGACTACAAAATGTAAATGTTTGATGATATTTGTTATATTATATCACCTTTATCAATCTATTGTTGAAATGAAGATCAAATAGCTGCATGTTGAAATATGTTGAAAAAGTCAAAACTTTACATGGGGTGTACTTACTTTTTCACGTGACTGTAAGCACACCTGACACTAGGCCAAGGCTTCAGACTTTGGCATGCCGACGAGGCTGCACCATCGAATAAACTGTTCCAACCCATCCTTTTTTACGGACTTTTTATTCGTTTTAAATATTGTCGTGTCGCCCAGCAATTAAGAGCACTGGGTGACGAATGACCGATCGTTTTTACTCCCAAGGCGAACTCCCGAAATCTTGGCGGTTAATTTTGGCATGCGCGGGATGAAAGGCAGTGAGGTGCTTACCCAAACGGAACACACAGGTTTAATCTGAAACCCACAAAAACAGACATGGCATGACAAATAACTTGAACAAATAATTTAATGAAAGTAAATCAAAGAATAAAATAAATGCTGAGGTAAATCAAATTACAATTCCTACTTTGAAGATCCTCCAATCAAACACAAATACGGACACACAGGGGAATGATAAAATAAAAAGAAAATCCCTTCAGCCGGCACTTATCGTGTTCAATGAGATCATTTGATGAAGTCGGGCAATGTTGGCCAAGTCCAACGCTTCCTTCGCCTGAGCGTCCAATATGGCGCCGAGCCAATGACGGCGATGCGCACAGAGCCATCGAGCGACCTGTGAAAACGGCTCTCCTTTTTTTCCCTCTCCGTCCGATGCGCCAAGAGCCCCACAAACCACCTCCTTATTGCTACTCTTTAATGCCTGCAACAGCCTCCTCCTCCAAAGCGCCAAAAGTCCACACAGCACAAGGGCAAATATCGCGCCCGTCCTGCTCAAGCAAGAACCAGCCAAGAGAGAGTGTGAGAGAGGTTCTTTTATTACAAAAAGTGTGTGTGTGCACAATTTACAAATCAAAAATCCCAACAAAACAGGAGAGAATATGAAAGCGAGGAAACAAGGATCGTACAACAATTAATCAGTTCATTTTTACAAAAACATAAAATAAAGCAATACTATGTAAATTTAGAAATACTTGATTATTGAAGAAAAAATAAGACCAACTCATTTTGGGGAACTTCACAGACATTTTCCAAACACCATTTTCCACAAACACATCAAGTCCAGCCATTGTCTTGGAAAAATTAAATTCAAGTTTTAACCATGCAGTAACAAGCGTTAACCTTACAGCAAGTTTTACTGTAGCTCCAAAAAAACACAGTTCATACGTTTTGTCATGTTGACGTTACTTTTTGAACCCAAAAATAAAGGAACGAAAAGTAAATCTGAAATTCATTTTGTGTGACAAAGTTTAACGAGTTAAATAATGGAAAAAGTCTTTCACATCCCAAAAAAGAAAAGAAATACATCCTCATTTACAGAGCAAAAGGGGCAGCTTGCAGATATTGGGGCAAAATTCCTCACATGTGTTGCATGGGATGTTCCAGTAAACAATGCGCCACTGAAGATCTCCAATTCTTCTGGTGATTAGTTTACAATATATCGATTCCCATACAGGTTCAGTGGGGGGCCCAGCAGGGAGTAGTCTCTTCCAGCGTGTTACTCCGTTTAATGGAGAAACACCACCAAGAATTGGAGATACACAACACTGATACAGGCTCTTGCTGCTTGCAGCTTGTAGTTAATTTGTTCCTGTGCTAACAGGTGGAAGTTCTCTGGGGGAGTGGTCAAAAATCAGTTTCGGGAAATATGACCCATCAGGATCCATGAGTATTCTGAGTCCATAATAACCGCAGCTGATGACATTTTTGTACGACTTTTCTCATTATTAAGTCGATTGTCCTCTTGGACGAATTCCTGTCGTAGTTGAAATTTCTTCCACAATACTTTGTACTGTGGAAACTTAATTTTTCCACATGCGAAATTTGCACTTATGTTTATTTAAATTATTAGGGCATGCCCGTACTATATATATATCTAAAATTATATCCCCCCCCCCTATTTACATGAAATGGTTTGGTCCAAAGCGAACGGCTTGCGAGTGGTGACAATCCCCCCCCTCTATTTACATGCAATGGTTCGGTCCAAAGCGAACGGCTTCCGGAGTTTGGTAAAGAAATCGCCATCGCGTACACAAACGCGCAGGAAAGCGAATGAATCGCAAATTCGTTTTTATTAGTTGTAAAACATAATGCCCAATTATTCAATTAGCGCCAACGTATTTTGGCTGTTTGCAATTTAATCGCAAGGCAAAGTAGAAAGAGAAGAGGGAAAAAAAGAAAAGCCTTGCCTTGCTGCAAACAGCTGCTGCAAACAACAACAACAGGGAAGGCTTCACTGTCCGGAAGTTGGCATATCGCAGTTACGATTATTTTAGTGTTAATGGCCAATTATTCAATTAGCGCCAACGTATTTTGGCTGTTTGCAATTTAATCGCAAGGAAAAGTAGAAAGAGAAGAGGGAAAAAAAGAAAAGCCTTGCATTAACGCATTAACGCTTGCATTGCATTAACGGTTCGGCACACGTGATAGCTCGCTGCTCTCTGATTGGTTGAAGCGTTTTTTGGACATAGCTCGGTAGGTACTTGTCCGATTAATTTCAAACCTTGAAAAGGCACATCCTCGGGTCCCCAGCAATATACCTGGCAAGTTTCAAGTATATCGGACCCGTGGTTGTCGAGAAACAGCGGTCACAGACAAACACACAGACACACAGACACACAGACACACAGACACACAGACACACAGACACACAGACACACAGACACACAGAGATTGCTGGAATTATAGATAGATACAATGGACTACAAAATGTAAATGTTTCATGATATTTGTGATATTATATCACCTTTATCTATCAATATTGTTGAAACTAGGGCATGCCCGTACTATATCTATATCTAAAATTATATCCCCCCCTCTATTTACATGAAATGGTTTGGTCCATGAAATGTTTTGGTTCATTCGCAACGCCAAAGCGAACGGCGAACGCTTTACATGAAATGGTTTGGTGCATGAAATGTTTTGGTCCATTCGCAACGCCAAAGCGAACGGCGAACGGCTTGCGAGTACAGTGACAATCCCCCCGGGGTTTTTATTAGTTTTAAAACATAGTTTAACGCCAACATAGCGCCAACATAGTTTGCAAACGTGAAATAAATGAATACGCTCTCAAATGTGCCATCCGAGGCAGAGTGTGTCCGCCACGTTCGGCACACGCGATAGCTCGCTGCTCTCTGATTGGTTGAATCGTTTTTTGGACATAGCTCGGTAAGTAATTGTCCGATTAATATGAAACCTTGAAAAGGCACATCCTCGGGTCCCCAGCAATATACCTGGCAAGTTTAAAGTATATCGGACCCGTGGTTGTCGAGAAACAGCGGTCACAGACAAACAAACGTACAAACGTACAAACAAACACACAGAGATTACTGGAATTATAGATAGATGAAGATCGAATAGCTGTATGTTGAAAAGGTCAAAACTTTACATGGGGTGTACTTACTTTTTCACGTGACTGCAACTGATAAAATAAGCCGAGCTGGCTTCATTTCGGATTTGAGGTGTAAAAAGGATTTGCTCGGGCTATCTGATACTTTAATATTTTTTATTCTTAATCTAACTAATAATCCTGCAGCTTTCTCCTGCAATAGTTCCCCAAGTTTGGTCTTTCTTTCAAGGAGTAACTTATAGTTTGCCTCATTCTCTTGTTTCGCCAGTTTGTTCTCCAGTTTTAGAATTTCAGTTTCTAACCGAGCCAATGTCACTCGACTTTCATGGGGTAGGACCAGATGAATTAAACTGTTGAGAAAACAGCCTTATATGGGTTTTTATATTGTTCCACCACAGGTTAATGGAAGCAAAACGGGGCTTTTTTTTCAACTACTGCTATCCATAGATTCCGAAAGGCTTCCTTGAAAAAGGCATCATCCAAAAGCCTAGTGTTAAATTTCCAATGGGCACTAGTATGTTTGAAATGAGGAAAGGATAGGCCCAGAGTGACCAGGTGGTGGTCAGAGAAGATAGAGGGGACAATATTCGAGAAGGCTACAATATTCCTAAAACATGGGGTGATGTACCACCAGACAAGCCTCGCTAAGGACACTTGACCATTGGAACATCGACACCATGTGTACTATTGGTCATTTGGGTGTATCAAGTGCCATACATCAAGAAAACCCACGATGGAAAGAAAATGGGAGAGGTCACCATGGGCTTCGGGATGTGGTTCTGGTGAGTTCCTGTCCAATTTGGGCTCAAACGTGCAATTGAAATCAACCCCATGCATATGCACTGATTGAGGTCAAACAATTTTAATTGGTTTACCACGACAGTAAAGAAGGTTTTACGGTCAGGACTCTCACTTGGTGCATATACAGACTTGGCATTTAATATGGAATATATTTTTTTTTCTTGACTTGGGTTTACTTTCTTAACTCAGTATATCAATCTGGTGAGCTTCTTTTACACTTTGGTGATTTATTTATTAAAAGAACCATGTCACTGATTGTCTGTCGCAGCAAGAAGTCAACAACAGGATTATATCACAGGTGGCGTGGCAAAATGTACGGACAGGTGCATTTGATGATTAGCTTCACAGTCGGGTATACAAGGGTTGCTGCGTTCTGTATTAGTGGAAAACAACTGCTGCCCGTCTCCAAAAGTCATTGCCGCTTCTTCTGGAGATGGTCCGTCAACTCGACAATGCTGTTTGTCATGGAGTGGTGGCTTTACGAAATTACGGCATGAAACAGCGTGCTATTGCTCGGCAGTATGGCATCACTCAAGGTCAGGTGTCAAAGATCCTGAAACGAAATGCTCAGAGGGGTGTCCCTACTCCAATACCGACGCCAGGATGTCCCCGCAGAACCACAAGGAGGGATGATCGCCAGCTGCACCGGTTAGTCCGCAATGGCCGTACCAAGTCAGCTAATCGGCTTAGGGCTGAGTGGCAGCAACTGACAAATGTGCCTGTATCCAGAAGGCTAGTCAACCAACGACTGGTTCAAGCAGGCTATCGTGCCAGGGGTCCCCTGAGAAAGCCATGCCTGACCAGACAACACCGCCAGCGCCGATTGCAGTGGGCCAGAGAGCACCGTCAATGGCAGCCAGGACACTGGCATCACGTGATCTTCAGTGACGAGTCTAGATTTCTGGTCTATCGTCAAGATGGCAGCGTCCGAGTGCGCAGACAAGTGCATGAAGCCTACAACAAAGATTGTATAGTGCCAAGAGTCCAAGCTGGAGGTGGTGGGGTGACCGTTTGGGCTGCTTTTCATGCAGGGGGCAAAACTGACCTGGTTGTTCTGAATGGAAACCTGAACCAGTTCAAGCACAGGGTCATTCTGGAAGAAACATTGCTTCCATTTGCTCATGCAGCCTTTTGAGGAAACTTTGTCTTCCAAGATGACAATGCACGGCCTCATCGTGCTCGCATGATCCAACACTTTCTTGCTGACCGTGGTGTAGAGCATATGGAGTGGCCTGCCATGTCCCCGGATGTGAATCCGATAGAGAACTTGTGGGCAGAATGAACGCGTCAAATCGACCACTTGGACCAGCAGCCGACCTCTGTGCGTGAATTGCAGCAGGCTATTTTCACTGCATGGCAAGCGATTCCTGTCCAAATCTTGGCAAATCTCGTGAACAGCATGCCTCAACGTGTACGTGCTCTCCTGAATGCTCGTGGGGGTTACACGAAGTACTGAACTGTAATTTTACTGTCCGTAATGCCAGTCGTAATTTAACTTTTGTTTTTGTTAAAAAAAAATTTGGCTAATGTGCAAAATAAAGAGATACTTCTGGAAAACGTACAGAGGTTTAACAGTACTGTCCATGAATTGAGATCGATATCAGTTTACATCACTTTCAAGGATCAATTTATTTGTTTCGAAATGTCAAATGTGGTTTTTGTTTCTTTTAAAGGTCACATTAACAAAATCTCGAATAATTTCAACATAATTCCAATGAACTTTTGGTTCTAAGACATCTTGAAAAGTACGTTCACCCCCACAAAAAAATATTCCATATTAAATGCCAAGTCTGTACATTAAAAATAATAAATTTTATGTTATTAATCACCAGTTCCAGGGAAGCAAACCGGCCCTTTATCACCTCCTGAAAGAGGCAAGAGTCAGGTACAAGTCCTGGTTTTAACAAGAACCCAACTCCAGCAGATACAGACAACATGTTACTGAAGAAGCATTTACCTTTAAAAATGCTGCTCCAGTCATGTTCAACCTTCTCAATGATATGAGTTTCCTGCAGCAAGATCACATCAACTTGTTTCCATTTGAATAAACTGTTTACTTGGATCTGGCGGATGTTACTCGCCCCGCCACCATTTATAGTGGGGCGGCTTAGCCCAAATATTCAAAAGAATTGTGCATTTTGTGATACAAGCACCAAATTTGGCACAAATGTACATTAATATGTTGCGAACATTTTCAGATATTGGGCCACTTGAAATTCCGTAATTTATTTTTTTCAAATTTTTTCAAATTTCGTAATTTCAAATTTTTCGGGTGACACCGTCACAATTTCGGTCTTCGAGGCCGGCCGATAGGCAAAGTGTGACCGGAAGGGACGAGGTTCTCCTGACCACGTGGCCCTCGATCTGGGAAGCGAGAGGCGTTCCATTAGTGGACGCGCCCCTCACGCCCGACTTTTGGGTGGCCCCGGCAGGCCGTTTGTTTTGACGTTCCGTGACAGGCCCCGCACCCCCACCTCCGGGCCGACCGGAAGCTTGTGCTGAGTACATCATACCTGAACAACTCAGTGAGGCAGAACACAGCAGTGCACACCAGGGTGACCCCTTCAGTGCATAAACCAATTAACCTGTCCACTGCAGGGCATATAGAAATGAAGTTATTTTCTGCATATAATAATAATATAAGTTCAGTTCTATATAACAATTTCTGTTATCACCACTACCACTACAACTACCACTACTACAAGCTTTGTCTGGAATTTTGTGGACTAACAGACAAACAGACATACAGACAAGCTGGGATCAAAACATTACCTCCTTCCACCATTGAGTGTAGAGGTAAACATCATGGAAATTATATCATGCCCTAGATTTAATTCATGCTTACCCGTGTATTTGCTTCACTGGTTCACAAGGTCTTTTGCATACATTTAATTCAGACTCTCGTCTTCATTGCTGACCACACAATGTTCGCAACATATTAATGTACATTTGTGCCAAATTTGGTGCTTGTATCACAAAATGCACAATTCTTTTGAATATTTGGGCTAAGCCGCCCCACTATATCGGCCGGCCTCGAAGACCGAAATTGTGACGGTGTCACCCAAAAAATTTGAAATTACGAAATTAGAAAAAATTTGAAAAAAAAAATTACGGAATTTCAAGTGGCCCAATATCTGAAAATGTTCGCAACATATTAATGTACATTTGTGCCAAATTTGGTGCTTGTATCACAAAATGCACAACAGGTTTGCTATGCTGCTACACTATTATATACACAAAGAATTAAGTTAAGCACCCCCCCCCCCGTTTTTTTACAACCTCGCACATTACAAGTTTGTTGTCGTCAAAACAGTGTAATATACCCATGATATTGCTATATTTTCTGGAGAAGTGATATTATGGTCACATAAAAACATAACAATCATGCCGTTTTCAATATTTTATTCTGAATAATTTAAGGTGAAATTTTTTGGGAATTTTAGGCATATTTGCACCTCAATTTAAGTATGGAGCTATAGGTCCATCACGGACAGTGTGGATGACGTTTATGTTTTCTAACGTACAGTCATTGTTCTGAGAAGACCTCTAGCGATCTTTGCGTCAATAACGTGTGTAGGACCCACGTGATCGGATCACTGACTCAACCCTACGTGTCATACACCCTGTGTATCTGCATTTCATCAATGGATAATTGCTAATGTCATACCAATCATTATTTGATCTCACATACCTTAGAATATATGCCAATGTATACATATACACAAAGAATATATATTAGGGGGTGCTTACCTTAATTCGTTGTGTAGGGGTGCTTAACTTAATTCTTTGTGTATATTAAGAGTTGCAACAGTGAGTGTTTTTATTATTGGCGCTGAGGAA
Source organism: Myxine glutinosa (assembly GCF_964187855.1). NCBI lineage: Eukaryota > Metazoa > Chordata > Myxini > Myxiniformes > Myxinidae > Myxine > Myxine glutinosa. The sequence continues at coordinate 46,589,503 of NC_136263.1, read as the reverse complement.
GCGCCTTTAGCGATTGACTTCCAGCCAGTGTAACGCTAATTCCTGTCACAGGAATTCGGAGATCATATAAGTGGGCGTGGCAGTTCCTGATTGGTTCGTGTTGGGGAACGCCTTCTCGCTGCCGACGTGACGTAAATTCGCGCACGCGCACTGGTGATTGGCGCTGAGGAAGCGCCTTCAGCGATTGACTTCCAGCCAGTGTAACGCTAATTCCTGTCACAGGAATTCGGAGATCATATAAGTGGGCGTGGCAGTTCCTGATTGGTTCGTGTTGGGGAACGCCTTCTCGCTGCCGACGTGACGTAAATTCGCGCACGCGCACTGGTGAAGCTTACTCGATCTTACTCGATCCCATATTACATGTACTTTCATTGCATACAAATTATACTTCCTCCTAGAAATTCCAAGCCCGAACCTCAGCGCAATCCAAGAGGATTCACTTGTTTGTTAGTAAATTTTGTCTGACGCTGAGAAAACTCAAACTTTGCCTTTGTTATTATTTTCTTTAGTCGATGAAACTGTGATTTTGTTGGGTTTAGTTCCTCAGATTTTTTTAGGACCAGTTTTGCAGCCTGAATAAAGGAAGCCAAGTCGGGGAAATGATCAAAAATGACAACATTCCGTTGTCTGCACGTTTCATTGAGAAACGAGAGAACAAGATGAGGAGGGACTTGGGGCTGATCTGCCATTGATTGTGATGCAACCGTCACATCCACCTCCTCCTCTGATTCCGATAAGTCAGACATTGCTCCAAAGGGGTCTGGGTCAATACCCTCAGCCATTCCTGTTTTATGAACAAGTATGCCAGGGTCTGGGGGTCCCCAGAGTGTTGGGTTTGGGAAACATCGGCAGTCTGTCTACGACTCTCCTCAACTGGAGTCAAATCTTTGTTTCCACACTCCTGTGGATTTGTGTTTAAACCCTCAATTGCTAAATGGACATGACCATAGTTTGATCACCTTCATGTGGTCAGATCGATGACGTATGATTCACCGACTCACTGTCAGCCATATTTACATCATCCCTCTCGTCCGTGTGGGTAAAGGAAGCACTGTGTTGTACCGTTTGAATCCCGTGACACTTCTCCAGGTGTTCCGTTTCATTTATTTGGTCGACGTTTTACAAAGGGATTTCACGAGTATCCTGAAGAGTTTCTGCACGGAAGGTCTGCACATCGAGCACAACCTTTTTAACAGCACCTGGTGTTAATGATGCAGCAGGTGCTCTTCGTTTACGAATCACCAATTTAGATTCGGTATCCAGAGCAACGCTTTGACGAGGAGGAATAACATTGGAGGTTGAGCCGCTGGTTTCATCCTCATTGGGAACAATAAGCGGTGCAGTAACGTTAACCTCTTCCTCTTTGGGAATGTTAATTTGTGGAGTATGGTAACCTCCTCCTCGTTGGAAATGTTAATTTTGTGTAGTATGGTAACCTCCTCATTGTTGGGAATGTTAACTTGAGTAACGTTAACCTCCTCCTCGTTGGGAATGTTAATTTGTGGAGTATGGTAACCTCCTCCTCGTTGGAAATGTTAATTTGTGTAGTATGGTAACCTCGTTGTTGGGAATGTTAACTTGAGTAACGTTAACCTCCTCCTCGCTGGGAATGTTATTTTGTGCAGTAACGTTAACCTCCTCCTCGTTGGGAATGTTAATTTGTGGAGTATGGTAACCTCCTCCTCGCTGGCAATGTTAATTTGTGCAGTGACGTTAACCTCCACCTCCTCGTTGGGAATGTTATTTTGTGGAGTATGGTAACCTCCTCCTCGTTGGAAATGTTAATTTGTGTAGTATGGTAACCTCCTCGTTGTTGGGAATGTTAACTTGAGTAACGTTAACCTCCTCCTCATTGGGAATGTTAATTTGTGGAGTATGGTAACCTCATTGGAAATGTTAATTTGTGTAGTATGGTAACCTCCTCGTTGTTGGGAATGTTAATTTGAGTAACGTTAACCTCCTCCTCGCTGGGAATGTTAATTTGTGTAGTACGGTAACCTCCTCCTCGTTGGGAATGTTAATTTGTGTAGTACGGTAACCTCCTCCTCGTTGGGAATGTTCATTTGTGGAGTATGGTAACCTCCTCATTGGGAATGTTAATTTGTGTAGTATGGTAACCTCCTCCTTGTTTAGAATGTTAACTTGAGTAACGTTAACCTCCTAGCTGGGAATGTTAATTTTTGGAGTAACGTTAACCTCCTTCTCGCTGGGAATGTTAATTTGAGTAACGTTAATCTCCTCACTGGGAATGTTAATTTGTAGAGTAATGTTAACCTTTTTCCCAATAGGATGTTAATTCGTGGAGTAACCTGTGAAATGTGTCGGGAGAAGTTCAGAATGTTTGGAGATGGAATAAGAAGAATGAGAAATGTGAAAATGGAATAACAAGAAGAAGAATAAGAAAGAGCAATCAGAGACTGCAGACCCTCGCCACGGCGTGTTTGTGTGGTGTATTTTGTGTGGTGTTTACTAGCTGCCGTTTTGGGGGTTTTTTTTTGACTCAGTAGATTTATGATCAATCCAATATGGCTACTGAACCACGTGAACGAAGACGTCATCAATTTAATTTCTCACATACATTGTTTGTGTGGATCACACAATAAATTTACAACTGATCGGATCAAGCGTTCTACTTGTCTAAATATGATGTCACAATGAAGGCAACGATGACATCATCATGAATATATGTTGTTCACCATGGGAAGTACTTGAGATCTTAACCAAAATCGAATCGAATAGTCCTTTTCAGACACTCAACGTGTCCACCAAGTTTCGTCCAAATCCGTCCATAACTTTTTGAGATATCCTGCTATATGTTGGTTTTAGCCCCATCACTAAATGGTGAATAATTATTAATCACTTTTAAAAATATGAAAACTCATATCCGAATTCATATTCAGATGTTCACCGGAATCGAATCGAATCGTCCTTGTCACACATCCAACCTGTCCACCAAGTTTCATTCAAATCCGTCCACAACCTTTTGAGATATCCTGCTATGTATCGTTTTTGGCCCGATCTCCCAAAGGTGAAGAATCACTTAAAAAATTCTACTTGCCGGATCCAAACCAGGATCTTCACCAAAATCGAATCATTTCGTCCTTGCCACATGCAGGACCTCTCTGCCAAATTTCGTCCGAATCCGTCCACAACCTTTTGAGACATCCTGTTCACAAACAAGTAAACAGATAGACAGACAGGGGTGAAAACCTTTTGATGGCAGAGATAATAAATATGCATTCTGAGACGAATTCATGAAAATCCTCTTGTTTCTAACTTCCACCTATTGCTTGAAAGGGGGGGGGGGGGGGGGGGCGACTTATATCACTCAACAAGATAAATCACTAATATTGTGCTTATTCACGTGCTTATTGTAAAAACTCGATGCTGAGCTGAAGAAAACTTTGATCCAACCTCTTGGAATATAGAACATCAACCTGGTACAATAAGAATAATGCTGTTTTTAGCTGCGACGAGCAGCTCTATGAGAGGACCGCGTTGTTGTTCTTGTTGTTGGGGTGCCTTTTTGAATAGCGCATGCACATACACTCGGACGTGCGTTGGTATGAGGTAAGAACATCGCAGACTAAAATCGCGATTTGTTTGAAGAAACCAGAATAAATTTAGCAACAAAGACAACATGAATGTTTTCATATCAATCTTGTTTCACAGAACCTGACACAAATTAGGTGTAATTATTGAATAGCGCATGCGCATACACTCGGACTTCCCCGACCGACCAAGCCCGTTTCAAATTATCCCTCTGCCACCCAGAATTAACATTAATAAATAACATTAATGAATTAACATTAACATTAATAGAAATAACATTCACGTCCATACATTATATGTAATCAGTTGATGAAGCATGTTGCGTCGCAAAACAAAGGACAAGACCAGAACTGAAAGACAAAAAGACACTAGTGCATGTGTATAATTTAATGACTGGTCGAATTTGGTAGCGCATATTGCAACGGATATCCTCATGATTCTACACGTCACAGCTGGTGACCAAACTGTGGTCATTTTTCTCTTGTTCACTTTAGCAATTATTGTTTCTAATGATTTTACAAGTTGGGTTGAATTTCAAAACCAACAACAAAGAAATATTGGTGCTTTATGAAGCTAAATAAGTTTAACATGTTTGACATTTTCTTTTGGGGACGGGGTGCAGCAATTATTCTGGGTCACCTCCACACAGAGTCTATGATTCTGTAATCGTTTTAAAATGAATTGTCATTCACGTGAATAAAGCATTGTGATGATAATATGAGAACTGTTGCTTCCTTCTCCCTGTCTCTGCAGTGGTACAGAAGTTAGATGTTATGATAAAGGTCTTACATCAGTTCCAACTGGAATCCCAGCCAGTTCAACATATCTGAATCTGCTGGAAACTTGCTTTTCTAGAAACCATCAAAAAATACTGTATGTTGAGCAAATATGACACGACTTAATATAAAAATGCGTAAAACAAGCTTAAAAGTGAGAAAGAACAAGATGAGGGGAGGAAGGATTGCGAGAGAAGGTGGTTGGGGGCGAGAGAAGTGTGATGGAAAGGGGAAAGTAAGCTCCTTCATCAGAACAGAAAGAAATAGAATGACACGTTTGGTATCCGCGCAATCTGGATTCGGACCTGGTCCAAAATTGAATTAGCTTGTTCTGATCGCCTAACCAACTCATCCATCAAGTATTGCTGTAACTCGTCAAGAACGTTTTGAAATATGGTACTCTTTATTCTCTTTCGCTAACTCAATGTGGTGAAGAATCACTTTTAAAATTCTCATATCTGGATCCGGATTTGGATCTTCACCAAAATCTAATCAGTTGTTTTCTGTCACACACCCAACTCACCCACCAAAGTTCATCCAAATACCTGCACAACTTTTCGTGATACCGTGCTATTTGAGATATCGGTGTTGACCATATCAATGGTGAAGAATCACTTTTTAAATTTCAGTTTCTGGAACTATTATAGATCTTCAGCAAAATCCAATCAGTTCTTCCTTGTCAGACACCCAACCTGTCCACCAAATTTCATCAAAATCCCTCCAGAACGTTTTGCCATATCCTGTTCACAAACAGACAGACAGACAAACAGGGGTGAAAACACAACCTCCATGCACTTTCTGTGGTGGTGGTGGTTCGTATGCAGCTTGTTGTCATTTGGTGCATTATTTTCGGGAAGCGCCGCTGTGCCGTTGATGCAGTGCCCTCAATCACCAGTAAGCTTGTACTCATTTAAAGAAAGACAGGCTGAGTCAACCACGTGGTGTTACTTCAACGGCACGACAGGGGCTCAAACTAAATTAGACCATCACATCTCAAGCTAGCCACCTTAACCATTAAGCCAACACCAGGTTTACTGGTTTACTTTACTATGAAATGGATGATGGATCCCAGCAAACGTGTTTGTAAAAAAAAAGAAAAAAAGGATCTTTTCCTTATTCGATACCAGCTGCTTGTGGATGTTTGTAAATTAAATAGGTCACACAATTCTGTTTAAAATGAGCGGTGGATCCTCATCACATTAATTTCTGCTCCATACTTCCATTTAAAATAATTTTTAATAAAAAATAATAATAAAAAGCCTGGTGAGTGGCTGAGCGAGCATGCACTCGTGATGAGATTCTGTACAATTTACGATATTCAGAGCCAAAGAACTGCTAAACTGCAGGATCATGATCCGATTCATGTTTTCTCTTGTGTTCTACAGTGTTCAAAACATAAAATCATTTGGAATTAAGTGTTTCATCAATCATAGACTGATTTCTGTAGACAGACATACAGAGTGAACCAATTGCTTAACCCCTCTTTTACAATACGTTGAGAGGAAATATTTAAAACGAGTAAAAATCCCATCAAAAATGACCAGTTGAAACAGTCCATTCAACAGTGCAGCTTCGTGAGCGTGCCAAAGTCTGAAGCCTCGGCCTAGTGTCAGATGTGCTTTTATCTTCTTTATTTATGAGACATCATACGGACGTAAGTTACTACTCATTTTACTCTGTGCTTGTTGCACATCAGGTGTAGCGAATTTCAACTCCCTGCACCTTGTATTTATTGTTATTTTAAAAAACCGCTTCTGTACACTGCCCTTCAGATTTGATTTGCAAGCCACCGTCTACAATTCCAATAGACGAGACATATCATATTGTTACAGACACGACTTTGATGTTAAGGTGGGCCGAGCGGAATGGCCGTCGTGTCCGCACAAGTTACCCGATTGTACTCGAACGTTGACGAAGCCGCGCGATGCTGGCTCAATAAGAAAGAGAAGACACCCGGCTGGGTTATAATGACACAATACGACACCAGGGGTTCAGTTCTCAAGACCTCCGGAGGAGGTTATATTCGTGCGGAAGGTCAGATTACAGGGACGAGAGGTACATCATAGGAAGACAGGCACTTAGACACAACCTTATATTATTCCCGACAGACCACAGAGAAACAGGACAAAAACTGACTCACACGGGGATTGATGACAAGGAAAGCGGGTATTTGATGGCCAGCACAAGGTGCACCTTGTGCTCAGGGACAGGATGGCGCGGCCCAAAAGATGCAGGAGGTCTCTCAGCGCTCGAGGTGGCGTCTTGTCGTCTCAAGCTGGGGGCGCATCTGACGTCACGTCCGGCAAGCGGCTGCGTATATCCGGCGGGGAGTGACACGCCCTCGGCTCGTTAGCTCCGCCTCGTGGAATCGGCACGTTGCTTCTCATTGGGTGCGTGCGGGGGGGGTTACTGGCTCCGCCCCTGACGAGGAGCTGACAGCCAGCCCCTTCGGGGTAACCCCGTGGAGCGCATGGTCTGGAGCTAATCGAGCCGGTGTGAGGACGCATCCTCCCCCGCTCCGCCGCCATCTGCTCTGTTGTTGTTGTAATTGTTGTTGTAGTTGTTGTTATTGTTGTTGTTTGGGGAAGAAGATGGGAGGAGGTATGGGAAAGGTCCTAAACTCACTACTGATGCCATATAATCACATTCTGGTGCAACGAAGAGTCATAATTAATGGAAACGAGGCCTTAACTGACATAGATTAAGAATAACTAGGAAGATGTCCGAAAGTTGTCTACGTGTGGTGCGGTGGACCTGGGCACGACATTTAATGGGGGAATAAGGGGAAGGTCGGCTCTACTGATTGTTATTTACATGCAATGGGACTAGGGAATGGGGGATTGGGGAAAGTTGGGGAGTATTGGAGAAAATAGGGGAATATTTACAAGCGGATATGGAGGCCAAATTCCATATTCGCAACATTGCACCCTTCTCTACCCTCGGGGCATCCCGACCCGATAAATTTTTACCTACTTTAGTGTGGCACGCAATGTAGTTCCCTCTACTATTAACTCTACCCTGAGTGCGACAGTTTTACAGATATTCACAAATGAGTAAATATGTCCCCCTGCGACGTTGCACCCTTCTCCTCACAGAAACACACCCACAGGATAACCGAATCCGGAAAGAATTCTCAAACTAAACATACAGCCGGTAGGGAGCATTATTTACAAGACTACGCTGCTATTTACACTACGATCCAGGACCTGTTTTTGGAGGAACACATGCAGATGTTATGCATAGAGAGAGCGCGCTTGCCAGCATCGATACACCAACCCACGAGTGCTCTGTGGCCGACGGCCTTTAATAACGTGCAGAGCACCCTTCCCGAGCATCAAAAGCACCACCCCACCACCAATCGGTGCAGTCACCATTGTTCAATGATTAAAAATAAATGCGACAACCCCTAACCCTGCAGGTGTCTCTTGCTCTTCTTGTGGTGCACTTGGTGTTAATTAACAGTGGTTCACCTTTATGGCATAGGTGCCACGTTGACCCATAGGTCCTTCCACGGGTGGTGCTTGGCCGCAAAAGAGCTGCGGTCCATTGTGGGTGGCCACAAACATTGCGGTCCATATGGTGTATCGATCCCGGCAGCAAACAGCGAAAGTGCAGGCCCACAACTGCGCAGCCAGCACCTCTCTCTCCTCTCTCTCTACCCCAAAGCCAGATCCTCGGAGGTGGGAGACAAAAGAAGAAACAAGTGAGTAAGGTGGTAAGGGCGCAAAAGTGCACGCAATATAAGGTAATGCACACTGGGGGCACATGGGAACCAGGTGAGACAGGTACGTTCCTATCGTACGCCCCCCCCCCCACCAGGTAACCTACATGGCCCCTCCCTTACCCCTTACTGTATCCACAAAACACAACACTACCCATAAACATCTACTTTACAAATCAACAAACATCCCTACTGTCTTCCCCGTTCCTCCCATAAACCAAATTCGTCTTCTCTCCCTCCTAACCAATCAAATTTGCCATTTTCAACTCTCATCAAAATTTGCCATCTCCAACTCAACATCAAAATTTGCCATCACCAATTCATCATCAGTCCCTCCTAGGGAGGGAGAGATGGAATCACCCCAATGTCTCATCCACGTCGTGATGCGTCTCACAAATCCTCACAGCAATTTCATTTCCTGCACAAAACAAAGAAAACACAGGTGTGGAGTCATCATCATCACCACAGGCAAGTGGCTGCGTATGGTGCGACAGGTTCATCAATCCTAACTATTTCCTAAATGACTTTAACAACTTTACACTACCCGGGGTCTTTCTCCGGCCAAACCATTGGCCCTCTTACACTATGGGTTCTAAAAACCAATTCCCATTGGCCAAACTGTGGTGCTTTTCAATTTGGGGTCTCACTCCCCCGATTCATCTCCCGGTGCCCTCGTACAATTTCTGGGCTGTGGCGTGTACCTCTCCCAGTGGGTCTACCCACCTGCACACCTCCACCACTGCAGTTGCCTCCGAGCTTACCTGCTCCTTACCCTAACCTAACTACCTGGGGAAGGCCCACTGGCACTCTCCCCACTCGGTGCCCTCTCTGGCACTGGGCTACCCGGGTCCGTCCTCCGGATCCTCGGGCCCCATCCACAACTCTACCGGCTCCCAGAGCCCACCTGCGGCCTCACCTGGCCGACATCCTCACAGTGGTGGAGTGCCCAACCAACTACACACACTAACAGGCTACACGCCCAGCCATTTCCACAACACTAATGCACCCATTCACAACACCATTCTGCAACCGCACCACAAATGCCAATATCCAACCACAATTTACCTGCACCCTCTACCTAACACTTACACTACCCGCCCCGGGTGCTCGTGAAAGGGGTACACTCTTCCCCCATCCACACCTTCGCACCATGCACACCACTCCGTACCACTTACTCCAACTCTCTCCACACACCTGTACCTGCACACCTGTGCTCTCACACCTGGTGCCACCTGCACCCTTCTCTCCCCAAGCGCATTCGCGCTGATCCACACACTCACTACTCATACACTGCTCCACACACCTGTCCAATTGCACACCTGTGCAATCACACTTGTTCAATCCTCACACACACAGCATCATCTCAGCTAACTACTCCCTTCTGAAACTTGCGCTTCCCAGTCGTCCCTTTAACTATTGCGCTCCCTCGTCATTATAATCCACACTAATCTACCTGCGTCCCCACTACAGGTATCAGTCACTAACTAACCTTAACGTTACCTAAGGTCATCTTCTCTAGATCCCTACACACAATATCCTAACCCACCCGGGCTAGTTTTCACTGCCATACACCCCATAAGCTATTGCTCCTTTGCCCCCCTGGGAAGGATGGTGGATTTGCCATCCCACCACATCGGGGGTCTCTCACTACCAATTTTGCACATCAAATTTCAACAAATTAAAAATTTGCCAATCACTGCCCATCATCTGCCAATCACTACTGCCAATCCCTTGCCAATCATCAAATTTTGTTTTTCTCTAATTTTGGGTCCAAAACACTAACCTCATCACCCAGTCTACTCACTAATACCTCTCGGTGCGCCAATCCCTGTCCAAAGCCCGGCTGCGTAAAGCCAAGCAATGGATGCTGGTTGTTTTGTGCCAGCGGCTGGATACGTCCGGCACTCGGTGCAGGGACGGGGGCTTACCCGTGCCGAGATCCCACGCACCATCTCGGCACGGAGCCATCCCATGGCTCGATCTCGGCCTGCCGGAATGCCTCACCAAAAAGTGGTCGCCATGACGACTCTTTCTATCGGGCCGCCCGCTCCGCCTAGTGGAGCACAGACGCGGCCGTTCAAAGCGAGGCCCAGCACGCACCGAGGGCCCGATTCGGCTATAAGTCGTTCTAAACTCTATCCCGTTTAATGTCGATGCTTCACCTGCATGCTTACACCCCGCAGCCCGTTCCTTGCTCACACATCCAGCTGTGCCCATGCTCCTCGTACCTTTCCTTACACACCCAGGTACCCTCATTCCACTCACAGCCTTGGTCACACACCTGACCACCGAACACTTTGGCACACATTCGTTGGTCGCACACCTCACCAACACACCGCTTCGCGCCCCCTCCTCGGTCACCTCCTCTGTGACAATCACAGGTGTGCCCTCATTCGCACACCCAACCACGTGCCTCACCACCAACTCCAGCGTGCATTCCCACTCACGCTCTACCATTCCAGGTGTGCATCCTTCCATCCCAGGTGTACATCCTCGCTCACCTGTCACAACTAACTCACGCTCCTTGTCACTCTCACTACTTTCACCTCCATTCTTGACAACGCACTCACCCTTACTCTTGACAGCACACTCTTTCCTCATGCACCTGTCCGTCACACACCTTTCTCGCGCACACTCTCCCGTTACACCCTCTGTAACACTCACCACAGGTGGACACTCTTCCTTACTTCTGACAGCGCACTCTTTCCTCATGCACCTGTCCGTCACACACCTTTCTCGCGCACACTCTCCCGTTACACCCTCTGTAACACTCACCACAGGTGGACACTCTTCCTTACTTCTGACAGCGCACTCTTTCCTCATGCACCTGTCCGTCACACACCTTTCTCGCGCACACTCTCCCGTTACACCCTCTGTAACACTCACCACAGGTGGACACTCTTCCTTACTTCTGACAGCGCACTCTTTCCTCATGCACCTGTCCGTCACACACCTTTCTCGCGCACACTCTCCCGTTACACCCTCTGTAACACTCACCACAGGTGGACACTCTTCCTTACTTCTGACAGCGCACTCTTTCCTCATGCACCTGTCCGTCACACACCTTTCTCGCGCACACTCTCCCGTTACACCCTCTGTAACACTCACCACACCACGCTTCCATGTGCTCCCTCGCACACGCGCTACGACCGACTCACTCTCGCCAGCACACTCACTCCTTGGCACGCACTTTTTCCTCACACACCCCAGAGTCGGACTTTCTTGCACACCTCCTTTTTCGCACACCAGACCTGTCGCACACCTCACCAACGGCCTCTCACGAACACCCGGGTCTATCTCGACCCCCAAGCTTATTAAATCCCCTGGCGCTTCATACGCACGACCATATTGGTCACCACTTACACCGGGTCCTCTTCCTCTTCGCTTCTCCTCCATCACCTGCGAATCCCTCATCCGGTTAATGAGCACATCATCACGATCCAAACACAGACTTTGGACCAATTCTTTTATCTCCTCTTTTATCTCTTTCTTATCCCCTCTCCGTCGCTTCTTAATTTCGCTCATCCCTTCTTCCACTTCTTCTAATTTGTGCTTCACCTCTTTTATTCCCCGGTACGTCTCCTCAAGCTCGTCCTCCAAGGCTACCTTGACCGTTTCCATGTGCGTCCTCACCTGCCGGTCCTTCGTCTCCATGACCTCTATCACCTCGTCCAGCCTCGTTGTCAGTCCCTCACGTACCATCTGACATTCCCTCTTTGTCGCTATCAAGTCGTTTTTTATGTCGTTTTGTGTCGCTTTCAACCCTCCTAATACCGCAGTGTTCCTTTGAACCTGCTCCACTAACTCCGTCTGTCCCACCGTCAGCTGCTCCACCTCCTGCGTCAGGTCCTCTATGCCCCCTTGTAACTTTACAGTCCCCTTTCTCACCTCCTTTTCCATGTGCTCCTCACAGTGCCTCACCTCCTCGCGCACTCCTCCGACCTCCTCACTCACTCCTCTTCTGATCTCTTCTCCCATCACTTGCATCTCCTGCCCAGATGCCACCCTCATCTGCTCCATTTCCTCCCTGTGAGCATCCAGTTTGGTTTCTACCCCCACTCTGACCCCCTCTATCTGCTGCTCCATTTGTTTAACTTCCCTTTCCGCTTGGTCCCTCATGTCCCTCAATTTGCCTTCCATACTGTTTTCTAACCCCTCTAACCCCTTTTGCATCCCTTCCATTTGATTCTCTTGAGCGGCCATTCTGTTTTCTACCCCCATTAACCCATTTCTCACCTCTTTTATCCCGTTGTCTAACCCCTCAAAATTATTGTCTAACTTCCCAAATTTCTTGTCTAACTCCTCAAAATTATTGTCTAACTTCCCAAATTTCTTGTCTAACTCCTCAAAATTATTGTCTAACTTCCCAAATTTCTTGTCTAACCCCTCACCAGTACCCCTCGCTTCGTCCCTCATTACCCCCATTTGGCCCTCTAATCGCTCACCCTGAGCATCCATCCGGTTCCCCATTACCCCCATTTGGCCCTCTAATCGCTCACCCTGAGCCCTCATTCCCACAATTTGGTCTCCCATTCGTTCCATAAGGGCCCTCATTTGCAACATAAAAAGGTTCGGATCCACCAGGGGCGTTGCCACGGTCACGGGCGCGGTGACCAGCGAGGCGCCATTTTGCGCGTCTGCTACCCTCGCTGCTTCGCTCTCCTCACGTCCCTCAATTTGGTCCTGGACCGACCCTGCCTCACTCTCCCCTACCGGACCCCAGCCGTCTTGATCCGCCATAGCGCGACTTTCAAAATTCGGTTTTTATTTTTATTTTCGTAAAACAAATTCAAATTTCGCCGTTATAATTTCGCGCGGGAAACGCGCTCCGAATTGATTCTACTTGTTACCAATTTGGGCCTAATAAATTTAGTCCCGGGTTCGAATTCCACTCCTCGACACCAATTGTTACAGACACGACTTTGATGTTAAGGTGGGCCGAGCGGAATGGCCGTCGTGTCCGCACAAGTTACCCGATTGTACTCGAACGTTGACGAAGCCGCGCGATGCTGGCTCAATAAGAAAGAGAAGACACCCGGCTGGGTTATAATGACACAATACGACACCAGGGGTTCAGTTCTCAAGACCTCCGGAGGAGGTTATATTCGTGCGGAAGGTCAGATTACAGGGACGAGAGGTACATCATAGGAAGACAGGCACTTAGACACAACCTTATATTATTCCCGACAGACCACAGAGAAACAGGACAAAAACTGACTCACACGGGGATTGATGACAAGGAAAGCGGGTATTTGATGGCCAGCACAAGGTGCACCTTGTGCTCAGGGACAGGATGGCGCGGCCCAAAAGATGCAGGAGGTCTCTCAGCGCTCGAGGTGGCGTCTTGTCGTCTCAAGCTGGGGGCGCATCTGACGTCACGTCCGGCAAGCGGCTGCGTATATCCGGCGGGGAGTGACACGCCCTCGGCTCGTTAGCTCCGCCTCGTGGAATCGGCACGTTGCTTCTCATTGGGTGCGTGCGGGGGGGGTTACTGGCTCCGCCCCTGACGAGGAGCTGACAGCCAGCCCCTTCGGGGTAACCCCGTGGAGCGCATGGTCTGGAGCTAATCGAGCCGGTGTGAGGACGCATCCTCCCCCGCTCCGCCGCCATCTGCTCTGTTGTTGTTGTAATTGTTGTTGTAGTTGTTGTTATTGTTGTTGTTTGGGGAAGAAGATGGGAGGAGGTATGGGAAAGGTCCTAAACTCACTACTGATGCCATATAATCACATTCTGGTGCAACGAAGAGTCATAATTAATGGAAACGAGGCCTTAACTGACATAGATTAAGAATAACTAGGAAGATGTCCGAAAGTTGTCTACGTGTGGTGCGGTGGACCTGGGCACGACATTTAATGGGGGAATAAGGGGAAGGTCGGCTCTACTGATTGTTATTTACATGCAATGGGACTAGGGAATGGGGGATTGGGGAAAGTTGGGGAGTATTGGAGAAAATAGGGGAATATTTACAAGCGGATATGGAGGCCAAATTCCATATTCGCAACAATATATACGAAATATAAATAGTCCACAGACAGCCAGAGTACTAGATAGTGTGTGGGTGATATCATCTGCTTGCCTCGCATAGAATCTCCGATGGTATCCGAGATCAAGTTTCTGAGTGGAGTCCTTGATCGTAGCAGTGACTTGAATGGCAATGTTTCACTCCTCAACACGCAGATTTTCCCATCTTTTAACACATTGCCAAATTTTTTGGAGACCGACGCAAAAAATCGGTATAATATGGCCATTTTAAGCTGGCACAATGTGCAATCAACGCCCCGTAGAAGGCCACCATATTGCATCGAGGAAACAGGAGACTGGTGTCGGCCTATGCATGGACGCCATTGATTGGCTGCTTCCCACGGTCACGTGGCAGCTGAGCACAATATTTCGGCGGTTGTTCTCTTGCTAATGTGCAAATAAAAACGCAGGAACATTGGTGATTCCTTATCTCAACAACATAAAGTAGGCCTACATCTGCTGTGAGAATTAGGTTGCCCAAAAAAATTTGCATCGAGATGACAGCCGAGTGATTATGGACCACGGTCGTCGATAGGAAGCATGTGACAGTGTTGTCAGTGGCGTACAAAAGGCGACTCTCATGGTGACAGACTGTTGTGTCGTAAAGTTCTCCAAGAATGAAGAATTCAGTCAGGTCCAACTGTTTTATTCAATCCAACATCGGACGGACGTCCCGTTCCAATCCTCTCCATGCTCCGTCCTCTACCCGGAACTCCTCCTCCTATTGGCCATGCCCCCTCTGGTGTACCTTCTATGCACAACACCACACAGACAGAGCTCGTCACCCCAAGCTGCCGGTCCCACCATTTCCCTGCATGGTGGAAATGGGCTTCAAAAATGAAAATGGCAGCACACACTTCTGAGCTGCTGTACCATAACTAACGCCAGTGGTACCAACATTCTGTACCATAATGCCCACGACGAGGATGGCTATTACTCCGGCTCCTGCCACGCTGTTTTCTTTGGGCCCAATCACAAGAAAGAACACGCTCTTCTTGCAGGTGACAAATGAACGCCTGCATTTGTGCTTGATGACGGTCAACTGTAAATCCTGGATGAACTGATGATCAAACATTGAACTGCATGGCCGGTGTGTAGCAGCGGCAATTGAAGATGTTGGTGCTGCCACTTCCACTCTATCAGTGATCTCAGCGAGCTGTTCAATGGTCATAGCTTCGTTATTAGAGGCCAGGATGAGTTGAGCGTTGGTGGGTAAATGCTGCAAAAAGAGCTGCTTCAAAATGTTATCTTCCATTTTGTGAAAAGCTGCCTCATCCTTCTCAGAAACTGAAATGGTTTCCTGTCTCCCAGCTCCTCTGGGATGAGCAGCTGGTGTGAACAATTCTGCTCAGATGCGGAGGTATGCCATATGAGCTCAGTCTTGAATTTGTCATGTGTCCCCATCCTCGGCGGGTTGACAAGAAAATATCTGACCTCTTGAGAAATCTCTGGTTGTCGGGAGCCAAAAATATAAGGAAATTTCGTATCCTGCATTATGATCTTTCGAGTTAGGAACGGTGCTTCCACTTGCTCGAA
The DNA here is from genome assembly GCF_964187855.1 of Myxine glutinosa. Classification (NCBI taxonomy): domain Eukaryota; kingdom Metazoa; phylum Chordata; class Myxini; order Myxiniformes; family Myxinidae; genus Myxine; species Myxine glutinosa. The sequence goes on along the minus strand of NC_136263.1, from coordinate 46,573,897 downwards.
CCATAAGGTTGGGTCGTTGGGCCAAAAATGAGGGAGTTTCAGTCCAACCGCCATGACTGGGGAAGGTGAAGTGGCATCTGTTGACGCGTCATCCACAGGAATGTGTACCTCAGGATCAGACATGCCGATTGGTAATCCAAAATAAATACGAGTCCAAATGTGGAGAAACTCTTGATCAAAACAACCGTATCACGTCAGGATCACCAATGTAGAAATTATGTGTGTGAATTTATTCTCATGTGTGGGCATACGGTAGTGAGGTACTTGCTGGCAATCTTCTGTCTCCATTACACTCGACGAACAGGGGGAAATGGGGGTACAGGTGGATATTTCACAGAGATGTAGCCAATGCTCCCCAGAAGCTGGTTGTAGGTCTCGCCGGGTAAACCCTTCATGAAATGTTGATTTTCAGGAGACAAAAATACCAATGCTGCGGGGTGACCATAGCGGTGGTTTAAACAAAATGAATATTCCACCGGCAAAAAGCGATATAAAGTGGTGGAAGAAAAAAAATAACCCCAGGAAATAGAAAACATTGTGGGGTTGTCGAGAACAGCGAGCGGATGATGATGTAGCACTCTGCTGATAGTCCCAAAGGGAAACCAAAGAACAGTGAAGTAAAGTATTTCCTCACTCAACGTTATGGCACCTTTTAGCTCAAACCTCCTTGAGAAGAGAAAGTCAGTGTAAAACAAACCCTCTTCTTCTTCATCTTCGAGCTTCGTCCCTCCCGTACAGAGTGAGGTGGTTGGTTGTTCCTGGTTTTAAACCACACCCCACGAACAGAACGTTTTATCACAGGGCATCAGTTTGTGAGGAACAAGCTTGGTGAATTGATTCTGCCTGCACCGTCTGTTCATGTAGAAAATGCTGCTTGTAAAACTAGAAGTTACTACAAATCATTGTTATCTACCATATAAAACACAATGTGTGTTTGTGCATTTGTGTATTTGTGTGTTTGTCTATTTGTGTATTTGTGTACTTGTGTATTTGTGTGTTTGTGTGTTTGAGTGATGTCTGTCCCCCTTCATAAGGGTAAGTTTTAAAGGCTTTGAATAGTGCTTTAGGAGAGATTTGAGTGGGGTTTTAATGGGCAATCATTTAACATGACTGTGTGTCCACCAGTTGAAAGACCTAAAATACTCCTAGGGCTCAAAATACTCCAAGGACCCAGAAGACCCCAAGGTCCCAGAAGACCCAAAAGACCCCAAGGATTCAAAAGACCCAAACAAAACCGAGGATTCAAACAACCCAGAGGACCCAAAACACACCGAGGACCCAGAAGAGCCCAAGGACTCCGAAGACCCAAAAGGGTAATTATGTTTCTTACATTGGAATTGCAGACGGTGGTTTGCAAACCGAGCCTCAAGGTCGGTGTACAACAACACAACAACAACATGCATTTTAAAGGCCATTTTCCCTGCTAGAGCGGGGGTTAGCCTTGCGGTCCCCATGACAATCTTCTCCATTTTGCCCTATTTTCTGCATCTCTCCTTGTTAACCCCCTTGCCCGCATTTCTTCTTCCACCATCTTTAGCCAAGTCTTTTTCTGTCTTCCCCGTCCTCTGCTTCCTTCTACATTCATTTCCATCACTCTTCTCAACCACACTTTCATCCTTCCTCAACACATGACCAAACCATCTCAACCTGTTCCTCTTCACAGCATCAATCACAGGCTCGATTGCCATCATCTTTCGCAATTCATCATTTGTCTTCCTCTCTCTCAATGATGCTCCACACATCCACCGAACCATTCGCATTTCCACCCTTTCCAACCTTCGTTGCTGCTCTACGTTCATTACCCATGTCTCGCTCCCATAAATCATAACACTTCTCACACATGCAGCATACACCTTTCCCTTCAGCTTCAACGACACTCCCCTCATCATCAGCACGCCACCCAGTTCCCGAAACTTCTTCCATGCACATCTCACTCGAGCAACCGTTGCTGAGTCTGATCCACCTTCTCCATTCAGCATGTCTCCGAGGTAGCAAAATGTTTTCACACCTTCCAGCTTCACGCCGTCTCCAAGATCCAACTCAACATTTCCTCCATCTGCAGCTCCCTCTGTGCACACCTTACATTTGAATGTAGCTGCCACACTGGTTAATGACCCTCTCAGACCACTACATTTTTGATGAATCCACTCAGCGCACATTGTACATTGAATGGAATTCACTCCGACACCCTTCCTACACACAGCACAGGGCCACTTCCCAGTTCTTTCCACCTCACCACATGCTTTACCACTTGCCATCACCTTCGTCTTTCCGATATTCACCTTCAGACCTTTTGTCTCCATACATTCCTTCCACGTGTTCATCTTTTCCTTCAGTCCATCCATACTTTCCGCAATCAACACCAGATCATCTGCATACAACAACTCCCACGGTAAACCCTCCTTTACGTTCTGAGCCAGCACCTCCATCACAGCTACAAATAGTAGTGGACTTAGTACCGACCCCTGATGCACTCCCACCTTCACCTCAAACTCACCACTGTTCCCGTCCTTCGTCCTTACAGCTGTGCGCGCTCTTTTGTACATTGCCATCACTACTCTGATCAACCATTCCTCCACTCCTAACTTCCTCAATGCCCATGTCAATACTTTGCGTGGAACCCTATCGAATGCTTTCTCCAGATCAACAAACCCAAGAAACAACTTCTTCCTCTTCTCCATGTACTTCTCCTGCAACTGCCTCACAATGAAAAGCGCGTCTGTCGTTCCTCTTCCTGGCATGAATCCAAACTGCATTTCGTCGATCTTCACTTTCTTCCTTATCCTCCTCTCCAACACCCTTTCCAATACCGTCATTCCATGCTCCAATAACTTTATCGCTCGGTACGAGCCACACTCCAGAGGGTCACCTTTCCCCTTATATAGAGAGATGAGGGTACTCAGTTCCCAATCCACTGGAATGCAGCCTTCTTTCACCACCAGATTACAGATCTCTGTCATTCTCTTCACACCCCAACTTCCTGCTGCCTTCAACATATCTCCCACAACTCCTGTCGGCCCTCCCGCTTTTCTACCCTTCATTGCTTTTATCGCTTCCTCAACTTCCTTCTCAGTTATCTTCTCTGCCAGTCCTAAAACAGGGTTACTCTCTAAAACTAAAACAGGATTTGTCCCACTTCATCCTTCAAGCAACTCACCCCCATCACATCACACCTCTCTTTCGCTATCTGCTTTGCAATCCTGAATACTGCTTTCTGACCCTCTTCCGAATCAAAGCGTTCTCCGAACATTTTCCTACATGCCTCCTGCGCCTTTGCTACCTCTTTCTCTGCAGCCTTCCTGGCTGCCTTATAACTTTCATGCTCTGCTGTTTCTGCTCCCGTACCCCTCGCCTTCTGCCACTCCTTGAACTTCCTCCTCTTCTCGTCAATCCTCTTTCCAACTTCATCATCCCACCACCATGTTTCCGAGTGCCTCGGTGGTCCTTTTGTCCATCCACATACCTCATCAACGGCTCCCAACAGACAAGCTTTCATTGACATCCAACCACTTTCAAGCTCAACCACATCATCCTCGACCCTACTCAGCCTCTCTTTTAATGCCTCCCTTACTGTCACCTCTTTCAACCTCCACACCTTCATTCTCGGTTGGTACTTCACCCGCCGAGCTCTCCTCGCACCTTTCACCCTTACGTCGCAGACAACCAAGTGGTGCTGTGAAACAGCCTCCTCCCCCGGGATCACCTTTGTGTCCCGGAGGTGCCCCCTATCTCACCTACGCACCATCAGGTAGTCAACGGTTGTCGTCGACCCACCTGACGTGTATGTACAGAAGCGGCTTTTATAAAATCACAATATATACAAGGAGCAGGGAAGTGAAATTTGCAACACGTGATGTGCAACACACACAGAGTAAATCGAGTGGTAATTTATGTTCGTATGATGTCGAACAAATGAAGAAGTTAAAAGCCACAGTGCCACTAGGATACTCGTCTAAAATAACACCTTGCCTTGATACTTTGGGAAGAGAAACATTTAACACTGTCTGGACTGACACTCCAATTGACATAAACTTTACCAGAGTTTTTCCTCATCCACATAGATACGGTGCATGCAGAAAGTATTCAGACTCCTTCACTTTTTTCACATTTTGTTATGTTGCAGCCATACACTGAAATCGTTTAAATTCATTTTTTCCCTCATCAATCTACACTCAATACCCCATAATGTCAAAGAGAAAACAGGATTTTAGAAAGTTTTGCAAATTTATTAAAAAGAAAAAACTGAAACATCACATTGACATACAGTCACGTGAAAAAGTAAGTACACCCCATGTAAAGTTTTGACTTTTTCAACATATTTCAACATACAGCTATTTGATCTTCATTTCAACAATATTGATAGATAAAGGTGATACAATATAACAAATATCATGAAACATTTACGTTTTGTAGTCCATTGTATCATTTAAATAAACATAAATGCAAATTTCACATATGGAAAAAGTAAGTACACCCCTACATTTATCACTACTTCAAATACCTAAAATTAGAATCAGGTGCACCAGCTCAGGTGCAAATGATTAGAACATCGTTAGAGAGGATCTTGGAGGAACCCGTCTTATTTAAACCTCAAACATTTAGTTTGGTTTGCTCTTTGTTGTTGAAGTGTGCGGCGTCACCATGCCTACATCAAAAGAGCTCTCTGAGGCCTTCAGAAACAAGCTAATAGATGCCTACGAGTCTGGGAAGGGATTTAAAAAGATCTCCAAACAATTTGAAATCAATCATTTGACTGTCTGGAAGATCATCCACAAGTGGAGAAGATTCCAAACAACTGCCAACTTGTTCAGGCCAGGCCGCCCCAGCAAGTTCAGCCCGAGAGCAGAACGCAAGATGCTGAAAGAAGTCTCTAAGAACCCCAGAATGTCATCACGGGACCTACAGGTAGCTCTTGCCACTGTTAATGTCAAAGTGCACGAGTCTACCATTAGAAAGAGGCTGCACAAATTTGATCTACATGGGAGGTGTGCAGGAGGAAACCTTTGCTGTCCAGCAAGAACATCAGGGCAAGACTAAAGTTTGCCAATGAACACCAAGGCAAAGACCAACACTTCTGGAACAATGTGCTCTGGACAGATGAGTCAAAGGTAGAGCTATTTGGCCACAGTACCAGAAGACATGTTTGGCGAAAACCAAAGACAGCATTTGACCACAAGAACCTGATACCAACTGTAAAGCATGGTGGTGGAAATATTATGGTTTGGGGCAGCTTTGCTGCATCAGGGCCTGGGCAGCTCACCATCATATAATCCACTATGAATTCTTCATTGTACCAGAGGGTGCTTGAGGATAATGTGAGGCCATCTGTCGGAAAGTTGAAGCTCAACCGAAGGTTGACCTCACAACATAACAATGACCGTAAACATACCAGAAAATCCACCAAGGAATGGCTGAAAAGAAAGAAATGGAGGGTTCTGGAATGGCCAAGTCAAAGCCCGGATCTAAATCCCATCAAGGTGTTGTGGGGGGACTTGAAACTCTTTTAGCTCTTTCACGAGCCTTGATCTTGTATACAAAAAAAACAAAAAAAAAACGACCTGTGCATGCAAGAAACCCCTCAAACATCGCACAGCTGAAATAATTCTGCATGGAGGAGTGGGCAAAAATTTCTCCCAGTCGATGTCAGAGACTCATAGACAGTTATAAGAAACGCCTACTTGATGTTGTTTCTGCTAAAGGGGGCAGTACCACCTATTAGATCCAAGGGTGTACTTAATTTTTCCACATGCGAAATTTGCATTTATGTTTATTTAAATTATACAATGGACTACAAAATGTAAATGTTTCATGATATTTGTTATATTGTATCACCTTTATCCATCAATATTGTGGAAATGAAGATCAAATAGCTGTATGTTGAAATATGTTGAAAAAGTCAAAACTTTACATGGGGTGTACTTACTTTTTCACGTGACGAAGTATTCATACCCTTTGCTATGACACTTGAAATTTAGCTCAGGTGCCTCCCATTTCTCTTGATCATCTTTGAGATGTTTCTGCACCTTGATTGGAGTCCACCTGTGGTAAATTCAATTTATTGGACATGATTTGGAAAGGCACACATCTGTCTATATAAGGTCACACAGCTGACAATGCATATCAGAACAAAAACCAAGCCATGAGGTCGAAGGAACTGCCTGCAGAGCTCAGAGACAGGATTGTGTCGAGGCACAGATCTGGGGAAGCCTACAAAAAATTTTCTGCTGCATTGAAGGTTCCCAAGAGCACAGTGGCCTCCATAATTCTTAAATGGAAGAAGTTTGGAACAACCAGGACTCTTCCTATAGCTGGCCGCCCGGCCAAACTGAGCAATCGGGGGAGAGGGGCCTTGGTAAGAGAGGTGACCAAGAACCCGATGGTCACTCTGGCTGAGTTCCAGATATCTTGTGTGGAGATGGGAGGAACTTCCAGAAGGACAACCATCACTGCAACACCCCACCGATCTGGGCTTTATGGCAGAATGGCCAGACGGAATGGCCAGTGTGGTGGTGAAAGCTGGTCCCAGTGTGGTAGCGAAGGCTGGTCCCAGTGTGGTGGTGAAAGGTGGTCCCAGTGTGGTGGTGAAAGCTGGTCCCAGTGTGGTAGCGAAGGCTGGTCCCAGTGTGGCCTCTCCTCAGTGAAAGACGCATGAAAGCCCGCTTGGAGTTTGCAAAAAAGCACCTAAAGGACTCTCAGACTGTGAGAAATGAGATTCTGTGGTCTGATGAAACCAAGATTGAACTGTTGGTCTTCCGTCTGGCCACTCTGTCATAAAGTAATATTCTTCCGTAATATAAAGTCATGTAATATTCTTCCGATTTCTTCAACACAATGTATAATTTATTCCACTGTTTCCATCCAGCATATCAGCAAATTCTGATTCATAGTGGAAGTCTAGATCTGCCCTCCTTTGTTTGTCGTCGACTCTATTGAAGCAATTTATCATTTTATAGGCACTTCCTGGTAAATCATAACTGTTGAAGTTGAAATATAACATTCAAAAGTCACTAACCAAGAAGGTTTTCATTTGTGAGATGAGAAATCATGTCTGCCGCTTCATGAAATGAAATCCAATGTGCTCGGGTTTTGCTCATATTGTGAAACAAGACTAGTGGTTCATGGGAGAGGTTTGTGATGCAAATTCTGTCAACAACACTATTCAAAATATGTGGTGGAGGCCAAGTGTGAGATGGTTCAGTACACCCTCATCCTGAAGGCAGAGAGGATGGTTCAACTGTAAATGTCATGAGGTCTGCAAGATCATCATGGCGGGTTATCTCGATAAACTCTCCAAACCAGATTGTTGGTGATTCTGAGGGTGCACAAGGGACATGGGAATGGATGGGATCCCGATCCATAGACATAGGTGGAGGTGTTTCCACCGAGCACTAGATGTTTGGGTGATGGTGAAAAGACTGACTCTCGTAGTATGAAAATGTTGGTTCTGCGACAATCACCAAAATAGCTCACTCACTACGCTCGTTTCACTATTCTGGCGCTTATCTCAAAACCAACATTTTCATACAACTTACACCTAAGTCCTATTTTTCCTTTATCCCATTGTTTTATTTCCCTATTTCGTCTCTTATCCCACTGTCTCAATTTTCCATTGAAAAACTACTTGACTAACACCCCATAACCCTTAAAAAAAATCCATCTATTTCTCCCTTCTCCATCTAAGCCATTAGCAAAGGTTAAATCCTCAATAGAACCCCAAACTCTTTGTTCGATTCCAAAACACCCATATTTTCTTTGAACTCGTATAGAGAGCCAACGAATATTTGTTGTACACCGCTCCTTTCCTATGCCATCTCCAGGCGCTGCATAACGTCATTGCCGGGCACCGAAGGGGGCTCGGCAATGACGCACGCTGAAAGGGAGTACTCAGTTTTCACTCTGGTTGTTTGTTTTCTTGGTTGTTTGTTACTTGCCGGAAAAGATTCCGGCAAGTATGTTCATCGGTTGGTTTGTCTGTCTGTTTGTCTGTTTGTTCGCAGTACTACGTCTACACCATTGCACGTAGAATCGCCAAACTTTACACACATATTTGTCTTGCCCTGGAATAGACTGTCCCAATTTTTAACTCTCTCGGCCCAAGGCCTCCATTATGATGTCATAATTTGATAATTCGACAAGTACAAAACTTCATCCAATCAAGATGCAATTTCTTGAGCAACATGACAGCATAAACTGGTGGAGAAAAAAAACAATGATGATGTCATCGGTCACGTGGTTCGGCCGCCATCTTGGAAAAACCGAAAAAAATTGCACCTCTATATCTCCGAAAGTGCTGAATAGAAAAAATTGAGACATGGCTCATTGTAAAGAACACTCCATGGGGAATAAAATATGTTAATGATGATGTCATTGGTGCCTCCATTATGACGTCATAATTCGACAAGCACAAAACTTCATCTGATCAAGATGCAATTTCTTGAGCGCCATGTCGGCATAAACTGGTGGGAAAAAAAATAATGCTGACGTCATCGGTCACGTGGTTCGGCCGCCATCTTGAAAAAACGGAAAAATTTTGTACCTCTATATCTCCGAAAGTGCTGAATATAAAAAAATTGACACATGGCTCATTGTAAAGAACTCTGCATGGGGAATAAAATATGTTATGATGATGTCATAGGTGCCTCCATTATGATGTCATAATTCAACAAGTACAAAACTTCATCCGATGAAGATGGAATTTCTTGAGCAGCATCAAGGAATAAATTAGTTTAGAAATCAAATAATGATGATGTCATCCATCACGTGGTTCGGCCGCCATATTTGTCCAAAATGGTTGATAAAAAAGTACATTCCGACAAGTCCTCGGACTCTGACCGATGTTTCATTTGTTTGTTTGTTGTACACCGCACTTTTCCTATGCCATCTACAGGCATTGCAAAACGTCATTGCCGGGCACCGAAGGGGGCTCGGCAGTGATGCACGCTGAAAGGGAGTACTCAGTTTTCACTCTGGTTGTCGTACACCGAACCTTTCCAATGCCATCTCCAGGCATTGCAAATCGTCATTGCCGAAGGGGGCTCGGCAGTGACGCACGCTGAAAGAGAGTACTCAGTTTTCACTCTGGTTGTTTTCTTTCTTGTTTTCTTTTCTTGTTTTCTTTCTTGGTTGTTTGTTTGTTTTTTTCCAGGCGATATCTCAGCCATCCTTTGAGCTGGGAAGCTGACATTTCGGCACAGTAGTGAGCAAGTCCTTTTTCAAAAACAGTATTTTTTGTTTTTTGAATAATCAATTAATTGAGGAGTTATTTAATTATTGGCGATTAATTCAGTACTTATTTAATTAATCAAATTTCCTTTCTCTTCTGACCATCAACTCAGGCACCTTTTGAGTTAGGAAGCTGATATTTGGACATGCCAATGACCAGGTGATTTGGCTGCAAAGGCTATTTTTGATTTATTAATTAATCAATTAATCGATTAATTATTTAATTATTCGATTAATGACAATTTTTTTTTTTAAGTTACAGATTCTGATGAAATGGTGATGGTTTATGTGTTCTCTGATGGAATTGATTAATAATTTAATTTTTTTATGATTATTATTTATTTATTTTCATTATTAATCATTTATTTATTTTCTTTCTCATTTCGCCAATATCTCAGACACCTTTTGAGCTCGGAAGTTAATATTTGGACATCAATGATCAAGTGATGTGGCTATCAAGGATATTTTTGATTTAGTGATTAATCAATTAATCAATTAATCGATTAATTATTTAATTATTCGATTAATTACTAAAAAGATTTTTTTTTTTTTTTTCAGTTACAGATTCTGATGAAATGGTGGTGGTTTATGTGTTCTCTGACCGAATTGATTAATATTTTAATTTTTTAATGATTATTATTTATTTATTTTCATCATTAATCATTTATTTATTTTCTTTCTCATTTGGCCAATATCTCAGGCACCTTTTGAGCTCGGAAGCTAATATTTGGACATGAGTGACAAAGTGATGTGGCTATCAAGGATATTTTTGATTTATTGATCAATTAATCATTTAATCGATTAATTATTTAATTATTCGATTAATAACTAAAAAAAACAAAAACAATTTTCAGTCAGATTCTGATGAAATGGTGGTGGTTTATGTGTTCTGTGACCGAATTGATTAATAATTTAATTTTTTCATGATCATTATTTATTTATTTTCATTATTAATCATTTAATAATTTTCTTTCTCATTTGGCCAATATCTCAGGCACCTTTTGAGCTGGGAAGCTAATATTTGGACATGACAGTGACCAAGTGATGTGGCTATCAAGGATATTTTTGATTTATTGATTAATCATTTAATCGATTAATTATTTATTGATAAATCGATTAATTATTTATTGATTAATCAATTAATTATTTAATTTTTTATTAATGACTTATTTAATTAAATTTCTAAAAGATGCATCTTCGGATGAAGCACTAGTGGTTTAGTTATGCTATTAGCCAATTGATGAAGAAAATATTTTGTGATAATCTTTTATTGATTTTAATTACACAATTAATCAATCAATTAGTGTACACCTCTCCCTCCCAATGCAGCCTCAATGAGCCGCACTGTAGGATATTTAATTATTTGGCATGGGGGCGGTGTACTTTGAATGTATCTGTACTTGTTTTATTTTCTTGTTTTCTTTCTTGTTTTCTTTCTTGTTTGTTTGTTGGTTTGTTTGTTTGTCCGGGCGATATCTCAGCCATCCTTTGAGCTAGGAAGCTGAAATTCCGGCACAATAGTGAGCAAGTCCTTTGTCAAAAACGATATTTTTTGTTTTTTGATTAATCAATTAATTGAGGAGTTATTTAATTATTAGCGATTAATTAAGTACTTATTTAATTGATCAAATTTCCTTTCTCTTCTGACCATTAACTCAGGCACCTTTTGAGTTAGGAAGCTGATATTTGGACATGCCAATGACCAGGTGATTTGGCTGCAAAGGCTGTTTTTGATTTATTAATTAATCAATTAATCAATTAATTATTTAATTATTCGATTAATGACTGAATTTTTTTTTTTTAAGTTACAGATTCTGATGAAATGGTGGTGGTTTATTGTTTCTCTGACCGAAATGATTAATAATTTAATTTTTTTATGATTATTATTTATTTATTTTCATTATTCATCATTTAATCATTTTCTTTCTCATTTGGCCAATATCTCAGGCACCCTTTGAGCTCGGAAGCTAATATTTAGACATGATTGACCAAGTGATGTGGCTATCAAGGATATTTTTGATTTATTGATTAATCAATTAATCAATTAATCGATTAATAATTTAATTATTCGATTAATAACTAAAAAAAACAAAAACAATTTTCAGTCAGATTCTGATGAAATGGTGGTGGTTTATGTGTTCTGTGACCGAATTGATTAATAATTTAAATTTTTAATGATTATTATTTATTTATTTTCATTATTAATCATTTATTTATTTTCTTTCTCATTTGGCCAATATCTCAGGCACCTTTTGAGCTGGGAAGCTAATATTTGGACATGACAGTGACCAAGTGATGTGGCTATCAAGGATATTTTTGATTTATTGATTAATCATTTAATCGATGAATTATTTAATTATTCGATGAATGACCTAATTAATTAATTTTTTAAGTTACAGATTCGGATGAAATGGTGGTGGTTTATCAAGGATATTTTTCATTTATTGATAAATCATTTAATCGATTAATTATTTATTGATTTATTGATTAATTATTTATTGATTAATCAATTAATTATTTAATTTTTTATTAATGACCTATTTAATTAAATTTCTAAAAGATACATCTTTGGATGAAGCACTGGTGGTTTAGTTATGCTATTAGCCAATTGATTAAGAAAATATTTTGTGATAATCTTTTATTGATTTTAATTATACAATTAATCAATCAATTAGTGTGCACCTCTCCCTCCCAATGCATCCTCTATGAGCTGCACTGCGTTATTGCCGGGGGCCGGAGGCGCCCCGGCAATGCCACGCTGTAGAATATTTAATTATTTGGCATGGGGGCGGTGTACTTTGAATGTATCTTAACTTGTTTTCTTGTTTGTTTTCTTTCTTGTTTTCTTGTTTGTTTGTCTGGACGATATCGCAGCCATCCTTTGAGCTAGGAAGCTGAAATTTCGGCACAGTAGTGAGCAAGTACATTTTCAAAAACAGTATTTTTTTGTTTTTTGATCAATCAATTAATTGATGTTATTAAATTATTAGCGATTAATTAAGTACTTATACATTTCCTTTCTCTTCTGCCCATTATCTCAGGCACCTTTTGAGTTAGGAAGCTGATATTGGGACATGCCAATGACCAAGTGATTTGGCTGCAAAGGCTATTTTTGATTTATTGATTAATCAATTGTTCGATGAATTATTTAATTATTTGATTAATGACTAATTTTTTTTGGAACTTACAGATTCGGAAGAAATGGTGGTGGTTTATGTGTTATATTGGGCAATCGATTAATTATTTAATTTTTTTTGATTATTATAAATTTATTTTCATTATTGATCATTTATTTATTTTCTTTCTCATCTGGCCAATATCTCAGGCACATTTTGAGCTGGGAAGCTGATATTTGGACATGACAATAACCAAGTGATTTGGCTGTAAAGGGTATTTTTGATTTATTCATTAATCAATTAATCTATTAATTATTTATTGATTATTAAATTTTTTTTTATTTTTTATTAATGACTTATTTAATTCGATTTCTAAAAGATACATCTTCGGATGAAGCACTGGTGGTTTAGTTATGCTATTAGCCAATTGATTAAGACAATATTTTATGACAATCTTTTATTGATTTTAATTATGCAATTAATCAATCAATTATTGTACACCTCTTCCTCCCAATGCAGTCTCTATGAGCTGTATTGTGGTATTGCCGGGCGCTGGATGCGCCCCAGCAATGCCGCGCTGTGGGATATTTAATTATTTGGCATGGGGGTGGTGTACTTTGAATGTATCTGTACTTGTTTTCTTGTTTTTTTGTTTGTTGTACACCGCACCTTTCCTTTGCCATCTCCATGCGCTGCATAACGTCATTGCCAGGCGGGGCTCAGCAATGAAGCACGCTGAAAGGGAGCACTCAGTTTTCACTCTGGTTGTTTGTTTGTTGTTCACCGCACCTTTCCTATGCCATCTCCAGCCACTGCATAACGTCATTGCCAGGCACCGAAGGAGCTCGGCAATACGCACGCTGAAAAGGAGTACTCAGTTTTCACTCTGGTTGTTTTCTTGTTTTCTTGTTTGATTGTTTTCTTTCTTGTTTGTGAGGGTGACATTTCAGCCATCCTTCGAGCTAGGAAGCTGAAATTTCAGCACAATAGTGAGCAAGTACTTTGTCAAAAAAGGCATTTTTTTGTTTTTTGATCAATCAATTAATTGATGAGTTATTTAATTATTAGCGATTAATTAAGTACTTAAACATTTCCTTTCTCTTCTGGGCATTATCTCAAGCACCTTTTTAGTTAGAAAGCTGATATTTGGACATGCCAATGACCAAGTGATTTGGCTGCAAAGGCTATTTTTGATTCATTGATTAATCAATTAATCAATTAATCGATTAATTATTTAATTATTCAATTAATGACTGAATTTTTTTTTAAGTTACAGATTCTGATGAAATGGTGGTGGTTTATGTGTTCTATTAGCGAATTGATTAATTATTTACTTTTTAAAAATGATTATTATTTCTTTATTTTCATTATTGATTATTTATTCATTTTATTTCTCCTCTGGGCAATATCTCAGGCATCTTTTGAGCTAGGAAGCTGATATTTGGACATGACAATGACCAAGTGATTTGACTGTAAAGAGTATTTTGTATTTATTGATTAATTAATCTATTAATTATTTAATATATATCAAATAGCATGGTATCTCAAAAAGTTGTGCAGGTATTTGGATGAAATTTGGTGGGTGGGTTGGGTGTGTGACAAGGAAGAACTGATTAGATTTTGGTAAAGATCCAAATCCGGATCCAGATATGAGAATTTTAAAACTGATTCTTCACCACATTGAGTTGGCGAAAGAGGATAAAGAGTACCATATTTCAAAACGTTCTTGACGAGTTACAACGATACTTGTTGGATGAGTTGGTTAGGCGATAAGAACAAGGTAATTCAATTTTGGACAAGGTCCGAATCCAGATTGAGCGGATGCCAAACGTGTCATTCTATTTCTTTCTGTTCTGATGAAGGAGCTTACTTTCCCCTTTCCATCACACTTCTCTCACCCCCAACCACCTTCTCTCGCAATCGTTCCTCCCCTCATCTTGTTCCTTCTCACTTTTAAGCTTGTTTTACACATTTTCATATTAAGTCGTGTAATATTTGCTCAACATATATGATATGTGTTATCATATTATTGTTTTAATGTTGGTGTGCACCTTTTTGATAATTGATAATATAGCACTCTCTGAACCATGAGCCGCTTCTTTTTTCACTCTTCTTCTTTCGTTTTAGCAATTATCGCGACCGTCACTTGCCCCCAAACAACCTCCCCAACCATCCCAGGTGAGAAAAATGAATAAATATAAAATAGGCCCGCGTATTACTACCCTGAGAAGTTTTGGAAGAAGTTCAGGAAGTTTGGAGGTGGAAGAAGAAAAACAATGATAAAACTATCGTTTTGGGTTGTCAACGTGATTGAGTTTTCCTGGAGAACTCAGAAATAGTCAAAATGACCAAAGGTAAAATAAAAGGTGATGATGACGTTTATGAGACCACAGACTGGAACATGGACAGTATTGTGTTGAAGGAGATAAATGTTAAAAGTGGATCTAATAACATTTAGGGTTTTATAATGAAGAATATTGATAGAAAATCAAATAAATACTATAATAAAAACCCTGATTTGTTTGTCTTTCTGTTTTGTAAATATTAACAAGCTCCTAATGAGATATTTGCACAATGGAATTTTGATGAATTAAAGAAAAATGGAACAAAATGTTATTGTATTTTATATACTAGAGAAATACACGTGCTATGCACGGGTGTGAGGCCAGAAGCAAACAGGCAATGCAGAAACGGCGAATGCTAAAGCATGAAACCAATAAATTCCACATTCCTGTAGCACCTTCAGTCGCACGTCAGACATGGACAGCAAGTTCGTGAAGGACTTCCATGAATAACATAACCGTTCGCAAACAAACGGGTACGTTCACGTATAGAAACATCGATCGTGAGACCCTGGCGAATCTGCATATGGCGATGGCAAAATATCAGAAATTGAAGGGGTTTTTTTTATTTTAAACGATTCATATAAACATCCGTTGAATCATATCACACGCAAATCATCAAAATCTAAACAGTACCTTTAGAATTTCAATAAAAGCCACATCACTGAACTGTTACGGATTCATCACTTCTGTTGTTGTGGTTTTTATCCACTGTAAACATTTTTGGTTCCATGTACTATTATTGTTATCGTTTAAGTGGAATGGAAATAATTGTTTGCAAAAGGTAAAAAAAATTAATGTTTTAAAAGAAACCGGAAACCGGATCGGGAACCGGACGATGAGGAAGAAGAAGAGGAAGAAAAGAGGGCGGAGCAAGTGAGGTGGAGAGAAGCCGAGCTGCTTCGAGGTCTTGAGCAAACGTTGGCGAACGGGGTGTCACGAGTGAACTTTGGGTTTCCTGGGAAAGGGATTCCTGCGACTGAGTTGTTATCGCTGTGACAGATAAACCTGCGTGACAGGTTTTGCGGTTGATTCCGAAGAGAATCATTGGAGTGCCGCTACGTCTCGAGAACGGGCCCGTTGGCCGTTTTTGCCTCGCGCCCGATTTCGCATCGCTCTGGGCTCTTCGCTTCGCTTCAACCATTTCACCGCATCCAGACGTTAACCTGGTGTGTGTGTGTAACGTGGATTTTGAGTGGGAATTTGCGGTTCGCCGTAAAGGGAGCCGTTGAACGTCCATACCTGAAGGTGTGATTTCCCAGTCGCCTCTTGAGGATACCTTTGCCCATCTTTGGCAGTGTGACTGTCAAACAAACGGGATTCTGGTCTCGATACGACATCGTTCTGACGATCACCGGAGCGGGGATCAACTTTGGCTTGAAGCCGGGAAAGAGACATTGGGAATGTTCTTTTCGCTCACTCGGAGCACAGTGAGTTATATTGTACGAAACTGATGGTACCATCATAACATTGATATATTGGTTGTACAATTGATTAATATTGTTATTGTGCTGTTATTCTTGTGTGACCTTAATACAATACTTGTTTGTTGGTAACAATTGGTGTGGTTTCACCATTGATCTTTGACACAGAATAACACATCTTTCTGCCGTGACTCCTCTCGGGGATCGGAGGTACACCGTGACCGGGGTTTGGGGAGGAGCACGTAACACTGTTCATATCAGTAAATATTGTTCCATCATGTTTCAAATCGTGATCGATACACGATGATCGTGATGATCGTGATCGTGAATCGTAATTGATAATCATGTTCACAATCGCTATGCCGTATGTACTCCCGATACGTGTACCAAATTCCCGATACGTGTAACTGTACCAAATCAACAGTTAAAAGGATTTTGAGCCAATAGCTGTTACGGCCTTGGCAATATCGATGGAGACAGCGATCTGTTAGTGATCGATGAAGACATGTTGCTTTCCCGGGTGCAGCCGTTTGTGCGTCGTAACAATGAGAACAATGAACGTCATGCGAACGCGAATGTTATGCGGGAGTCCAAACCTGAGAATGCTGGAGACTAAAGGTGAAATTGGGAAAACTAAATGGCCTATTCTACTCCTGGGGATCCCAGGATTATCCACCGAAAATATCTTTGTGATCGGTTCAGCAGCTTTGACTGTACCTTCGAACGGACAGACAGACGGACATTTGTTGAATTATAATAAGATTAATAAAAGGTTTAAAGGAACATTAAAATTTTTTAATTTAAATTTAAATTTAACTAGAACTCCCACTTTAAAACTGCTGGCAGTGATGACCGGTTTACTCGCACCCACTTTTGATACAACCCCACTTTCATTGGACATGCTTTGACACAACCCCCCTTGGATACAACCCCGACACACACACACACACACACACACACACACACACACACACACACACACACACACACACACACACACACATCCCCCCTACCCCCCCCCCCCCCCCCCACCTACACACCCCTCCACCCCCACACACACACACACACCAACCCCCCCCCCCCCCCACCTACACACACACATCCCTCCACCCCCACACACACACACACAAACACACATCCAACCCCCCCCTCCTCCACATGCACATATCAACCCCCCCCCCACCCCCCACATATACACATATCAACCCCCCCACATATACACATATCAACCCCCCCCCCCCCCCCACATATACACATATCCACCCCCCCCCCCCCACACACCCACACACAAACACTCCCACACCCCTTCCCCCACACGCACACTCCTCCACACATCCACACACACCCCCCCCCCCCCCACCTCCACACATACAGACACATCCACACACACACACACACAAGAAAAACTTCCAGCTTCTCCAGAGAAAATGCGATGGCGTCATGCATATTTTCGTCAAAAATAGTTCAAATTTCGCCAAATCTGTTTGGTCCTGTGTGAATATACCTGAGCGATTGACAAACCTAAAATTAGAATTGTATTTGAAGTTCAAATTACCCCATGAGTTCGCTCCGTGAGCTCCTTGCATGTTCTGTACAGTGTGATCATTAAACAAGTGAATCCTCTTGGATTGCGCTGAGGTTCGGGCATGGAATTTCGAGCCTCGATCATGGTTCGAGCCTCGATCTTGTATACAAAAATAATAATAATAATAAGAACCTTGGGCCGAATCTCGCGCTTCACCAGTGCGCGTGCGCGAATTTACGTCACGTCGGCAGCGAGAAGGGGTTCCCCAACACGAACCAATCAGGAACTGCCACGTCACACTTATATGATCTCAGAATTCCTGTGACAGGAATTCGCGTTACACTGGCTGGAAGTCATTCGCTAGAGGCGCTTCCTCAGCGCTAATAATTCCCCACTCTCGACAAACTAAAGAAAAATCGTTGCGTTACTACTTCTTCTTCTTCTTCACCCAATAACGACCTCTCGCTAACAAACTCCATCCAAAACAAATTATTTGCTTTGTTTGGTGATAAATCGTCATTTATCGAGTTTAACAATACACATCACGTTCATAAAAGGGAATCATTTAACCACGAAAATATCTTAAATAATGCCAAAAGGAGTTAAAGTCTAAAGACAAGGAACTAAAAAAATGGCTAGCCATTGGGAATATGGCCGCCGTTCATGTTCCCAATCGCTGGGACGAGCCGATACAAGTCTGTTATATCAAACATTATATCGTACCAAAGTGATGGTTACCTGATATTGGAAAACGCCTCTTCGAGAATTCACACGTACACGTGAAAACAGCTCGAGAATCGGATTTGCAAAGCAGGTAAGGAATAGCGAAAAAAAGCCCGTCTTTACCGCATTTGAAAATCACCTCGAAGAAGAAGAACTCACACGTCATCACCACGTCATCGCATCGCGCACCACGTGCCATGAGAAGACCAATATATGTTTCTCAAATTAACCAAGGGATGATCCGTGAATATTAACACGAAATGTCAAATAATATACATGGTCAGATGTCATTACTAAAGGCTTATTAGTTATTAATGAATGTAAAATGCAAAAAGAAATCCGAAGTTACACAAATGTGGACCGGAAGTATATTATGCACCTCACCCGGAAGGCCGATACAATACGTTTTTATCTCTGGTGCACATTGGCATAAATACATTTCTGAACAATAATTAAAAACGAATACACATTCCACCAAATATCTTTATGAACACTGTAAAATATTCGTGAATGTCGCCCATGGGCGTCAATGCATGGGGAACGGGGAGCCTCCCCATACACAAACAAATATCCACGTACACACATCCAAACACACATCCCCACATGCATAAACACACAAACACACACACACACATACACACATTCCCAGACCACCCCCCCCCCCACACACACACACACACACACCCTCCCCCCCCCACCCCCAACACACACACACACACACACACACACACACACCCACACCCCTCCCCCCAAACGCACACCCCTCCAAACACACACACACACACATCCCTCCCCCCCACACACACACACACATCCCTCCCCCCCCACACACACACACACATCCCCCCTACACACACACAACACACACCCCTCCAAACACACACACACACACATCCCTCCCCCCCACACACACACACACATCCCTCCCCCCCCACACACACACACACACCCTACCCCCTCCCACACACACACACACCCCACCCTCAACATACACACACACACACACACACACATCCACACACACACACACACACACACAAGCACGCGCACACCCCTCCCCCCACACGCACACACATATCCAGACAAACGCACATCCCCCTCCCCCCACCCCCCAAGACACATCCCCCACACACATCCCCCGACACACAACCCCACCCCCCCCCACACACACACACACACACACACACACACATCCCCACCCACATACACACACACAAACACATGCACACATCCCCCCACCCCAACCCCCAACACACACACACACACACACACACACACACACACACACACACACACACACACACACACACACACACACACCCCACCATAACACACACACAAACACACGCATACATCCCCCCACCCCCAACACACACACACACACACACACACACACACACACACACACACACACACACACACACACACACACACACACACACACACATCCCCCCACCCCTAACACAAACACACGCACACATCCCCCAACCCTAACACACATGCACACACAACAAACACCCCCACACCCCTCCCCCCACATGCACACCCCTCCACACGTACACACACACACACACCCCCCACCCCATCCATTTAAAAAAATATTTTCGTTTAATTAACGATATCTGCCACCCGTCGAAGAACGTCGTGCCGTGGCATGACGTCATCCGTGGCCCGTGCCGTATGTCAGCGGCAGAACGAAGTATCCCGTCGATCGAACTTGGTCAAATTTTTCATGATTGTCACCAAATTTGTTGTGGTATTTTGTTAACTCATCCAAGGCAATACGACAATCGAAATCCGATTTGAAATCGGAGCCAAATTGACGCCGTAAGGTGTGCCTGCATGTGTGGATATTTTACCTGTGGAAGAATCACTTTGAAAATGCGACCCATTTAAAATGTTAGATTTTGAATAACTTCGTCATTTTAAATCGGATTTCCACAAAATGAAGGTCACCATTGCTTGCAGATACCTCTCTTTCTCCTTAAAATTGAAGACAGGATGAACTTCAGAGCGAGAAATAAGCCGAGGCGGCGGAGAGTTTTACAATGTTATTTTCCAATGTAAATGACAATATCGTGTAGTTCGCAATGTGATGGTTCGCAAAGTGAAGTAAGTTTTATTGAACACTGATGAACAATGGTGACTGCACCGATTGGTGCTTGAGGGTGTATTGGTGCGTTTTGGGTGCTTTCATGGTGCGTCGATGCAGAGCAGACTGTCTCCCCCCAGAAAGAACAATTACAGGTCCTGGGTTAGTCTTGTAAATAAAAGTAGCGTCAAGTGTAAATAATGCTCCCCACCATCAATGTATAGTTTGAAGACCATTCCGCAATTCGGTTAACTGTGGGCGTAAGTCTGTTAGGCAGGGTGCAATGGAGCAGCGGGACACATTTATTTATGTTTTAAAACTGTCACACTCAGGGCAGGTTAAAAGTAGAGGGAACTACACCTACGTGTCACACTAAATTAAAGTTATAGGCCCGGGACGTGCCTAAGAGGAGGAGGGTGCAGTGTTGCGGATATGAGGATTGCATTTTTTTGATTGTGTGTATTGTATTGTGGTAAATTGTTGTGTAACATTGTTTGGATATGGCCCCTCCTGCCTCCAGAGTTGTGTAAAGGTAAAAAGGGCGTCTCGGTAATTAGTCCACAAAGCATCCACGTCAGCCAATCATAGAATACCCCTGTTCAGTAGCTTATATCTTATTATGTGTTTTAGAGTAAGGCCTTGTCTTCCATTAGAATAATACTCCATTGCACCGAGTGAAAAAGAGATAGATTCCCTTCATTCCCATTCCCAAAAACCTCCATTCCCCCTTTCGTTGATTGGCAATTGCATTCCCTCCAATTGCCGCCATTGACCACGAGGCAGGGTCGGAGAAGAAAGGCGTGTCTCCACATCGTCATAGAGGGGAGGAGTGAGCCAGCCCCACTCGACCAACCATGAACAAGGGGTTTGGCTTGAGAGGGCGGAGAGAGAGCGTTTGGGGGAGGTTCGCAAAGGTTGAGGGGCGGGGCCTATATAACACGCCGGCGGGGCGTTCCCCAAGCAGTTGAGTCCAGAGTCCTGCGTGCTTGAGCCACCGAAACTGCATCTATAGCAGCTCGAGCCACCAAAACAGCATCTACAGCAGCTCGAGCCACCGAAACTGCAGCCACAGCAGTGTGGGGCCTGGACGGCAGTTTGGAGCAGGGCCGCGAAGGAACGGCGGCTGCCCAACGAGCCGATCGTGCTGCAGGACCAGTTGGACCTCCCTATCCCGCCAGCCATCCACCTGCCATCCCTATCATCATTCCCCATGTAAGTGTGTTCGTAGTCTGCCTTTTGTCTTGTCCCTGGGTAGTAAGTAAGCCTGTTAGATAAGCTAAAGATTTCACTGTGTCACCTGCGTCACATGTCCCTGTAAATAAACGTGACTGCTTTCTTTTTGCTTATATGTGTGAATAATAATAAATCCAGTTACTCTTCTGTACGTCTTCTTCCTCTTTGCATTCGGTCACTTTAGAGTTTTCCAGATTGAGCAGCTGCGGTGCGATACGGCCAACGTTTGGGTTGAATCGGGTTTTAGTCGGGGAATAACTGTTCGGTCGTGGAGCCTCCGCTCGGCAAATATAACATCTAATCCGCGGTCCGTAACAATATATATATATACATTGCGTATCAAAAAAAAGGTAATCCGAATTCAAGGGGTTAATATGCAAAGGTTATTTGGTTTGACAATTTACATGTGGTTTACCAATTATGAGGAGATCCTCAGCTTTCCATTGATGCCTTTCATGCATCATTGCTGTCACACATGACCGAGTACATGTTCATTGAAAATGACAAGTTCAAATCGCATTTATACAAGTTTGGCTAATCGGTGCAAGACAGTTTGAAGTGGACGGATTACTTGTCGACTGCCAAGTTGATTATGTAAAATTGTTAAGCTGGTCTGGTAATCGTCGGTTGCGTCATTCTTTGTTTAAAATGGGTATTTAAGATGGGCCTACAGTGTATGGGTTTAGAGACAGTCTGAGTCATTGAAAAGATGGTTCAACTTACGACTGAACAGCGGACCTTCGTGGTTACAACCTTTCACAAAACTGGAAGTTTGCAGCGAACTCGTGATGCATTCAGGGAACGTTTCCCAGAACGGGAGCCTCCAGCAGCCAAAACCATCTGGGCGAATGTTAGAAAATACCAAGAGCATGGCACTAGCCTCAACCGCAAGAAGGGGAATTCTGGTAGGAGGCGCACTGGGCGATCGGAAATGTACATTGCAGCAGTAAGGCAGCAAGTTTTGGAGCATCCTAGGGATACCAGTGCAAGACGAAATGGGATGGGATTGCCTTTGGCAACATTCAACCGAATCACAAGACTGGACCTCCACCAACATCCATATCAGATTCACATCTGGCATCAACTTACGCCAGGGGATTTTGCCAGGAGGCTGGTTCTTGCCAGATGGTTGATAGCATGTTGCGAAGCAGATGTCAATTTCCTGCGGTATCTGATTATCGGAGAGGAAGCTGCTTTCACCATGGATGGCATGGTCAATACCTATAATGTTCTTGAATATGCACCGACAGCACAACCCCCGGAATTTAATTTTGACACCAACATGAATCGACAAAAGTGGACTGTTTGGTTGGGACTTTGTGGAAGTGGTCAGGTGATCAGACCATTTTTCTTTCAAAGGAATCTTACTATAATTCACCAAATGTCTGTCTGTCTGTCCATTCTAAGGTACCGTAAAAACTGCTGAACCGATCGAAAATATATTTTCGGTGGATAATCCTGGGATCCCAAGGAGTAAAATAGGCTATTTAGTTTTCCCAATTTCAGCTTTAGACTCCAGCATTCTCAGGTTTGGACTCCCGCATAACATTCGCGTTTGTATGACGTTCATTGTTCTCATTGTGACGATGTTGTTTTCACGGGTGCTGCACAAACGGCTGCACCTATCGCTGCACAGCTGCACATATCGAACTCGGTGACCTCAGACAAAGACCTTTAATTGTTCCTTTAAACCTTTTATTAAATTTAAATTAAAAAATTTAAATATTCCTTTAAACCTTTTATTAATCTTACTATAATTCACCAAATGTCCGTCTGTCTGCCTGTTCGAAGGTACTGTAAAAAACTGCTGAACCAATCGCAAAGATATTTTCGGTGGATAATCCTGGTATCCCCAGGAATAAAATAGGCTATTTAGTTTTCCCAATTTCAGCTTTAGTCTCCAGCATTCTCATGTTTGGACTCCTGCATAACATTCGCGTTCGCATGACGTTCATTGTTCTCATTGTGACGACGCACAAACTGCACCCGGGAAAGCAACATGTCTCCATCGATCGCTAGCAGATCGCTGTCTCCATCGATCTTGCCAAGGCCGTAACAGCTATCGGCTCAAAATCCTTTTAATTGTTGATTTGGTACAGTTACACATATCGGGAATTTGGTACACGTATCGGGAGTACATATGACATAGCGATTGTGAACATGATTATCGATCACGAATCACGATCACGATCATCACGATCATAGTGTATCGATCATGATTTGAAACATGATGGAACAATATTTACCGATATGAACAGTGATGTGGCTTTTATTGAAATTCTAAAGAGATTTTGATGATTTGCGTGTGATATGATTAAACGGATGTTTATATGACTCGTTTAAAATTAAAAAAAACCTTCAATTTCTGATATTTTGCCATCGCCATATGTATATTCGCCATGGTCCCACGATCGATGTTTCTATACGTGAACGTACCCGTTTGTTTGCGAACGGGTACGTTTTTCATGGAAGTCCTTCACGAACTTGCTGTCCATGTCTGACGTGCGACTGAAGGTGCTACAGGAATGTGGAATTTATTGGTTTCATGCTTTAGCATTCACCGTTTCTGCATTGCATGTTTGCTTCTGGCCTCCCACCCGTGCTATTTCTCGAGTGTCAATAATAACAGGTATCTGCAGATGATGAATGATGAAGTTTTACTGCAGCTGGAGGAGAACTTTGAGCAACAGGTTCGTGGTGTCTTCAGGTATCTCTGGTGGGCCCAAAACGGCGCCCCACCACATCGTCTTATCGCTGTCCGAGATCGACTGAGGGAACTCTTTGGAGACCGAGTCATCGCCCTCAACCATGCAGAAGAATGGCCGCCAAGATCACCTGACCTCACAGCATGTGATTATTTCCTTTGGGGACATTTAAAGAACAAGGTGTTCGTAACTCCTCCCCGTGATCTTGACGAATTGCAGGGCCCTATTCGACATGAAGTGGATGCATTGCGCAATGACCCGGCTATGGTGAGACGAGCAGTTCAGGGCATGCTCCGCCGCTGTGAGCATTGTGTTGAAAGGGGAGGTGGACAGGATGAAGGTGTGGGTGCAACAAGGCCAATCATTCCTGAGAAAAGTTCACATCTGTCGTTCATTTTACACCAATTATCCTGACTTGCATCGATTAGCCAAACTTGTAAAAATGCGATTTGAACTTGTCATTTTCAATGAACATGTACTCGGTCATGTGTGACAGCAATGATGCATGGAAGGTATCAATGGAAAGCTGAGGATCTCCTCTTAATTAGTAAACCACATGTAAATTGTCAAAATAAATAACCTTTGCATATTAGCCCCTTCAATTCGGATTACCTTTTTTTTGATACGCTCTGTATATACAAACTGTATTTATATATAAATATTTGTATATATACAGACTAGGCATTTAATATGGAATTTTTTTTTGTGGGGGTGAACTTACTTTTCAAGATGACTTAGAACCAAAAGTTCATTGGAATTACAGTCGTGTGAAAAAGTAAGTACACCCCATGTAAAGTTTTGACTTTTTCAACACATTTCAACATACAGCTATTTGATCTTCATTTTAACAGTATTGACAGATAAAGGTGATATAATATAACAAATATCATGAAACATTTACATTTTGTAGTCCATTGCAAATCATGAGCAAAGTCATGGATTCCATCATTGCTTCGGATATGAAATCTTTCCTCTTCTCCAATGGCTTGATCTCTGATCATCAATTTGGTTTCAGACCAGGTCACTCTACTCTGGACATGCTGCTTCTGCTGTCTCAACATTGGATGGAGGTCCTCAATGCCAAACAGGAAATCAGAGCTGTCTCCCTTGACATATCACGTGCCTTCGATACGGTCTGGCACCCAGCTCTGCTCACCAAACTCTCCTCCTATGGTATCCATGGAAAGCTCCATGCATGGCTTGCGGACTTCCTCTCTGGTCGTAGTCAACGTGTGGCCCTGAATGGATTTCTCTCATCTCCCCTTCCTGTTCAGGCTGGAGTTCCCCAAGGCAGTGTGCTGGGCCCTGTGCTTTTTCTGGTCTTTATCAATGATCTCTCTGACTCTCTGGAAAATCCTCTCTATCTCCTTGCTGATGACTCCACTCTCTGCCGCTCCATTCCTCTTCCCTCAGATCGGCAGTCTACAGCCTCCTCACTCTCTGAAGACCTGGACAAAATCACAGACTGGTCAAACAAGTGGAACATGTCTTTCAATCCTGACAAATCTCACACTCTTACTATGTCTCTCCGAAAAGATCGACTGGACAACCCTTCCATCTACTTTCTCAACAATCCTCTCCAAGAAGTTCTGTCGCTCAAGCTTTTGGGTCTCACTATCTGCCATGATCTTTCTTGGGAAAACCACATTTCCAAGCTGGCCTCCAAAGCCAGTCGCCGACTGGGCATCCTCCGTCATGCAAAGTCCTTCCTAGGCACACCTGAGCTCCTCACCACATACAAGGCTTTCATCGGCAGCTCAATCGAATACTGTTCTCCCCTATGGGCTAGTGCTCCTGCCTCGCACCTGGCTCGGCTTCACGCTGTTGAATCCAAAGCTTTCAGAATCATTGGAATCTCCCGCGATGAAGCTATCTCTGAGGGCCTTTCACTCACTCATCGCAGGCAGGTAGGTGGTCTTTCTGTCTTCTACCGACTCCTCACCAGCCTTGCTCCCCCAGCTCTCTCTGTGCTCTGTCCCCCAAATATTCCTACAGGTCGCACAAGATCTCCCAGCCACCCTCTGATGGTTAAACTGCCAAAATCTCGGCTCTCTGCTCACCTTCACTCTTTCATTCCTCTTTTCTCCCGCCTCTGGAACAAACTCCCACACTCACTTCAATCACACTCCTCCCTCCAGGTCTTTAAAACAGCTGTTCACCACGATCTCTTAACTTCCCCCATCCAAAACCTTGATCTTTTCTACCCCCACTTATTCACCCCAGATCGACCTTGTTTGAAATTCCAACTTCTTTCCTGGAAGTCCTGGCAGTGTCCATATGTTTTATACCTCTCCCACCCTCCCCCCCTTCCCATGCCTCCCCCCAAAAGCCCTCTCCCTCCCACAGTTCTCTCGATGTCTCCATGTCTCTCGGTCCCTGCTCTCAAATGTTGTGTTTGTGTCCTTCCCCCTCTCTCCCCATCTTGTCTACCGCTCCCGATGTTATTTGTTTTATGTGTCTGTTTGTCTTTCTGTGTGATTAATGTTCGCTCTTTCACGAGCCTCGATCTTGTATAAAAAAAAAAAGGAAAAAAAAATGAAAAGAAAAAAAGAAAAAAAAAAGAAAATGGTATAATTTAAATCAACATAAATGCAAATTTCACATGTGGAAAAAGTAAGTTGCACAAGTTGCACACCTGTGCAATCACTCCTCCTGGTGCTTCCTGCACCCTCCTTCCTCCCTGGACCATTTGGTCAACACAACACACATCACCATCACTCACTCATACACTGCTCCATACACGTGTTCAGTTGCACACCTGTGCAATCTCACTTGTTCCTCACTCACTGCTCCATACACTTCCACGCTCAATACACTTTCGATTCTCAAACACACGGCATCATCATTTGCCGGGACCACGTCGGTCAATAACAGACGAGGGGCTTAATCCCCCCTCGATAATGGGAACCGAGGCCGACGTCGGGTTCCGTAACTATATATATATATACATATATATATATATATATACATATATATATATATTGTTACGGATCGCGGATTAGATGTTATTTACCGAGTGGTGGTATTGCCGCGACCGAACAGTTCCCCCGATTCTTCCCCAACTCACCCGATTCCAGCCGACGTTGACCAAATCGCGCTATGCTAAATCAATGATTGGAAAGGACACAACGACTGGGATAGATGAAACGACGCAAGGGGTACAGTTCTCAAGACCTCCGGAGGAGGATATAATTAGTGGTGGAAAAAAAATGGTAGATTACAAGGTAATGAGGTAAAGACACAGAAGAGATAGGCACTTAGTTACAGTCTTATCTTATCCCCGACAGACCACAGACAAACGGAACAAGACTGACTTACACAGGGATTGATGGCAGGGAAGGACAGGTCGGTTGATAGCACAAGGTGCACCTTGGCTCAGGGACAGGATAAAGCACGGTCCAAAAGATGCAGGGAGGTGTCACAGCGCTCGGAGGTGGCGTCCTTCTCTCTCCAAGCTCAGCGCGCATCTGACGTCACCTCTCTCTTCCTGCGCATGCTCAGCGGGGAGTCACACGCCCTCGGCTCGTTGGCTCCGCCCCAGATGGGACCGGTCCGCCGCTTCTATTGGGTGCGGGGGTTACCGGGCTCCGCCCTTGACGAGGAGCTGACAGCGAGCCCCTACTTGGTAACCCCGTCGAGCACATGCTCGATGGCGGCTCGTTGGAAAGGCATGGTGCCCTCCCAACACCCCCTACCAACGAAGCCGGAGTGAGGACGTGCACTCCCCGCGCCGCCGCCGTTGTTGTTGTTGTTGTTGTTGCTGAACCATGAGGAAGAGCTGCGGGGAGGTATTGGGAGGTCCTAAACTTCCTAACGGTGCCATACAATCACATTCTGGTGCAACGAAGAGTCAGAATTAATGGAAACGAGTCCTTAACTGACATAGACTAAGAATAACTAGCAAGATGTCCTATAGTTGTCTACGTGAGATGCGGTGGACCTGGATGCGACATTTAATGGGGGAAATAGGGGGAGGTCGGGTCTACAGAGTGTTGTTTACAGAAAATGGGACTAGGGAATGGGGGATTGGGGATAGTTGGGAAGTATTGAGGAAATAGGGGAATATTTACAAGTGGATATGGATGGATCCAAATCCCATATCCGCAACAATATATATATATTGTTGCGGTTCTCTACGCCACCCTTCTTCCCCTTAGCAAGGGGGGATTAATCCCCTTGTCCTTCTGGGCTTGGCGGAACCGAGACTTGAGACGTCCCTCTCGGACACACGCGGAGTAGGGTTTCCGGACCACTTCTCGCTCGTACCTAATTCCCCGCGCTACCCTGGGAGCGAGGAAACAACCCTCACACGAACCACGTGTGGTTTGAGTACGCCGAGCGGATTGCATACATGTGGTCCGCGCAGTTACATAGATGTTGGAACCCGATCAGAGCGGTTCTACCCATACCACGCTTAGCCAATCGAAGAAACCACAGAAACGGTCCAATCAGGAAGAAAGGAAGAACAAATGGTTTAATTATTTCCCACACGTATATACAAGGTTCAAGGACGCAGAGACACAGAGCAACCTTCAGCAGTCTTAACTTATCCCTTGCACAACGGGCCCGTCTCACACTCACACAGGGAATTGCAGATGGGCAGATGTTCCCCACGCATCGCCGTGGTCGTCCAGAGATGGTCCCCGTCCGGCTCTCCACGGCCCCGGCACGTCCCGCGAAGATGGTGGCAGGCGAAGGCAGGGACTCGTGGCACGTCTCCCGAACAAGCAGATATTGGGGCGGAACGGCAAAGGTCGGACTTTAGCGCGGCTGGCGGTTACTCATCCGTTCTCACTCGCGCATCTCAAATTGCACTGTACTCGGTTTAAACACGTCTCGCTGCGCCCGCGTATATGTACAGTTCGCACACGCGGCCAACTCGTCTTCTTTGATCCTCCGAGCTGGTTTGTGCACGCGCGTTCTCGTGAAAGTTCTCTGCTTCAAATCCTCTCACCAACCCTGGTGCAACGCGAGTCCTGTTTGCCGCAAGTCCTCTATTCATCAATCCTCCCGCGCTAGTCCTGTCGAGGGCTTTTGTGCAGCGGGTTTTATAGCTACGCCCCCTGAACCTTCTGGAACTCACTCGAACCTTCTCACCACGCCCTGTGACGCACCGCCGCCGTCACCACCTCCGAGCTCTGATTGGCGGCTCGTGCTTACCGTCAGCGCTTCTGCCGCTCCGCCCTCGTCTCCGCCCCGACCTTCCTAGGCCTGCCTCGTGTTAACTCGCCCAATAATCAACCAACGCTAATGCAAACGGGATTGAGGCTAGGATAGCTGGGAAGTCGGTGGCAGTAGGGCCTATTTTCTCGACTCTACTCAATGCAGACTAACACTGGAAAGGAACTAAGCTCACAAATACTAAGACATAACGATACTATCGCGAGGCTACATGTTGCTTGTGTGACTAACTATGGGGGGCAAACTTTAACCTTTATTAGGCTCACTTGACAAACTCAAAACCGCAACACTACTTTCAACTCCCCCATAGCTCAATAAGAAACAATGCCAATACTTTTATTTTATTGAAGTTAAATTCAATAGATGTAAATAATTTTTGGAAAGACAATTGTTCTACATTATGTAGTAAAAAGGAATTTGAGGATTATATGATGCACATGACCGGAAGATGTAAATATATTGTTGCGGATGCCGGGTTCGTCGACGTACTAAGGGGGGGGGGGGGGTGTTATGCCCCGTTCCCACCTCAAACTCTGGTTCCACTGAGGCCGCCGACCTCGAGTGACTAGACTCGTGATTGACGGATTGCTAAGCAATTCCGATCGCCAACCTCCGAGCCACGCGCCGAAGAGTTTGCTGGTCAATTTATCCCAAATACCTTCAAGACACGCGACCGAAGAAACCAGGGACCGAACCCTTGGTTCCCACACTTTATTGAGCGCCGAGCAGATTTGCATGGTGTGGAAAGCGGCATTACCTGACGTGATTTACGGACCTGATTCAAGCCAAATTCGGTCTCGGATGATGCTAGGCCAATGGAGAAAAGACGTATCCGAACAGGTTTGAAAGTAACACAAAATGTACAGCCTTTTATTTAGAAGGCACAGAGCAACAGAGACGAAGATTCAATCTTATCAATCCTTACCTAATAATAAACCCACAGGTGCCTTCACACTCTCACACACGCACACAGGGAATAACACACTGGTTATTATCATACCGATGTACGTGCTGGGATTGACTCCGAAGGTGGCCACATGGTCTGGTGTGCACAGCGCGCAGCTCGATCCTCGATCCGGACGTGCAGCCTGGATGAGGTATCTGGATGACGAACTTCCACAGGTTGCGCAAGCCGCAACGCAGGTAGAAAAAATTCAGCTTCAAGGTGAGTCGCGGGAGAAGCCAACGCTTGCAGGTCAGCCAGATCAAAGCGAGAGATCAGCGAAGAGCGATGGGTGTCGGTCGGCGAAACACAAAGCAAGGGCAGGAGTGTCGTCAAAGGACAAAGGCAAGAGGAGTGTCGTGGCGCAGCAAAATCCAAGAGCAAGAGTCCAGAGCAAGAGTCCAGAGCAAGAGTCCAGAGCAAGAGGAGGGGTGATGCGATGGGCAGGGGCTTTTATCAGACTCCAAAACCTTCCCGAATGTTCCACAGCCTCCCATTGGCTGAGGTTGGTCATGTGCTGGCTTATAATCCTTCCTCCTCCTAGGAAGGTTTCAGTGCTCCTTCGCTCTTTCATTCGGGGAGGTTTCACAGCCCATTGGTCGCTTACTGGTGACGTGTTCCCAACCCCCCATTGGTCACGTGGGCTTCGATTTTGGCCACGCCTTCCTGCACATTAAAAATGGCTTCCCTTAACCACACAAAGGTTTGAAATCCTGCCTACACTCAATGCATATTTGGTCTCTATTATTACACAATGGGAAGGGGCTAATCTTTACATTCAATAAGAAATAACAAACTACTGCAGGCTACATGTTGTCATGCAATTAACTATAGGGGATTTGCCTTTATGGCAAAACCGCAACACTATTGTTGTGAAACAAGATGAGATACTAAATGATATTTTTTAATTTTATAAATAATTACAAACATAAATGACAACTATTATTATGAATCTTGTGGGTAAATATGCTTCAGGAAAAAAACTTTCATAAACGTAGGTTCTTGAATAGTAAAAATGAAAAGATTGTAAGTAAAAAACCCCCAAAAAACTCTATGATTCGTATTGTATCTTCAACAACCAGAGCAATGCGACCAGTAGAAGTAGAAGGTGAAGATTATTAAGACATTTCAATGAAGGAACATATGCGATTGAGGAACGAAGGTCAAATATTTGAGGAGGTCTCTCTTGGCTCAAGAAAATATTCACATTGTAAGAGTGAGTTAAATAAACTAAAATCTGGTGGTCTTGGGATTTTAGAAACGAATCCAGAAGGAATGAGACAAATTACGAAACATCTGAGTGGTAATGGAGTTTCGATTTTATCATTCGGTTTTGATGTTGATGAGGAAACTCCACGCCAACATATGAAAAGCAGAGATACTAGTATTAGTGAAGAAGAAATTACAACTCGTATTAATGCTAATGAAGAATTTGATAAAATATTTAAAGAAAAGGATTTATTTGAACACATCTACTTTAATAATGAAGAAAAGGAAAATTTCCCGATTGACCTTTACAATTCAGTAAATGATATTTTTCAAGAAATAAATACAAAAAATGAATTCACAAGAAAGAGCAAGAAGGTTTAAGGAACATCAGGAGTTAGTTTCAAAAGTTGTAAAGCAACAGGATGAGATAAAGAAGAAACGGAGACAGAAACTAACGGGTGACGAAGCGTTTGAAAGAAAACAAAAGAAAAATTTTAAACTGCTTTTAAAATCTTCCCAACAAAGATAACAACCCTCTACAATTCCTACGATGGAATATACTCCTGGAAAACTTCAAATACTCAAAGATTTTAGTCAAATGACAGAGCAAGAATTGGAGGATATAGGAGAATTAGAATATGATAATGAAGGATTATTCCAACAACTGGAAAAGGTAAATCAACCTCCTGATTATATTGTGAAGGCTCTTCAAAACAATGAATATTCAGCGGATTCAAGAACCATATCAAGCCTCATACCAACAGAAGAAACAGCCGTGTTTCATCTTGTTAAAGAAAAAGTATTGATACATAATGATGAATTGATGTTCTTGAGGTCTGCTCGACCACCTGTTAAATTAACCCCCAGATTAATGCTTCTTCTAACAAAAGATGGAATACAAACTCACAGTATGAGGGCTAATTCAAGTTATTTTGATGAACCGTTGAATATTAAAAATGAGGATGATAGAGTATATATTGATTTACTAAATTTGCTTGATTATGGAGTTTTTGTTGCTGGGAAAAAAAAGAGAGAATGAAAAGGAAAAACATATTATTGAGGCTTTAAGTCGGCTTGGTGTAGGTGTTAGTTTTCTTCCAAATGACACATCACAATTCGTGAATAGACTGTTATTGCTGTTAGGTAGTAAGAAGGCTGGAAACAACAATTGTTTTAATGAAACCTCAGCCATTTTAGACCAGTTGATGAATATGAAAATAATTAATAAATGTCAATACAAAGATATTTTATTACATATTAAATATGATGGGAAGCACAATCCTTTGTTTTAATTTCACACCAAGTGAACACACGGCTTCATTTCAATACTCACTACAACTTGACCCCACAAAAGAATATGAAGCATCTTTATTGTCTTTGGAAACTTACAATACCCTTTATAATATCACAGAGAAAAAAAAAACAAGTTTAGTTATCATTCAGGAAGTGGATACAAAACTATAACAGTTCCATCTGGAGCATACATTTCCCAAATATCTTTTGAAATTTCTCACCTTATGAAAGAAGGTGATGAACCTAAGAATAGTGTTATAAATATTCAAACACATACTTCAAAATCAACTATTAGACTTAAAAATAATTACAACGTTGATTTCATGATTGTTAATTCATTTTGAGAGTTATTAGGTTTCTCTTCAAAAAAGATTGAGACTAACAGGACGTTTTACAGCGATAATATTATTCAAATATCCTCAGGTATAAATTCAGTAATAATTCACTATGATTTGATTGATGGTGCTTTTAACGATGGAATAAAAACAAATATAATATTTTCGTTCAGCGCATACTCAACCCAGGTTGGTTATAAATTCAATATGGAACCAAAAAATCTTGTCTTTTTTATTTTATTTTTTTGGTATACAAGATTGAGGCTTGTGTAAGAGCTAAAAGTCTCTTTACTCGTGCCAGGAAAAACCATTTATAAAGTAAATTTTAGGATAACCAACCGAGATAATCATATTATTTCCTTCAATGGAGAAATTATATCCATCAGAATTCATGTACGTGAAGTTTTTCAATAAATAAATACAACGGTTATTGTGCGGAAACATGAGTTGGGAAAATATAAAATAATAACAAAAGATGGGGATGGAATGTTTCTTT
This sequence comes from Myxine glutinosa, assembly GCF_964187855.1. Taxonomy (NCBI): domain Eukaryota; kingdom Metazoa; phylum Chordata; class Myxini; order Myxiniformes; family Myxinidae; genus Myxine; species Myxine glutinosa. Next base: position 46,540,058 of record NC_136263.1, on the reverse strand, counting down.
CACGATACTATAAGGGTGAAGGTATGTATGTCTATTGGTAGAGGATACTATAAACCTAAGAGACAACGGGGTGTAGGACATAAATTTAGAAATAAAGGAGATGGGATAATTGCTACTCTAATGGGTATTGGTTCAACTATTCTTAAACATGAAGACCTCATTGGTTCAACCACTTCTGCCATGGGAAATGTAGCGGGTGCTATAAAGAGTATAAAAGATGCTTAAAAGGAGTCCATAAATTACATGTAACCAAATAAATAAAGAAAGTCAAAACTCAACTGTCTCCACAAGAACGGCAAAAAAATAATTCAAATACTTGGGTCTGGGTTTCAGAAGTTTTAACAACTTTTTTAACAAACCTATGTTGAAGAAATAGTCAATAAGGGAGATAAGTGGAGGATTTCTTCCATTTCTAATTTCTTTATTTGCTGGTTTAAGTGCAGCGGGAGCATTGACGGGTGGTATTTCAGGAGCGGTAAAAACTGCTAATGAAAGGAAGGCTCAAAAAGAGTTGGAAACACATAACAAGGAGTTGGAGAAACAAATTAGTGGATGTGGTGTAATTGTAGATTTTGCTAAAAAATTTTGAAAGCCTTCCTGATAAAGCAAGATTGTTAGTTGGACTGTTAGTCTGTCTGTTAAACTAACTCAAAAGTGTAATGGATTCTATCTTTCTCATAAATAAATGGATAAATGCTTTAAAGAACTTGTAAAGAATACAACATCAAATATAGTACTTGCTAAATATTGTAAAAAAACAAAAAATTGATAATTTAGTTATTTATAAGAGAGAAGAATTAACAAAGTTGTCTGAAAATACAAAGAATATTATTATGAATTTAAAAGATAATAATGGGAATGTTTCTCATTTGGTTTGTATTTATAATAGTCAAGCCAAGTTTTATTTTGATAGTTATGGTCTTCTGCAACCTGTTGAAGTAATTAACTTCTTACAGAAAGGTGGTTATCAAGCACTTCAAGTCCAATATTTAATTCCAAAAGCTGTGCTCAATTATGTTTATATGTATTATATCAACTCAACAATAATTAAATTTTTTATGATGTCAATTTAAATTTAATCTAAATGACTTATGTTGGAAAAGATGGTTCTATCTTTGGAGTATCAAAAGAGTTGGATATTGATTTATCAAATTATTAAACAAAGGTACAGGCTGAATGACAGAAATATAATATATCAAAGAATATTAATATGAAAAATACTTATATATTAATCAATTATCCAAGTCTACCCACAAATGCGAATTACTTAGTTAGAGTAAATGATTTATTACAATATATATCATTCAATAAAATGGCTATGTATTCAAAAGATGTAGAAATGCTGAATACATCCCCAGGTCATACACATTTTACAGTACCAATTAAAATTAACTTTCATCAAGAAGGACGTATAGTTTTTATGAGAATCTAACATTGGGGGTATGATATGTCTGATTTAGGGTATAACTGGTCTTTTTCAATAAACCTACAAGACCTACAATAATTATAAATCAATCAGGTAAAGAAGAATATTATCCACTTGGTGATGATAATGAGATATGTGGAACCACTGTTAGTTATCAACAAATAAAATAATTTAATAAAACTAAAATCAACAACAGTTTCGCCATAGTTTATTTAATGAAAACACAATGTGATAATAAAATCCTATTCAAACTACTACTTCGCTGGTGGAAGGAGTGAAAGAGTTCTTATCTATCTTTCATGGGCATATGCTTGGCTTGCGTATTTAATCTGCTGCTATGAGGTGCCGCGAGATGCTGCTTTGCTTCCTGGGAGATTTGGTAAGCTGAACTGTAGGATTTCGGTGATTCTCGATTGAGACATGCTTTTCGTTTTATTCTGTAGTAATGGTGTATTATGTGCTGTGCCTTATGTAGGTGTACGCCATGTCTTTGATTTCAATAAAGCCTGCTAATTGCAACAGGTTTCAAAGATCATATTTTCACTACAATTTATTGAAATCAAAGCTTTGCACCAACTCCCACAAGGATGGAAAAACGAATTCGACTGGACCGCTTCAATGGAGACCCTGAAGCAAATGATGCTGCTTGCTGCAAGATGACCAGTTGAATCATTGGCTGAATTCCCTGCAGCTCTATACGGATCTGGTTCCAGACATTTCAGATGCCCAGAAACTCGAAGTCCTATCCAGAAACGTCTCCCATGTACTCTACAAATACATCGCGCAGAGCCCTACATATGAGGAGGCCGTGACTGCACTAAAAATTCAGTTCATTAAACCTCGCAGTTCCATTTACGCTCGTCATATTCTGGCCAATCGCTGGCAAGGGAATTCTGAATCGCTGGATCAATTCGGCCAGGCGCTTAAACAGCTGGGGAAGGATTGCTCTATACCAGAATGCTCGGCCGCGCAAGGTACCGATGACCTAGTATGCGATGCTTTTATTACTTGTCTGCAGTCGGCTTCAATTAGTCAACGTTTGCTCGAAAACGAGACGCTGGACTTCAAGATGGCCTTCGACCATACCCGCGTTTTGCAAACTGCCCAAGCCATATCTGAAACATACGGCCACCCTTCAGTAACTCTCATTGGTGCAGTGCGCTCGGAGGAACACAGAGGTTCAGAAGTGAATGCCGAGTGTGCCCCTCCCCCCCCCCATTCTGACGTGTGCCGGGCTCCTCACGGAAACAGCTCGGATGATGAGGAGAGTGAGGTGGGGATGGCAGCAGCAGCACCAACTGGCCCAACAGCGAAATGCTTCTTCTGTGGCAACAGACGACATCCTCGATCGCAGTGCTCCGCTCGGGAGACTACGTGTCATAATTGCGGGACACGCGGCCACTATGCGAAGGTCTGTCAATCAACTAAAACAAAGAATACAACCGCCGGAGCACGATTGCCCACGGGACATCGAGGCCCGCCGACTGGTCTCGCTCACGCCATGGTCTCAGTCTCAGTCTCGGTCGATGGCCACCCCGTGCAGGCACTGATTGATACTGGAAGTGATCAGAGCTACATCAGTCTTCATCTCGTGCAACGTCACAGCTTGGCCACCGAACCGGCCGTGCAGTGGGCCTACATGGCCTCGGGGGCCTTGTGGCAGTGATCGCGTGGAATGTGTACTGTTACCATGATTGCCAATGATGTGATTTATACAGATGTTAAGTTGTTTGCTCTTCCTAACCTGTGTGCAGATGTACTTCTGGGGCACGACTTCTTGAATAGACACAAACATCTAGAGATGCAATTTGATGGTATACACATGCTCTCCGTGGGCCCCGAGCCGGGTCCGATATGCGGACTTGTGGAAATAGCCGTCGAACCGCCTCCACTATTCCCGAGCTTAACTGGTAATTGCCGACCCATCGCCATGAAATCTAGATGATACTCACAGTCAGACTCGCTTTTTATTGCCAAGGAAACCAAGCGTCTTTTACAGGAAAGGATAATATAACCCAGCCGATCCCCGTGGCGAGCTCAGGTGCTGGTTGTGAATAGCCTCACCCATCACAGACGCTTGGTCGTAGACTACTCTCAAACTATTAATAGGTACACCCAACTCAATGCATACCCATTGCCATGCATGGAGGACATGGTGTGGGCGGTATTTAACTACCCTGTATTCAATACGCTCGACCTTCGTTCCGGGTATCATCAGATTCCTATTCAAGCTGCGGACTGACCCTATACCGCATTTGAGTCGGGACAGCGATTGTACCAGTTTAGAAGGATACCATTCGGGGTGACAAATGGGTTCTTGCTTTCAGAGAGCTACAGACGAGATTCTGGCCAGGTAACAAGTAAAAGATGTTTATGTCTACGCTGATAAAGTCACCGTCTGTGGATTGGACCAGAAAGACCATGACTCAAACCTTCGACGTTTTCTGGATGTGGCCAGTAAATACCCGTTGACTTTCAATTAGGCCAAATGCAGTTACTCAGTCAAAACTATTAATCTCCTGGGGTACACGGAGACCCAAGGGGAGATAAGACCGGATACTTCGAGGCTCCAGCCTCTGCTTGACCTCGCCCCTCCCGCGGATCGGGCTGCGTTAAAGCGAGCAATGGGGCTCTTCACACATTACAGCCCGTGGATCCCTAAATACTCAGTGAAGATAAGGCAGTTAATGGACTGCAAAACATTTCCACTGACCTTGCCCACCCTCACAGAATTTCAACAACTTAAAGATGATGTCACAGGTGCTGTTGTGACTTCAATCGACGAGACATTACCCTTCGTTGTCGAAACGGATGCTTCCGACTGCGCTATCGCAGTTATACTGTGTCGGGGGGGGGGGGGAGGCGACCAATAGCCTTTTACTCTCGCGCACTATCTGACAGCGAGCGCCACCACTCCTCCATAGAGAAAGAAGCATATGCGGTGGTGGAGTCTATCCGCAGATGGTGCTATCTCCTCCTTTGCAAACTGTTTAAAGTAATAACTGATCAGCAGTCTGTGTCTTTCATGTATGACCGCAAACATTCTCAAAAGATTAAGAACGAGAAGATTGCGCGCTGGCGTATAGAACTGGCAGACTACCACTTTGAGATTGTGTACCGGCCCGGTAAAGGTAACCGCGCAGCTGATGTATTGTCTAGGCCCACATGCTCAGGAATGACCGTCAATGATCTACGGTCTATGCATGCCATGCTCTGCCACCCGGGTATCACATGGATGGCCCATTTTCTTAGAAGTAGAAATCTGCCCTATTCAGTGGATGATATCCGCCAGTTATGTAAGAACTGCCACGTGTGTGCCGCGCTAAAACCCACTTATTTCAAACCTGCGGTGGGCACTCTCATCAATGCCGGGCGACCATGGGAGCGCTTGAATATCGACTTCAAAGGGCCACTGCCTAGGGGACCTAACCGATTCATGCTGACTGTAGTGGACGAGCTTTCGCGATTCCCATTTTCATTCCCGTGTTTTGACACCTCTTCTCTCTCGGTAATCCGCTGCTTACGTCAGCTGTTTTCGGTGTTTGGAAATCCTGCTTTCATTCACAGTGACCACGGGACGGCCTTTATGTCGCGTGAGATCAAGCAATTTCTCCTCGAGCGAGGAGTCGCCTTGAGCCACACTACCGCCTATAACCCCCAAGGCAATGGGGAAGTCGAAATGTTTAATGGTACCATCTGGAGGGCCGTCATGATGGCGCTGAGATCCCAAGATTTGCCCCAGAGCATATGTGTAAGGGTTTTGCCAGAAGCGCTACATGCTATTCGGACTCTCCTGTGTACCGCTACTAATTATATGCCGTACGAAAGATTATTCAAATATAATCACCATAGTTCTAGCGGGATACCTTTGCCAATGTGGTTAGCTTTGCCCGGACCTGCTTTACTGAAGCGAACAGTCCGCCAAAGTAAATATGAGCCTCTCATGGATCGAATGGACATTCTGCAAACTAATCCTTCGTACGCACATGTCCGCTTGCCTGATGGCAGAGAGATCACTGTCCCTATTCGACATTTATCTCCATGTGGAGATGACGCTGCACCGGATGAGCAGAGCTCGAATGATGCGATTCAAAGTCCTCTTGCTCGGGAGGAACAGAGAGTAGATGCACTTAACGGGGACTCTGGGATGTCTGATTATGAGAGTAAGAAGGATGGAGCGGGTGGAACACCGGCCCTGGCTGCCCAAGAAGAAGTAATCTCCAGCGGCTATGGCAATGATGGGATATACCGCTGAACAGGTGTGGTTTGTTTGGAACAAGATATAAGAGGAGGTTACATTTGTTAACACTGCAACTAAAGTGTAATTATTTATTAAATATCACAATCTACTCCCTTCCTCATCAATCGGATATTTAACCCCTGACCCTCTGCCCGACGATATTTCTCCACGTTTCCCACTTACCTCTAAAGCCTTTTTTTAAGACCGAGACTCCAGGATGCATTCGGTGCACCGGAAACATATTTTGAAACTTAAAATTAATATTTCGAGGGTTTTCTTTTTATTATTGTTATTTTTTTTTGTATACAAGATCGAGGCTGGTGAAAGAGCTAACATTAATCACACAAAAAGTCAAACCGACACACAAAACACAAAAAACAAGGGGAGCGGCAGACAGGCTGGGGAGAGAGGGGGAAGGACACAAACACAACATTTGAGAGCAGGGACATCGGGAGGACTTGGGGGGAGGTGGGAGAGGTATAAAACATATGAACACTGCAAGGACTCTGGGGTGAATTAGCGGGGGTAGAAAAGATCAAGGTTTTGGATGGGGGAAGATAAGAGATGGTGGTGAACAGCTGTTTTAAAGAAATGAAGGGAGGCCTGGGATTGAAGGGAGTGGGGGAGTTTGTTCCAGAGGTGGGAGAAAAGGGGAATGAAAGAGTGAAGGTGAGCAGAGAGCCTAGATTTTGGCAGTTTAACCATAAGAGGGTTGCAGGCAGATCTTGTGCGACATGAAGGAATATTGGGGGGACAGAGCACAGAGAGAGCTGGGGGAGAAAGGCCGGAGAGGAGTCGGCAGAAGACAGAAAGACCACCAACCTGCCTGCGGTGAGTGAGTGAAAGGCCCTCGGAGTTAATTTCATCGCAGGAGATTCCAAAGATTCTGAAAGCTTTGGCCTCAGCAGCGTGAAGCCGAGCTAGGTGTGAGGCAGGAGCACCAGCCCAGAGGGGTGAACAGTATTCCATTGAGCTGCGGATGAAAGCCTTTTATGTGGTGAGGAGCTCAGGTGTGCCAAGGAAGGACTTCGCACGACAGAGGATGCCCAGTCGGCAACTGGCTTTGGAGGCCAGCTTGGAAATGTGGTTTTCCCAAGAAAGATCATGGCAGATAGTGAGACCCAAAAGCTTGAGCGACAGAACTTCTTGGAGAGGATTGTTGAGAAAGTAGATGGGAGGGTTTTCCAGTCGGTCCTTTCGGAGAGACATTGTAAGAGTGTGAGATTTGTCAGGATTGAAAGACATGTTCCACTTGTTTGTCCAGTCTGTGATTTTGTCCAGGTCTGCAGAGAGTGAGGAGGCTGCAGACTGCTGACCTGAGGGATGAGGAATGGAGCGGCAGACAGTGGAGTCATCAGCAAAGAGATAGGGAGGATTTTCCAGAGAGTCGGAGAGATCATTGATGAAGACCAGAAATAGCACAGGGCCCAGAACACTACCTTGGGGAACTCCAGCCAGAACAGGAGGGGAGATGAGAGAAATCCATTCAGGGCCACACGTTGCCTACGACTAGAGAGGAAATCCGCAAGCCATGAGTGGAGATTTCCATGGATACCATCGGAGGAGAGTTTTGGTGAGCAGAGCTGGGTGCCAGACCGTATCGAAGGTACGTGATATGTCAAGTGAGACAGCTCTGATTTCCTGTTTGGCATTGAGGACCTCCATCCATTGTTGAGACAGCAGAAGCAACATGTCCAGAGTAGAATGACCTGGTCTGAATCCAAATTGATGATCGGCGATCAAGCCATTGGAGAAGAGGAAAGATTTGATATCTGAAGCAATGATGGATTCCATGACTTTGCTGATAATTGGAAGCAGGCTGATTGGTCTGTAGTTGCAAGGATCTGTTTTTGCACCTTTTTATGTAAAGCGGTAATGTTTGCTGATTTCCAAGATGCTGGCAGATGACCTTGAGCAAAAGAGAGGGTGAAAAGAACAGAGAGACGTGAGATAGAGCGGCAGAGCAGGATTTTAGGACCCGTGGGCTGATGCCGTCTGGTCCAGTTGCAGAATCAGAGTCGAGGTTTGTTAAAAACTTCTCCACCTTGTCAGGAGAGAAGGACACAGAGTCCAGGAGCAGTGGGTTCGACTGGGAAAGGTGGGAACAGAGAGAGATGGGTTTGGGACACAAGATTTTGAGGCAAACACAGAGTTGAGGCATTCGGCTTTGTCACGTGCGGTGTCAACTGTTTAGCCATTTGAGGTAAGGGAGGGGCAGGGGGAACAAACACCAGAAACGGCTTTGACCACCCGCCACCAGAATTTGGAGGAAGGAGACAGGTTTGAGAGTTCAATCTTGAGTGTGGAGAGATAGTGCTTCCTGGCACTCCTGAGGGTAGACACACACTTGTTTCGAGCTTGGTGGAAGGAACTGAGATTGTCTTCAGTTGGATTTGCCTTCCAAGAGGCAAAGGCAAGTTGTTTCAGGGCAACTGCCTCACCACAAGATTCAGTGTACCATGGACGGGAGGAAGGGTAAGACAACTGAAGACGAGATGGGATAAATCTGTGCATGAGAGAGAGCAGTTTGCTTTGGAAGAATTCCCAGGAAGAATTGATGTCAGAGGCAGTCGAGATGGGAGTCCAGTCCAGATGATTGATGGCTGCTTGCAGACCGTGCCAGTCGGCCTGAGTGAAATGCCAGACTCGTCGGCACTGAGGAGGCTCTCTGAGAATGACCAGAGAGATGTCCACTTTAAAAAGCACATGATCAGAAGCACCGATTGGAGCAGAAGAAGAGCAGCAGACATTTGCAGGGAAGTTAGTCATAACCAAGTCCAGAAGAGAAGATACTCCATTGACTGAGATCCGGGTCGGGAAATTGACAGATTGTGTCAGTCCCAATGAGTCGCAGAGGTCCTTTGCTGAGGTGCCATGGCTGGTGAGAGATGAACCCACACCCAGCCAGCTGGCATGATGACAGTTGAAATCGCCACATATGAGGAAGAGAGAGTTGGGATGAGTTGATAGAAGTTGGTCCATGTTTTCCGACACCGAAATGTAAATGGATTCATCACTGTTTGGAGGACGGTACAGAACACATATGAACAAAAGGCGGGAGCGAAGAGGAAGCCGTAGCCAGAGGTACTCCTGGGGGTGGGGTGGAGAGAGGGCAGTGCAGGGAGAGTGAGGAAGAGAGTTTTTTGATAAAGATAGCCACCCCACCACCAGGACGAGGCTCAGGTCTATCATACCAGAGGAGGGAGTAACCAGGAAGAGATATTAAGGAATCAGAGACATCTTGAAGGAGGAAAGTTTCTGTTAAGCAGATCAAGTCTGGATTGTCAGAAGCAACCTGAATGGAGAGATCAATCAGATTTGAGCGAAGGCCCCGGATGTTTGAGGTCCATACCGTTAATGAGGAGAGAGGGGGAGCATCGGGTGCAGGGCAGGGGAGGAGTAGGGTCAGATGAAGGGTGAGAGGGGGAGGTAGGAAGAGCAGTTGAAAGTGTGTCAGAGATTACAGAAGAGTTACAAGAAAGGGAAGGATGAGGAGGACGAAAGGTTTGATGGTGATGGGATGAGGCACAGTGAGGGGATGTTTGAGGGGGGGCAGAGGAAAGTAGAAGGTTGGGGGAGGTGAAGGTATGAGATAGAAGGGAGACGAAGTGGGGAGGAGGCAGCTTTGAGAAGGAGGTGGGAGGAGGGAGAATTTGGGAGGGATGGTTGGGGGGGAGATTTGAAGGGGAGGGGTTGGGGGAGAGAGTTGAATGGGAGGGGCAAGGGGGGAGTTTAGGAGGGGAAGGGCAAGGGGGGAGTTTAGGAGGGGAGGGGCATGGGGGGAGTTAGGAGGGGAGGGGCAAGGGGGGAGATTTGGAGGGGAGGGGCAATGGGGGAGATTAGGAGGGGTGGGGCAAGGGGGAGGTTAGGAGGGGAGGGGCAAGGGGGGAGTTTAGGAGGGGAGGGGCAAGGGGGGAGTTTAGGAGGGGAGGGGCAAGTGGTGGAGTTTAGGAGGGGAGGGGCAAGGGGGGAGTTTAGGAGGGGAGAGGCAAGTGGGGAGTTTAGGAGGGGAGAGGCAAGTGGGGAGATTTGGAGGGGAGGGGCAAGGGTGAGTTTAGAAAGTGGATGATTAATGAAAGATGAACATTTATAACAAATTGGGTTTGTTGTGATTTTCAAGTTAGCGATCCGTTTAAGAACGATGGAGGAGGGGTGGAATGAATGAGAATTTAGAGCATGGAGTGATTTGGAATCATCCAAAGACGAAACGCACCAGCACAATAAGGTACCACCACATTGTTCCGACGACCATGGAAGAATGGTCAAATGTTCTCAAAAAGGAAACAGAACAATGCACGCTGAGTACGGTCTTCGTGACGCTTCATTGTTGTCATGGGAATGGCTCGTTAGTTTTAAACAAACCGATTGGATTGCTCATTACATCGTTATGTCATTGTCTTTTGAAATATCATATCATGTAATGTCATTTTGTCCGTGTACAAGTTAATTATATATTGCTTTTCGTAAAAAGTCGGTAGAAAATGGAAATGAAGGGATGGAAATTGTTGTGAGCCAAATGAACGATTGCTGAAAGGGCGTGGCTGCGGCTATCAAATGGGTGGGGTGTCAAAATTTTCTTCACATTAGCATACATAACAATTGAATGGCCCTTAATTGAATTTATCGGCATTTTGTTGAACAAAAACATGTCCGTCGTTTCACAAAAATTTGTATATGTATTCATATCATGGTCACAAATGAACCGAAAACAGAGCGCGAGTTACAAATATGTCATGTAAAGAGTTTAAGCCAAATCCAAACGCGGGGAAATGCGCATCTCAAGAAATGTGCTTTGTTGGACGTCAAGGTAATGTAACATCATTAAGAGCGTCAAACCTTTTGGGCCTGAGTTTATGATTAAATTCTGAGCAGCTCTCAGTATAACAAGCTCGTCAAACAAATGCTTGGAATATGTCTTTCAATCCAGACAAATCTCTCACTTTCTCCCAAAGGACTGTCTGGCAAACGGCATCACCTGCTTTCTTAACAATTCTCTTGAGGAAGTTCAGTCACTCAAACTCCTGGGTCTCACTGTCAGGCATACTTGTTGCTGGGAAAACTACAAGTCAAAGTTGGCCTCGAAAGCCAGTCGCTGAATGGACATCCTCCGTCATACAAAGTCCTTCCTTGACACACCTACTCCTTTCCACCTACAGGGCTTTATCTCCAGCTTGATAGAAGATTGTTCCCAATTTGAGATGGTGCCCCTGCCGCATTTTTTCAGTTTTTGTACCTCCTCATCATGAGAGGTACAGCAATTTTATCTGGCGCATGCGATGTACAGTATAACTCTGATGAAGTGAGCGGTTTTCTTGAAGGAAAACGCACGATAACATTTGCTGAATGATGAAACTTCATCAAATAAATATGCATTCTGAGACTAATTCATAAAAATCCTCTTGTTTATAACTTCCACCTATTGCGTGAAAGGGTGAGGGGGGATTTGCATCACTCAACAAGATAAAACACTCGTAGATGGTGAATCAACTTCTGAATAAAGCCAGAAAGCCATATTCATACACAGAACTTGAAGTTTACAAAACACTAAATCCATGTGGATCCTCACGTGCTTATTGTAAAAACTCGATGCTGAGCCGAAGGAAACTTTGATCCAACGTCTTGGAATATAGAGCATCAACCTGGTTCAATGAGAATAATGCTGTTTTTCACTTTAGCAATTGTTTCTAATGATTTAACAAGTTGTGTTGAATTTCAAAACCAACAACAAAGAATTATTGGTGCTTTATGAAGCTAAATAAGTTTAACATGTTTGACATTTTACATTTTGTTTTGGGGACGGGGTGCAACAATTATTCTGGGTCACCTCCACACAGAGTCTATGATTCTGTAATCGTTTTAAAATGAATTGTCATTCACGTGAGTAAAGCATCGTGATGATAATATGGGAACTGTTGCTTCCTTCTCCCTGTCTCTGCAGTGGTACAGAAGTTTACTGTTATGGTAAATCTCTTACATCAGTTCCAACTGGAATCCCAGCCAGTACAACATATCTGGATCTGGAAACTTGCTTTTCTAGAAACCCTCAAAATATACATTTTCTTTCCGGATGTTGGTTCATCGTAAATAAATTCATCGTAATGTCCTCGTAAATGAATGTTCATCGTAAATGTCACTTAGAAATCAAAAAAAGAATGTTGGAGGTGTCCATTTAATCAAACCTTCACATATATAATATTAGACTGTATGGACAGGTTCAACAAAACAGTTTATAAAAATATGAACAAGGATTGGCTGAACTACACCCCTCGGCACTCACCCACCTCCGATGTTCACACCTCACAACCTTGTGTGTAAATGTAGAATCATCGATTTTTTTTAAAACAGAAAATCAAAGCTCATGAAATTAAGGTGATAAGGATCCACCACTCATTTTTAACACGTTTTTGTAAACATCCACCAGCGGCTGGAATCGAATAATAAAAAAAATCCTTTTGTTTTTACAAAAACTTTTTCAGGATCCATCAATTATTTCATAGTACAACAGTACACCTGGTGTCGGCTTAACCGTTAAGGTGCCTGGTTTGAGATCTGAGGGTCTAATTTAGTTTGAGCCCCTGTCGTGCCGTTGAAGTAACACCACGTGGTTGACTCAGCCTGTCTTCCTTCCGAGGGCGGCAAAATGCGTACCAGCTTACTGGTGACTGAGGGCACTGCATCAACGGCACAGCAACACTTCCCGAAAATAATGCACCAAGGAACAACAAGCTGCATACGAACCACCACCACCACTACAGAAAGTGAATGGAGGATGTGTTTTCACCCCCTCTGTCTGTCTGTTTATGAACAGTGTATCTCAAAAATGTCAACGTATTCGGATGAATTTTGGTGAATGAGTTGTGGGTGTGATAAGGAAGAACTGCCTAGATTTCACTGAAGATATACAGTATTACAGATCCGGATCCTACAATTGCTAAAGTGTTTCTTCACCATTGAGTGATCGGGCTAAAACCGATATGTACCAAGAAAGACAAGAACTTCGTTTTAGAAAACCGTTCTGTGTATTGTGAAAATGTATCAATCATTTTGTATACAATAGAATAACAACATATTCAGCAGAAGGGAGGTGTATCACGATCATAGTTTGCTGTTCTCAATGAAGTTAAAGAGTAAAATGAAAACTTGTGAAGAGGAAGAGAAAGAGGTGATAGAACGTGCAATGAAGAGAAATATCCAGCATGTGTTGTTTACTGGGGGTGTTTGTGAACCCGTGTAGAGATCCAACTGAGCGAGGTGATGATGAATAAAGTTAAAGAGATGACACCGACCGCATATTTGAATCTCTCCCCCAATGAGAACAATTCTGCAACGTCCATCGGGCCAAAGTTGGACGGTTCACCAAAGATCTGCTGTCACGGATATGACAAGGTAAATGAATACGTTGAAGTGCGGTGCCATGCGCACGACTTGTTTGCCAAGAAGATAAGCAACAACGCGGGTAACCAAAAAGAGTCTTTATTACAAAGCTCAACTATAGCACTGAAGTGCTCGGGGCTGCGCGCCCCGTGTTTATCCCGAGGCCACGCCTACCCCTCGGGCGTGGCCGACACCCTCTTGGTGCGCGGAATGATGTCACCGCGCTAGCGAGCCATCGTGTCCGCCACACCCGCCCCCCCCCCCCCCCCCCCAGAATTCCCGCGCACCTGAAGGGTCAGTTTGCGGGGCAAACGGATGACCCGGCCGAAGCGCCCTCTGGCGGCTGGCGGCGTCTGGGATGCCGGGATGTCATCTGGGATGCCCCCGGCGGCACCTGGGATGGGTGCAGGACCGGGGGGGGGGGGGGGCGTGCCGGTGGGGCTGGGCGGTGCCGGATGTCCGCCCGCCGGGGGGGGCAGCCCCAACGCGGGGGCCGAGCCACTGGCGGGGGGTGGTCCACGTCGAGGTGGGCCGGCTTGAGGCGGTCCACGGAAACGCGGTCAGGAGTACCGCCGATGTCGAGGGTGAAGTGTTTCGCCCCGGTCTCCAGCACGTGGAAGGGCCCGTCGTACGGGGGCCGCAGCGGTGTCCGGTGGGCGTTGTGGCGGACGAACACGTACTCCGCCGTGCGAAGCTCCGGGGCAACGTGCGTTGGCGGGCACCCGTGGTGCACCGTCGGCACCGGGGCGAACCTCCGGGCAGTCTCCTGCAGTGCGGAGCGCTGCTGCGCCACGGACCATGGTGCCGTGGAGTCGGGGAGGAACTCGCCCGGCACCCGCAGCGGTTGTCCGAAGACCAACTCCGCCGCGGATGCGCGCAGGTCGTCCTTGGGCGCCGTCTGGAGGCCCAGCAGGACCCAGGGGAGCCTGTCGACCCAGCCGCCGTCGCGGAGGGTGGCCCGGAGCACGGCTTTCAGGCAGAGGTCCCACCAAGTCCACGTGAACGTGGTCGAACCGACATTCGGGCACCGTGAACGGGACCAACGGGGCCTGGGTGTGGCGGTGCACCTTCGCGCACTGGCACGCGAAGCACATCCTGGTCCAATCGCGGACGGCCTTCCAGAGGCCATGCCAGACAAACTTGTCGGCAACCAGCCTCTGGGAGGCCTTCGTGCCCGGGTGGGACAGGCCGTGGATGGCATCAAAACCCGCCCGAGGGCACGATGGGGCGAGGCCGCCTGAGGGAGACGTCGCACAAGAGGGCCGTGCCCGCGCCGTCGAATGGCACCTAGGTGACGCGGAGGCCCATGACGGCGGTCCGCAAGGCCTGGACGTCGGGGTTGGCGGTCTGGTCCACCGCCATCCGGGCATAGTCGATCCCAAGGTGGACCGCGTGGGCGACGGACCGGGAAAGGCAATCCGCCACTGGGTTGTCCTTTCCCGCGATGTGCCGGATGTCCGTCGTGTACTCGGACACGGCCGAGAGGTGACGCTGCTGTCGGGCCGACCATGGCTCGGCGACCTTGGCCATCGCGAAGACCAGGGGCTTGTGGTCGACGAAGGCCGTGAACGAACGGCCCTCGAACAGATGACGGAAGTGCCGGACCGCCAGGTGGAGCCCGAGCAACTCGCGGTCGAAGGTGCTGTACCGGCGTTCGTGCGGGCGAAGCTGCCGGCTGAAAAACGCCAGCGGTTGCCAAGCGCCAGGCACCCATTGCTCGTGCACCGCGCCCACCGCGTAGTCTGATGCGTCGGTGGTGAGGGTGATTGGTGCATCGAGCGCCGGGTGCGCGAGCATGGTGGCATTAGCCAAGGCGAGCTTCGCGCCCGCGAACGCCGCGTCCATCTGCTCGGTCCAAACAACGTCACCTTTGCCCGGCTTCCCCCAGAGGGCCTCGTGTAGGGGGCGCAGGAGCTGGGCGACACGGGGGCAGGAAACGGTGGTAAAAGTTCACCATGCCCAGGAACTCCTGGAGCCCCCTGATCGTGCGGGGGCACGGAAACACCTTGACCGCCTCCACCTTTGCCGGTAAGGGGGTGGCCCCGTGCCTGGTGATGCGGTGCCCCAAAAAGTCGATTTCGGCGACGCTGAACTGGCACTTGGCGGGGTTTACGATAAGGCCATGCTGGCCCAGGCGTTCGAAGAGCATGCGGAGGGGGCGGAAGTGCTCTTCGCGGGACGCGCTTGCGACGAGGATGTCGTCCAGGTAGACATAAACGCAATCCAAGTCGCGCAAGACGCTGTCCATCAACCGTTGGAACGCCTGAGCCGCATTCTTCAACCCGAAGGGCATCCGAAGAAACTCGAAGAGGCTGAATGGTGTAATGATGGCCGTCTTCGGTATGTCCTCTGGACTGACGGGGACCTGGTGGTATCCGCGGATGAGGTCCACCTTAGAAAAGAAGGACATTTTCGCCAACCGGGCGGAAAAGTCCTGAATGTGAGGGACCGGGTAGCGGTCAGGGGTGGTGGCATCGTTGAGGTGGCGGTAGTCTCCGCACGGCCGCCATCCCCCACTGGGCTTCGGCACGACGTGCAGTGGCGACGCCCAAGCGCTCTTGGAGCGCCGTACGATGCCCAGCCGCTCCAGCGTAGCGAACTCCGCCTTCGCCACCGCGAGCTTCGTCGGCTCGAGGCGGCGTGCCCGGGCGTAGACCGGTGGCCCGACGGTGGGGATGTGATGCTCCACCCCGTGCTTGACGGCCACCGCCGAGAAGGTGGGCCGCGTGAGGGCCGGGAAGCTGGCGAGGAGGCGGGTGAACTCGTCCGCTGCCGGAAGCATACAGGCCAACCTCGCCGGGACCGAACCGCTCAGCAAGCCGCTTGGTGAGCCGCTCGGTGAGCCGCTCAGGGAGCTGCCCAACGAACTGCTCAGCATGCAAGCCAGCGAGCTGAACGTTTCGGCCTGGACGAGGTGTCTGGTCTTCACGTCCACCATCAACCCATTTGCACATAGGAAATCCGCACCGAGCAATGCCATGGGCACGCTGGCGGTTACGAACGTCCATTGAAAGCATTGCCCTACGAACCGCAGGGAGAGGCAGCGCTTCCCGAATGTGCGTATGGGTGTACCATTGGCTGCAAGCAATGCGGGGCCCCGGCCCGCGGTTCTCTTGTCGGACGTGGAGGCGGGGATCACGCTCACCTGTGCGCCCGTGTCGCAGAGGAAGCGATGCCCGGACAAGGTGTCCGTGACAAAAAGGAGGCTGCCGGAATGGCCGACGCTCAGGGCCGCTACCGAGCGCCAGCTTGGTAGTTTCCCGACTTGCCAAACGAGCACGGCGGGCAACAATTCCTAGCCTTGTGGCCAAACCTGGCGTGGAAACGGCACCAGGTTTGCGGTGGAGGCGGAGGCCGCAGTTTTCGCGGTGGTGGTCGGCGGGGCGTGGCGGCGGCCACGCGGTGTGCATCGGCATCAGCCTTGGGAACCACGAGGTGTGCATCAGCATCAGCCTCGGGATCCGCGACGGCCGCACCGACTCTCGCCCGCGTGTCACAAGCCGCGAAAAACTTGTCGGCCTCGACGGCCAGAGCACGGGGTTCCTTTATTTTGGAACTGGCCAACGCGAGGCGTACTTGTGCCGGCAGCTGGTGTAGAAAGAGTGCCCGGAATAAAAAAAATCCAGGGCTTTGTCACCCAGCAACGACAGCATGTGATCCATCCGCACCGATGGTCGTGTGTCGCCGAGTTAGGGAAGGTCCAGGAGGCGGTCGGCCCGTTCGTACTCCGTGAGGCTGAACGTGGCGATGAGGAGACGCTTGAGCGCCTCGTACCTGTGGTCGGCCGGTGGGTTCCGCAGGACGGACATGACTCGGGCGGCTGTGCCGGGCCCGAGGGCGGCGATGACGTGGTAATAACGCGTCTCATCCGCCGTTACGCCTCGAAGTTGGAACTGTGCCTCGGCCTGCACGAACCATACCTCGGCCTGAGCTTCTCAAAACTCAGGGAGCTTCACCGCGACCGCGTTGTTTGACATTGGCGCGTTCTGTTGGTCAGCGGCGGCTGAACCAGCGTCGAGGTCACCAGTGAAGTGCGGTACTATACGCACGACTTGTTTGCCAAGAAGATAAGCAACAACGCGGGTAACCAAATAGAGTCTTTATTACAAAGCTCAACTATAGCACTGAAGTGCTCGGGGCTGCGCGCCCCGTGTATATCCCGAGGCCATGCCTACCCCTCGGGCGTGGCCGATACCCTCTTGGTGCGTGGAATGATGTCACCACGCCAGCGAGTCATCATGTCCGCCACAACGTTATCATACTAAAATACGCAATTGGGCGTCCGTCTGTCTGTCTGATGATTTTTTGACCGTGAAACATTCCGTCGTTACTTATCCAATCTCAACCAAACTCGACAGGATGTCTAAGGGTTACATAATGAAGATTTTAGAGCACTCATTTCCTCCCCTCCCCAAGGAGGTTTTCTCCCCCGAGCGGATTTTCCCCGCCATTGCCATCAATGGGGTTGCATGTTGAGGTGTATATCAATGTTAAGACAGCTTTATCGTGGCGTTTTTCCAAGGTCGCTTCTAATAACAAAACTAACAATAATAGCATAATATTAATGTTATCACAAAAGATAATCATACAAAAATATGCAATTTGGCATCTATCTGTCTGTCTGATGATTTATTTGACCGCGATACAATCCATCGTTACTTATATAATCACAACCAAACTTTGCAGGGAGACTTAGGGTCACACAATAAAGGTTGGACCGATTTAACGTCCCCACCCCCCTGTCCGCTCCACCCCACGGGGGTTTTCCCCCACAAAGGTGGTTGCGTGTTGAGGTGTATATTTGTGTTAAGATTGCTTTATTGCGCTGTTTTTCCAAGACTGCTTCTGATAACAAAAGTAATAACAACACCAATGATAATAGCATAGTTTGAATGTTATTACAAAACAATATTAATACGAATAATAACCTCCTCCAGAGCGGGTTTTACTCATTGAACAAACGCCTTGTTAATGTGTTTAAAATAGGTTATCTTGCCATGTCGTGAGAGCACCCCATCCAGAAATGAAAATATTAGAACCTCAAGTACGTTTTACTGATTACCTTTCAAAACAGTCGCTACTGCTGTTTAACATTAAACTGGAAGGCAGGCAACCTGGGGTGTGTTCAATCACCAAACAGCTAGCTAACGCTTGCCAAGCCAGCCAATCCTTTTCAATGGTTTTGAATGGAGTGCTTACTCAAATGCTTAAACAACGTGATGAGCGCTCTCCAAGAAAGTTGGAAACTGAACACATCCCTTCCCCCACCACCCCTTCCCTCAATGTTCTTGAGGCACAACCGTAGATCTACTGCAATCTATATACCCCAAAGAGGAATGACCTTTCCTGCCGCCCCCATGCGGAATGGGTGTATTAGTTTAAATAAACCAGGATTCAATATCCATCACTTGAAGATTTGTAAATGAGATCCTTTGAAACAAAAGTTTAACGTTTGACGTTTGGAGTACAGGCCGAACAAACGTATCGAGCCTTTCAGAACAGGTGTGGTTTGTTTGGAACAAGATATAAGAGATATATAGAGTTCAAGATATAAGAGTTCTCAAGATATAAGAACAAGATATATATTACATTTGTTAACACTGTCACTAAAGTGTAATTATTAGCACTGAGGAAGCGCCTCTAGCGAATGACTTCCAGCCAGTGTAACGCGAATTCCTGTCACAGGAATTCTGAGATCATATAAGTGTGACGTGGCAGTTCCTGATTGGTTCGTGTTGGGGAACCCCTTCTCGCTGCCGACGTGACGTAAATTCGCGCACGCGCACTGGTGAAGCGCGAGATTCGGCCCAAGGTTCTTATTATTATTATTATTATTTTTGTATACAAGATCGAGGCTCGAACCATGATCGAGGCTCGAAATTCCATGCCCGAACCTCAGCGCAATCCAAGAGGATTCACTTGTTTATTTCATATCACAATCTGCTCCCTTCCTCATCAATCGGATATGTAACCCTTGACCCTTTGCCCGACGATCTTTCTCCACGTTTCCGAATCACATCTTAAGAATTATTCTTAATGCCTAGATGCCCTTGGTGCACTGGAAACATGTTTTGAAACTTAAAATTAATATTTCGAGAGTTTCCAAAGAAGAAACACACCAGCACAATAAGGTACCACCACATCGTTGCGACGACCATGGAAGAATGGTCAAATGTTCTCACAAAGGAAACAGAAAAATTCACGCTGAGAACGGTCTTTGTGACACTTCATTGTTGTCATGGGAACGGCTCGTCAGTTTTAAACAAACCGATTGGATTGCTCATTACATCGTTATGTCATTGTCTTTTGTAGTATTATATCATGTAATGTAATTTTGTCCGTGTACAAGTCAATAATATATTGCATTTCGTAAAACGTCGGCAAAAAATGGAAATGAAGGGATGGAAATTGTTGATGGAAATGAACAATTGCTGAAAGGGCGGCTATCAAATGGGCGGTGCGTCAAAATTTCCTTCACATTAGCATATACTAGCACCGGTACCCGCCCTATGGGCGGGGCTTCAATTGGGAGGCCCAAATGAAAAGGCAAAATATCAGAAATTGAAGGCTTTTTTATCTATCTATAATTCCAGTAATCTCTGTACGTCTGTACGTCTGTACGTTTGTTTGTCTGTGACCGCTGTTTCTCGACAACCACGGGTCCGATATACTTTTAACTTGCCAGGTATATTGCTGGGGACCCGAGGATGTGCCTTTTCAAGGTTTCATATTAATCGGACAATTACTTACCGAGCTATGTCCAAAAAACGATTCAACCAATCAGAGAGCAGCGAACGATCGCGTGTGCCGAACGTGGAGGACACACTCTGCCTCGGATGGCACATTTGAGAGCGTATTCATTTATTTCACGTTTGCAAACTATGTTGGCGTTAAACTATGTTTTAAAACTAATAAAACCGAATTTGCGATTCATTCGCTTTCCTGCACGTTTGTGCACGCGATGGCGATTTCTTTACCAAACTCCGGAAGCCGTTCGCTTTGGACCAAACCATTGCATGTAAATAGAGGGGGGGGGATTGTCACCGTACTCGCAAGCCGTTCGCTTTGGACCAAACCATTTCATGTAAATAGAGGGGGGGATATAATTTTAGATATAGATATAGTACGGGCAATGCCCTAGGCCTATGTAAATAGAGGGGGGGGATATAATTTTAGATATAGATATAGTACGGGCAATGCCCTAGTTTTAAACAATTTATATAAACATCTGTTTAATTATATCACACGCAAATCGTCAAAATCTAAACAGTATTTTTAGAATTTCAATTTTAAAAAACCACATCACTGTTCATATCGGAAATTATTTTTCCATCTTGTTTCAAATCGTGATATCAACTGTACACTTTTCTTTAGGAAAAAAAATGGATTTTTTTAACCTCCTTTTCAGCTTAGAACTTCAGGATAGACGACATTGCTGATAAAAGTTCCTTTTCTCTCTTTGAAGTTCTTGGCAAACATTTTTATATAGTCGCTGCTGCCAACGTGACTCATCGCAAAATAAAGCTATCCATGGCTGAATAAATCTGTCTTTAGGTAGATGCCTACCTTTGCCAATGTCTGACCTTGAGCCTTGTTACTGGTCATTGCAAAGCAGAGTCGGACAGGGAATTGTTTTTGCTGCATCTGGAAGGGGAACAGGTTTTCGGATGGAATGATTGGAATCCTCGGTATGAAGATCTTGTTTCCAGCATAAGGCCCAGTAGCTAGTGTCGCATTAATGAGATTCGACATCAGGTTGTCCACGATGTAACGACTCCCATTGCAGTGGCCATTTTTGGGGTCAAAGTTTCACAGCAGCATGATCGGAGCTCCCTTCTTGAGGCAGAGTTTGTGAGGAGGTATTTCTGATGCGCATATCGAGTTAAGGAATTCTACTGGATATTGGTGTCAGTCTGTTCTCTACTTCCATTATCTTGTCGCTGCTCAAGTAGACAGATTCCTTCCCAGGGTATTGCCGCAGTACGATCGCATTCACTTCATCAACCGCCTCATTCGTAGGACAGAGGATGGTTCGGCTGCAAAGCCAGTTCCTCTCAGCATGCAAGGTGCTCAGGTTGCTGAATATGATGACAGTGAGGTTCTTGACGTTTTCTCCTTGGGTCAGGTAGTCCTCCTTGACTTGAACTTTGAACACACCGATTTCTGCATCGATGGGTAGTCTTCCCTCTCCAATTCGCAAAAGTTCATTGGCAAACCCTTCATCTCCACTTCCTGTGTTATGCAATCTATATACACCCACATGTTCTTTGTCAGCCGATGCACCTAGACTTGACTCCAGAGGGGGGACTGCTTCAGGGTTGCAGCAACCGTGTCAGCGCGGCCTCTTCTTCGGATGACAGGCAGGATCTGTCTCCAGTTTCCAGAGAAGATGATGGTGATACCAACCAAAAGACCGATCTGTCTCACGGATATCACAGAATGTCCGGTCCAACGCTTTGATGATACACCTGTCACACATGGAGACTTCGTCAATGACCAAGAGATGACATTGCTTGATCAATTGCCCTGTACTGTCTCTCTCGGTGATGTTGCACACTGAGTCCTCCTTGATTGACAGTGGTACTTTGCAGTGAGAGTGAAGCGTATGACCATTTGGATGAAGGGTTTTTTTTTTTGGTTTCTTTTTGTATACTGAATCGAGGTTCGTGAAAGAGTTAAGCTGCAATTCCTCTCATAGCTCATAATTCCACTCATAAGGGTTGCTGCAATTCCACTCATAGCTGTGGCGAATGCAACTTTTTTCTCAGAGCGAACTTGAGCCAGCAGTACACAGATGAGAAAGATTTTTCCAGTACCTCCAGGAGCATCCAAGCTGAACAACTGACCCTTCTCATTCCTCACCGAGTCGATGACTGTTTCATAGAACAGTTGCTGCTCCTCATTCAGCTTTGGCTGATTCTCAGTGACGTACCCTTTCAGTTCTTGCACATTGTAGTTGGTCTCTTCTTCGATGATTCTCGCCTGCTCAAGTTGCTCCTCCGCAAGGGCCCTGTTTGGTTTAGGAAGCTGGAAGTCTTTCTCCAGATCAAGTCCATGTTGCTGAACAATTATTTGAATCTGCAGCAGGGTGGTATGCACTGCAGCTTCTGTTGGTTCCCGCAGGTTGTGCTTGTGAAGGAGATCTTCCATCAGTATCCCCTTGTGGCGGTTCCAGAAATCCAATGGATTTGCAGGTCGCACGAAGATCAGGATGTGAGCGAAGACCTCATGCAGTGCAGATCCACATCTGATGGAGGCAGCTTCTTCCATTGCTCAGTCGATTTCGGAGTCATCATCGAGGAGGTCCATGGCAAGGCAGGCAGCTTGGTAGGTGGGATGCTTCACTCCATTGTAGGCTCTCAGGTCTCTGTAAGACGTTGGTCCAGCCACCGTGTGAAGCAACATCCGCATGTAGAAAAGCTTGCTCTGCCTTACAGTCAGGTTTATGACTGGAATCCTTCAAATCATGTCTGAGCAGGCTTGGTTGACATCCTCATCACTGCGATTCAGTATCATCGCATGAGCCCGCTTCTTCCAAGTATTTTGCACTCACCTGTAGTGCTTAAATACATCAGGGTAGGTGATCTTCACTTCAGTATTCTGGTTCAGCTTGAAGAATTCTGTGAGCTTTGTTTTCGGTGGACCATTGTTGACGATGTCATGCAGATCTTCTGGTTGGAACAGGATGAGTTGCTCATCTTCCAAATGGATTGAAAGCTTCTGCACGGGAGGATTCATCTGCTGGATCGGGAACTCGTACAGGCGGCAGTAAGCTGCAGAGGCACTGATATATCTCACATCCACAAAGCACTGTATTTCGTCATTGGTGATATCTCTTTCTTCTCCATTGGCCAGCTTTATGGTAACACGGTCGCTGCCCTTGGTCACAAATTTATATATGTATTTGACACTGGATACTGAGTTCACAACCTCGACGTTTATGTGGGCGTTGTATTTCAAAGACAGCAGCGGGTTGAAGGGCACAATCCATTGGTTGTTGATCTCGACATCCTGTCCTCGCACCTTCTTCTTGTGTGTCTGCCAACTTGGGCTGGTGAACGGCGCCGATAGATTGTGTACGTAGAGTCCGTCACCATGGTATGCTCTACAACGCGTTTTGGGAAGTTTTTCTCGTATTCCCGTTGTGGAGACATGCATGGTGAACTTTGGTTTGGAGCACCGCATGGCCCATGGATGTTGTTGCGTGTGATTATATCATGTAGTTTTGGGTTGATATGAGGATCAGGAATCTCGACTGACACGATGCGATCAATGTCCTTGGGCTCACGTGGCTTGTCCAAGCAAGTATCAGCAGGATGCGGCAGTGTGGGATTCCACGTTTCTGATCCTCCTTCATGCCGAAGTAGCCCACCACTTCTCCAAGCATTCCGCTCTTCAGATCCGCCATGAGAGATTTAAGCTTGATACTGAAGGCGCGTGCAGTTAGGTCAGGCCGGTCGCAGGGATGCTCTTCTGGGAAAAGTGAATTTGTGATCTCTGGCCACTGTGGGTTGCAGGTAAACGTCACAAACAGATCAGGTTTCCCAAGGGATTGGACAATGGTCATAGCATCTTGAAAGGCTTCAGTGTACCATCAAGGAGAGACATAGATGGATGGTGGTAGTATCATATTTGTTCCAGCCTGCATCTCCTCTTGTTGATCTATAGCATCCATCAGGCCTTGGTACTTGTCTGCACGGATCGTCTTCTGGTTGTTCCTTGCCCACCGAAGTCTTGACGCTTCAGCCTTGGCATACTGATCGCATGCGTACTGCTGAGTAAGTCGTTGACACCTCATGACCTGATTGAAATTTGGATCTCTGATCTGAAGGCGGAACCTTGCGAACTCACTTGGGGATATAGTGCCTCGGCCTTTTGCATGAGGGATGTCGATCTTGAATCCTTCTTCACCATGGGGGAACATCAGCACATAGTGAAGAAGATCGTCGCTCCGGTGCAGCTCTGTGATGGTTTGAAGTCTACCTTCAAGCTTATAGAGGATGACGTTCAAATGGTCCACATGCTCGCCGGGTATGATGATGGATACCTCGCTTGCCTGCGGGAGGTTGCAACGTCGAGCATGCTCACCTGAAGGCCGCTTTCTTGCATCCAGAACCATGATGATGTTGTTGTCTGCTTCCATCAACTCAAGGGCAGATTTCAGAGACTGGATTGTTGATGCAGCCAGTCTTGGAGAGTCTTCAGAATGTCAATATTACCGTTGAGCTGTTCATTAAATCCCAGTCGGTTTTCCAGTTCGTCACTGTCATGGAACCATATTTGAGCGAACGTTGGATGCGATTGATCACTTTCTGGCTGGAGTGGTTCAATGCGATGGTAGACTTTACCTTGAAGCTTCATCATGGGGCTGAATCTTGGCATGAAGTGCTCCTTGATTCCGATCGATGCCATGGCCAAGGCATTGTTGAACTGGCGTATCTTCTCAATAAACTCCTTTCGGTCGAACAGAACTTTGAAATCTTCAGTGTAGGTCTCGAGCAGATTGATTGCAAATTTTTGCCCTTCTCACAGCAGAATCCAGGTCGTTCGTCATTCCAGCAGTGGGCCTTGCAGAAGGGGCACTTACGTCCTGTATCATACAAACGTGGCAGCTTGTGATCTTGCTGCTTTGCTGGATAGTCAGCTTCTTCAGAGTGCTGGACATCAAACACTGCTCCAATCCTCCTCTTTTGCGTTAGAGCCATTTTAAGCTGGACTTTCATAGCGCTCTGGTGTGCAGCTGTGTTATGATCTTGTTCAGCAGATCTGTATTCCTCGGACTGCCTCCGAGACTGGTGTGCAGCTGTGTTACGTCTTTGTTCACCAGATCTGAATTCCTCGGACTGCCTCACACAGATGGTGCCCCATGATGAAACTTCAACAAATAAATATGCTTTCCGAGACTAATTCTTAAATATCCTCTTGTTTATAACTTCCACCTATTGCTTGAAAGGGTGAGGGGGGATTTACATCACTCAACATGATAAAACATGAGTAGACTGTGAATCAAATTCTGAAAAAAGCCAAAAATCCATATTGACACACAGAACGTGAAGTTTATAAAAGACTAAATCCATGTGGATCTTCACGTGCTTATTGTAAAAACTAGATGCTGAGCTGAAGGAAACTTTGATCCAACGTCTTGAAATTTCGAACATCAACCTGGTTCAATGAGAATAATGTTGTTTTTCACTTTAGCAATTGTTTCTCATGATTTTACAAGTTGGGTTGAATTTCAAAACCAACAACAAAGAAATATTGGTGCTTTATGAAGCTAAATACACTACTCACAATAAGCTAGGGATATTGTGGGAGTGAGTTAATTTTTTTATAGGGGTTAGGGTTAGGGTATTGAAATCAAGAATGCTGTGTTTTTTCACACTCATTAATAACCATAGAATTAGGACCAACAACTTTTTTCAACATAATTAATTCACAAAATCAACCACACCGAAGAACCTGCCAATATCCCTAACTTATTATGAGTGGCGTAAGTTTAACATGTTTGACATTTTACATTTTTTTTGGAGCAACAATTATTCTGGGTCACCGCCACACAGAGTCAATAATTCTGTAATTGTTTTAAAATGAAATGTCATTCATGTGAATAAAGCATTGTGATGATAATATGAGAGATGTTGCTTCCTTTTCCCTGTCCCTGCAGTGGTACAAGAGCTAACTGTTATAGTGAAGGTCTTACATCAGTTCCAACTGGAATACCAGCCAGTACAACATTTCTGGATCAGGAAACTTGCTTTTCTAGAAACCCTCAAAATATACATTTTCTTTCCCGATGTCTGTTCATCTTACTATAATTCACCAAATGTCCGTCCGTCTGTCTGTCTGTTCGTCCATCTGTCCGTCCGTTCTAAGGTACCGCAAAAACGGCTTAACCGATCGCAACGATATTTTCGGTGGGTAATCCTGGGATCTCCTGGAGTAAAATAGGGTATATTGTTTTTCCAATTTCAGCTTTGGCCTCCAGCATTTTCAGGTTTGGACTCCCGGATAACGTTATTTTCCCGGGTGCCGCACAAACGGCTGCACCGATCGGAGTCGGTGACCTCGGACAAAGACCTTTTATAAGGACATGGGTTGAATCCATGCTTGAGAGAATGCCAACCCCCTCCCCACCATCACGGTCATCTCTCCAACTCACAATCCCACGAGATATGCGGAAAGGACGACCCAAAACCAATTATCTTCTTTATGTTTCGTATATAAACATCATTAAAAGTAAATAATTACCTCGGCCAAAGTTCAAACGATCTGAGTTTAGTCTCTTCTACATGAGAGAATTCCACATAGCTATTTGGGCGGTGTATAAGCCAACAGATCGCTGTCTCCATCGATCTTGCCGAGGCCGTAACACCTATTGGCTCAAAAGCCTTTTAACTGTTGACTTGGTCGTTTTTACAATGAAGGAAACATTAACAATGTTGTTAAAAGTTTATTTTGTGATTAATTTGTGATTGGAGTTATGTTGTTTGGAAGGAAAAAAGAGATATCGAGTTCAAGTAAATGACGACATGCCGTGATGGTTTCTACCTTCTAAACGTGAAATTCACGGATCGCCATATGCAGATTCGCCACGGACCCACGATCGATGTTTCTATACGTGAACGTACCCGTTTGTTTGCGAACTGGTACGTTTTTCATGGAAGTCCTTCACAAACTTGCTGTCCATGTCTGACGTGCGGCTGAGGGTGCTACAGGAATGTGGAATTTACTAGTTTCATGCTTTAGCATTCGCTGTATCTGCATTGCCTGTTTGCTTCTAGCTTCCCACCCATGCGTAGCACGGGTATCTCATTAGTGTATATAAAATCGAATAACAACAAATTCAGCAGAAGGGAGGTTTATCAGGATCATAATTTGCTGTTCTCAATAAAGTTAAAGAGTAAAATGAAAACCTGTGAAGAGGAAGAGAAAGAGGTGATGGAGGGTGCAAGGAAGGGAAATATCTGAATGTGTTGTTTACCGGGGGTGTTTGTGAACCCGTATAGAGATCCAACTGAGCGAGGTGATGATGAATAAGGATAAAGAGATGACACCGACTGCATATTCGAATCTCTCCCCCAATGAGAACAGTTCCCTGGCAACCTGGGGTGTGTTAAGTCAGCAAACAGCTCATTAGCGATTGCCAAGCCAGCCATTCCTTATCAATGGTTATAAATTGAGTGCTTGCTCGAGTTCTTAAACCACTTGGCAAGTGCTCCACAAGAAACTTGGTAACTGAACACCCCCCCCACCCCCCCTCCGATATTCTTGAGGCCCGACCCTAGATCTACTGTAATCTATATACCCCAAAGATGAATGATGATGATGATGATAAGATGATAGCCCAGAGAGGAATGACCCTTTATGCCACTCCCGTAGGGAACGGGTGGCTCGAAAAAAGCAAAGTACAAAATATAATATGCAATTTGTTGTGTGTATCTGTCTGACGATTTCACTGGTCAACAAAATTTTAAAAGTTTTATGGTTCTTGTGTATTTTGAGGTGATTCTAACTAACATGAACCTGTAGATTTCGATTATGATATCAACTTTTCACTGGCACATCCAGTTTTTGAGAACCAGTATACAACAACAACAACATGCATTTTAAAAGGCCATTTTCCCTACTAGAGCCGGGGTTAGCCTTGCGGTCCCCATGACAATCTTCTCCATTTTGCCCTATTTTCTGCATCTCTCCTTGTTAACCCCCTTGCCCGCATTTCTTCTTCCACCATCTTTAGCCAAGTCTTTCTCGGTCTTCCCCGTCTTCTACTTCCTTCTACATTCATTTCCATCACTCTTCTCAACCAGTCACTTTCATCCTTCCTCAACACATGACCAAACCATCTCAACCTGTTCCTCTTCACAGCATCAATCACAGGCTCTATTCCCATCATCTTTTGCAATTCATCATTTGTCTTCCTCTCTCTCAACGATACTCCGCACATCCGTCGAACCATTCGCATTTCCACCCTTTCCAACCTTCGTTGCTGCTCTACATTCATTACCCATGTCTCGCTCCCATAAATCATAACACTCCTCACACATGCAGCATACACCTTTCCCTTCAGCTTCAACGACACTCCCCTCATCATCAGCACGCCACTCAATTCCCGAAACTTCTTCCATGCACATCTCACTCGAGCAACCGTTGCCGAGTCTGATCCACCTTCTCCATTCAGCATGTCTCAGTATACCATAGGTATACCTATATATGGTATACCTATATATGGTATATTGTATACAATAACCAGTATACCATAGGAATATCAGCCACAGCAGAAATTCGTCTTGTACTCACTAATCAGGACTTTGTAACGAGACTATCTGAGCTGGAAAGCGTTGCTTGGGATAGCTTTGTGGCTCTTGCTAACAATTACCTTGGAAATTTTTGAGCACTAAATTATGAAGCTTGTGGACAAGATGTGGAAGAGTTGCCAGACGCTCGGTGCTCGAATGTCACTCAAGATACATTTCTTCCATTCTCATCTGGACTTCTTTCCACAAAATCTTGGCGATGTCAGTGATGAACATGGAGAAAGGTTCCACCAGGAAATTGCCATCATGGAGACTCGATATGAAGGCCGATTTAATCCAAACATGATGGGCGACTACTGTTGGACTTTACAGCGTGAAAGTGATTGCTCCTACAAACGCAAAAGTAAACTTCAGAAGCACTTTTAATGCTATGTAAATAAAAACTTAAAGTTCATATTATTTTTGGAGATTTACATTTTTTTATGTGATGTAAATAAAAACTTAAAGTTCATATTATTTTTTTGTGATCTATATTATAAGCGTGAAAGGTTGTCTGTTTGTTTGTTCTGAAACAGCGTCGCCATTTCTCAACGGATCTTCACCAAATTTGGCACGGGGGTCCCTATGCACCACAGAATCACTGATGAACCAAAAATTTCCACCACCCCCCCCCCCCCCCCGGGGACCAAATTTACCATTTCTCAACGGATCTTCACCAAATTTGGCACGGGCGTCCCGATGCACCACAGAATCACTGATGAACAAAAAAACCCGACCACCCCCACACCCACGCCCACCCACATCCCACGGGGACCAAATTTGACATTTCTGCACTGCCTCCAAATCAAAGCTATTTCATCCTAGGATACTCTCTCATGGGATGTTTCAGGAGGCGATTGTTCACAGCCATTTGCAATAATGTTTACAAATACTGGTATTTTCAGTACAAAAGGTAAGATATAGTTATATTGATTTTGATGTATGTTTTTCAGTCAATACGCATATTGTTTTTCACTCAGTGGTGTCATATACTACTCAACACTAACGTATGTTTTTCAGTCCATATGGATATTGTTCTTCACTCAGTGGTGTCATATACTACTCAACACAAACGTTTCAATACATTTGTGTTTTTCTCCTTTCTTACAGACAATCACTTCTCAGTAACTTTGTAAATGGGACCTAAGAGGCAACGTTCTGCAAGTGCAGATGCACATGCAATACAAGTACAACAAAAGAGACAAAGAGAGTCCTCAACAGAAAGAGAAGCTCGACTTGCAGCCCAGCGAGCCAGACAGACACAACTGAGATCAGCTCAAACTCCTGCTCAAACACAAGCGCGAATTGCTGCACAGCAGACCAGACATGCACAACTCAGATCAGCTCAAACTCATGCTCAAACACAAGCCCGAATTGCTGCACAGCAGACCAGGCAGACAGCACTCAGGGCTGCAGAAACTCCGGCCCAGACAACTTCTAGAAAAGGGGCTGATTTAGCCAGACATTCAGCAGCCAGGGCAGCAGAAACTACAGTCCAGACAAGAGCACGACTTGATGCACACCGCACCAGGCAGACAGCAGTGAGAGCAAGCAAGTGGCAGAACAAGAGGCTTGCTGCCTTTCAATATGACTCCTCCATCAACTATGAAGGTGATTCTATTGTTCACATAGGTGGAATGTATGTCATCTGTAAACACTGTAGAGCAAAGAAGTGGAAGGCTGAATCACCTGGAATGTGTTGTGCTGGAGGCAAAGTGCTTCTCCCACCCCTCACAGAACCACCTGAACCACTGAAGTCACTTTTAGCTGGCAGCAACAGAGACTCCCTCCATTTCTTGGCAAACATACGAAAGTACAACTCCTGCTTTCAAATGACCTCATTTGGTACTACAAGCATTGTGCAGCAACAAGGATGAATGGAAACTTTTAAGGTTCAGGGACAGGTTTACCATTTGGCTGGTTCGCTTTTGCCCTTACCTAATTTATCTGCTGAATCTGCTGAAGACCCAGAGTTTCTTCAAATTTATTTCCTGGGTGATGAGCAGCAGCAGGTACAGCAGCGCTGCAGAAAAATTACAACTGTCAGAGAAGAAATTGTGCTGGCCCTTCAGCAGATGCTCCATGCTCATAATAATAATGTTAAGAGTTTTCGCACTACTTTGCATACTCTAACACAGGCAAACTGGAAAGTAATCATCCATGTTGACAGAACTCCAACAGGACAGCATCTACGGCGCTTTAATGCTCCTACTGTTTCGGGTGTGGCTGTCCTCATATCTGGACAAGAATTCAATCGGCGAGACATCATTCTCCAACAGCAAGATGACAAACTGAATCTTATTTCTGAAACTAATAAGGCCTATGATGCCTTGCAGTATCCTCTCATATTCTGGAAAGGTGAGGATGGATATCACTTTGAACACCAAAGACGTGATGGAAAAAAGTGTCTGCCAATGACTGCTATTCTTACCGAATTATGGTCAGACAAATGGACAGTCATATTTTGCGATATGGTCAGCTCTTCCACCTGTTGACATGTATGCCAAGATTGAGTCTGAGCGATTGTGCTACATCAGACACAACCAGAAGAGATTAAGAGTGGAAAGCTATGTTCACCTTAGAGATGCTGTTGCAAATGATGGTCATGCTGCCAATGTTGGACAGTTGGTTATACTGCCCTCTTCCTTTACAGGGGTCCTCGCTACATGCATGAGTACACACAGGATGCCATGACTTTTGTTCGCTACTATGGTAGACCTGATCTGTTTATCACTTTTACCTGCAATCCTACATGGCCCGAGATCCCAGCAGAACTTATGCTTGGTCAGACAGCCCAAGACAGGCATGATCTTCTTGCCAGAGTGTTTCGCCAGAAGGTTATTTTACTTATGAATCTCATCACAAAAGGTGCTGTTTTTGGAGATTGCAGACGTTACATGTACTCCATTGAATGGCAAAAGCGTGGATTGTCACACATCCACATTTTGGTCTGGCTTAAGGATACGATTCGTCCAGCTCAGGTAGATGATATCATCAGTGCAGAGATTCCAAATCCTATCGAGGACAAAGTATTGCACGAAGTAGTGGTGAAGCACATGCTCCATGGTCCCTGTGGTCACATCAACACTCATTCTCCTGGCATGAAAGCGGGAAAATGCACAAAACGATACCCCAGACCTCTTCTTACAGAAACTCAGACAGATCAGGATGGATATCCTTTGTACAGAAGAAGAAAGCCAGGTGATGGGGGCTTCACCACTACTCTCAGAGTGAAACAACAAGAAATTGTCATTGACAACCAGTGGGTGGTGCCCTTCAACCCTCTCCTTTCACGCATCTTCAAATCACACATCAATGTTGAAGCATGCTACTCAGTCAAGTCTATCAAGTATGTCTTGAAGTACGTCAACAAAGGTACTGATTAGGCAGTCTTTGGTCTGCAGAGAGAGGAAACCAAAAATGATGAGGTATCAGCATATCAGATGGGTCGTTACATCAGCAGTAATGAGGCTGTGTGGCGTATTCTCAACTTTCCCATTCATGAACGCCACCCCAGTGTTATGCATCTTGAGATCCATTTGGAAAATGGGGAAAGAGTTTACTTCACAGAAGAAACCGCACTGCAGCGAGCCCAGCAGCCACCTAGGACCAAACTAACTGCATTCTTTGATTTGTGCAAACAGGATTCCTTTGCTAGAAGTCTTCTCTACTGTGAAGTGCCCAGATATTACACCTGGCAAGAAGGGAAAAAGGCATTTCAGCCAAGAAAGCAAGGTGCAACAATCCCTGGACACCCTCACATCAGATCCAGTCAAGTGTCAGGTCGTGTCTACACTGTTCATCCAAACAACTCTGAGTGCTTTTATCTCAGACTCCTCCTGCACAACATTCATGGTCCAACCTCATTCCAGGATCTCAAGACAGTTGCTGGATATGTCTGTGCAACATACCGTGAAGCTTGCCTGAGAAGAGGTATCTTGGAAGATGATGCACACTGGAACAGTACCTTGGAAGAGGCTGCAGTCTCGCATTCTCCAAGCAAGATGAGGAGCCTCTTTGCTATCATTATCTGTGCCTGTTCACCATCCAATCCTGAGCAACTTTGGCATAATCACCAGGACAGCATGACAGAAGACATACTGTATCAAGCACAACAAGAGTAAAAAAAAAACCATGACCTCTGCCATGGACAACCAAGCACTGGTACTCATTGGAAATACTGTACAGTCCATGGCTGGCAAGGATCTTCAACAGTGTGGACTGCCTGCTCCTGTATGAACTGAACCTGCAACTCTCAGTCGAGAGATGCTTCAGGCAACCACTTATGACATTCAACAGCTGCAACAGTATGTCCACCAATATGAACCACTCTTGGTTCCAGATCAAAAAAAAGCTTATACAAGGATCAAACAATATTATTGTTGGCATCTGACTCAGGTGGAATTGTTTTCCTTGATGCCCCTGGTGGAACAGGCAAAACGTTTTTGATCAACTTAATTTTGGCACAAGTTCGTTCACTACAGCAGATTGCTATGGCAGTGGCCTCATCTGGAATTGCTGCAACTTTGCTCACAGGTGGCAGGACTGCTCATTCTGCCTTTAAGCTGCCACTCAACCTGGCCCACAATGAGAGTCCTGTGTGCAATATTGGCAAAGGATCTGGACAGGTACAGGTTCTAAAGCAGGCCAAGCTGATAGTATGGGATGAGTGCACAATGTCTCACAGACTTGCATTTGAGGCTCTCGATCGCACCTTACAGGATCTCAGAGGTAACACTAAAATCATGGGTGGAGTCACACTCTTGCTCTCTGGAGATTTCAGGCAAACTCTACCAGTCATTCCAAAGGGTACACCTGCTGATGAGTTGAGAGCATGCCTCAAAGAATCCTATATTTGGAGACGAGTGGAAAAACTCCATCTTTCTACCAACATGAGAGTTGCACTTAATAGAGATGTCTCAGCAGGCCAGTTTCCAAAGGTTTTGCTCCAACTTGGCAATGGTCAGCTACCAGTAGACACTGAGACTGGAGATGTCACAATACCCCCAAATTGTGGAACAATCATCAACACATCTGAAGAAATGCTATTAAAGGTTTATCCTAGCCTCTCACAGAATTATAAAAACCATGAGTGGCTTTGTGAACGTGCCATCCTTGCTCCCAAAAATGACATTGTACAGGATATTAATGCCACCATCATTCAACAGCTACCAGACCAATCCACATGGTACAGGTCAGTTGACACTGTAGTTGATCTTGACGATGCTGTCAACTATCCAACAGAGTTTCTAAACTCTCTTCAGCTCACTGGCGTTCCACCTCACAATCTGCAACAGAAAGTGGGAGCCCCCATTATGTTGCTACGAAATTTGGATGCACCAAAACTCTGTAACGGTACAAGACTCGCTGTCAAAACTCTTATGCCCCATGTGATCGAAGCCACCATTATGACTGGTTGTGCCAAGGGAGAAGGATGTTTTTATTCCACGGATTCCCATCATCCCAACAGATATGCCATTTCAGTTCAAGCACCTTCAGTTTCCAGTGAGACTATCATTTGCTATGACCATCAACAAGTCTCAGGGACAGTCTGTCAAGGTTGCTGGAGTTGAACTGACAAGTCCATGTTTCTCTCATGGTCAACTCTACGTTGCATGCTCACGTGTTGGGGCAAGCACACATCTTTTCATCAGAGCACCAAACGGCAGAACAAGAAATGTTGTCTACCCCAGAGCTCTTGCTGACTAAAACACATGTCTGTTAATATTTTACCAAGGCAGTGCTGGTGGCCCAGTGGATCATGTCCTTGCTTGCTACGCAGACGATCCGCGCTCCAATCCCAGCAGCCGGCAAAAATTGTGAAGTTCACCAAATGTGGCCCGTTCTGAGATATCATAACCAAAATGGATTGAACTTGGACCTAAACCACCAACTCACTCACTCTTTTTAAACCTAAATGACTTAACTTAGAACAAGTTCCTATGTTATGTACATATAATTACATACAACATGAACTACATAACAACTTGCTATAAGTCAAGTCATTTACTTTCTACATATTTGGAACCCGGGCAACGCCGGGTACCTTTGCTAGTATTTTATAAAGTTCATATTATTTTTGGAGATTTACATTTTGTTATGTGATGTAAATAAAACTTTAAGTTCATATTATTTTTTGTGACAATAAATAGACTTATTGAGACTTAATCAAGAAATTTGCATGCTCTAAAGATTTTTTCCACACTTATGATGTACTACGTCAAGGTTACGTGATAGCGAAATTTTAAGGTCAGATTCGGATTCGTGGGCACCAAATTAGTTAGAAACAATTGAAAATAAGTCAGAACCAATTTGGCTGTTGACCAGTGCTTTTGACCGTGATACATTCGGTCGTTACTTGTCCAATCTCAATCAAACTTGACAGGAGGACTAAGGGTCACAAAATGAAGGTTGTAGAGAATTCACTTGTTCCCTTCCCCAAGGGGGTTTTTTCTCTGCCAAGGGGGTTTTGTTTGTTGTGTGCCAATAAGGCTGCGTGCTGAGGTGTAAATCCATGTTAAGATAGCTTTATCATAGCGTTTTTCCAAGGACGCTTCTAATAACAAAAGTATAACATTAATGTTTTTACAAAGCAAAATTAATAATAATATCCCACCTCCCCAAGGGGTGTTTCCTCATTGAAAAAATGCCATGTTAACACATATAAATAACTTGTTTGCAAAGGAGCACCGACCTCGACGAGAAGTAAAAATATTGTTATGTCTGGCGGGGTAGTGATATGTAGAGCAGATAGATCTGAATAGGTAACGTGCTTCGTCTGTCACGGTAAGGAAAACTACCTGTAATACGTTCTTCATGTGTAGGCGTTTTGTCGGGTAAGGAGTATACTTGTGAACCTACCAGGAGGTTCGTATGTTAAGTAGAGTTAGGGATTAAAGAGTAGCGCCCATGTGTGTCCTCAACTGGTTAGCCAAACCTTTGTCCCTTTTGGCACCACAACCACATCGACATTCCGACAGGTCCTTAGCACAACACTAAATAACGCCCTCCCTGACATGACTGTGAAAGAGAACCGGCAAAAGGAAACCAGGCCGGGACACCGCCGATAATGGCCGCCGCCATTTACACATCTGACAGGCCTATCCACCTCGATTGCCACGTGCTTTGACCACACTACAGGCCTGTGATTCAGTGGCGGCCACTGATTGGGTGGCGCGCCAAGGCTTACGCCACCGCCGCGGAGTGATACGGGGGGCGGCAGGACTTTCGTGAGTGAGTTGGTTCAGGGCAGTTGCGTGGCAGTTGGTTCAGAGCAGTTGCACGGCAGTTGGTTCAGAGAGTTGCGTGGCAGTTGGTTCAGAGCAGTTGCTTCTGGCAGTGAGTCTTGAGATGCAGTGGAGTGAGTGAGTTGGCAAGCAGAACAATTGGCCAGCAGTGCAGTTCGGACTGGGAGAGAATTGTGAGAGTTGCTTCGTTGGCTTGAACTTGGCTCGAAGCGGCACTTGGTGTGCAGTGGACTCGCGCTCTCTTCCCCTTTTTGCCGTTCTTTGTCGTTCTGTGTTCGTGCTCGAGTTGAGGGTCGACCTCGCTTGGAGCCACTAGCCTGCGTTGGACGCGCGGTGCTTTTCCTGCTGTGGGACCTCGTGGTGCTGGGAGCGGTGCTGGTGCTTGGAGCGGTGCTCGGTGCTTTGGAGCTTGGTGCACGGACCTCGTGGGAGCAGCGAGAGGCTTGGAGCGGGGCCTGGTGGCACGCGAGCGGGGCCGTGTTACACGCAAGACTACAGACAGATAGGACTGCACACGACATTACCTTTCCCAATTACACGACGAACGTGTTCTTTTATTAATTCCATTCCTTGTCTTGTTTCTGAAGTCGGTGTGTGGGATCCCAATTTAGTTACCTTATTTTATTATCGGCACGTATTTTCCTGTCCTTGCTTTTATTTGTAATAAACCCGTGTATTATTTTCTATTCCCCGTTACACCTGTGCCCGCTTGAGTTAATCCCCCTACAGGACCGGAGCTACGTCAGTGCGCTGAAGGTAAGCTTTTTCCACAGCCTTCCATTTTCCTTCTTCCTCCCGCATTTGATAGTGAAATCCGTGTTTGGGTTGTGCCTCTGAATAAGACCGTTTAGGCTATCCACGACTCTAATGTTAACTGGAGTTGTGCAACAATATTATCAACTACAAACACATATCATTACCTTTTTTAAAGTCGCCAATGCTCTTTAAAATGAAACTGAAAGAAATTTGAAGGAATTCCGACATCCGTGAGGCAAATCTTACTTGCAGAACTGAGCGAAGATCTACTGTAATCTATATACCCACCAGGGTTAATAACATGACCCTTCCTGCCGCTGACGTTGGCTTTTTCAAGGCGGCGTTTTGAAATTGTCGCTATACTGCTGTTTAACATGAAACTTAACAGGAGAAAACCCAGGGTAGGTAGGTTCATTTACCAGACAGCGAGCTAGCGCTTGCCAATCCAGCTATTCCTTATCGACGGTTTTGAATGGAGTGCTTACTCGAATGATCAAGCCACGTGACGAGCGCTCTACAAGAAAATTGGAAACTGAATACATCCCTTCCCCCACCACCCCTCCCATCAATGTTCTTGAGGCACAACCGTAGATCTACTGCAATCTATATACACCAGAGAGGAATGACCTTTCCTGCCGCCCCCGTGCGGAACGGGTGTATTAGTTTAAATAAACCAGGATTCAATATTCATTACTTGAAGATTCGTAAATGAGATCCTTTGAAACAAAAGTTTAAACCTGATGTTTGGAGTACAGGCCTAACAAACGGATCGAGCCTTTCAGAACAGGTGTGGTTTGTTTGGAACAAGATATAAGAGGAGGTTACATTTGTTAACACTGTCAATAAAGCGTAATTATTTATTTAATATCACAATCTGCTCCCTTCCACATCAATCGGATTTTTAACCCTGGACCCTCTACCCGGCAATCTTTCTCCACGTTTCCCACTCAAATCATCAGACTTTTTTAAGAGCCAGAGTCCGGGACCGGAATTGCATTTTGTAATATTTTGTAAATTTTAGTATGATGTGTTTGGGTGTTTGTGTGTGTGTGTGTGTGTGTGTGTGTGTGTGTTGGTGTGTGTGTATTGGTGTGTTTGTGTGTGTGTGTGCGTGCATGCGGTATGTTTTTATGTAGTTCTATTGGAGCTTTCTGATATGGAATTTCTGATTTGTGTAGTTCTTCCGAAATGATTGTGATGATGTTCTAAGTTAATTAGGCTAATTAACTACAAATAATCCGGAAGAATTCCCACAACGAAATTTACGTGACGAAAGCATGGTTTTTTTTTACCGTCGCACTTGGAGTGTTTTATAATAAAGCAAAAGTGATTTAAAACCTCTGAGCGTTGGTAAGCAGCCTGGAATGTTCCACATTCAAAACAAGAAAAAGAGCAGAGATTGCAAAGCCTCACCAGGATGTATTTTCAGTGGTTTTTAAGGCTTGTGTTAAAACAAATATGGCGGCTGAACCACGTGACCGATGACGTCATCATTATTTTTTTTTCATCACCAATTTATGCCTACATGACGCTCAAGAAATTTCATCTTGATCGGATGAAGTCTTGTACTTGTCGAATTATGACATCATAATGGAAGCACCTATGACATCATTTATATATTTTATTTACCATGGAGAGTTCTTTACAATGAGCTATTTATAAAAATAATTCTATTCAGCGCTTTCGGAGATATAGAGGTGAAAAGCTTTTCGGTTTTTCCAAGATGGCGACCGAACCACGTGACCTATGACGTCATTATTATCATTGAAAAATCATATAGGTGGAGTTGCACCTCTGGTGAAAATTTCCTGTCGATCGGACCAACGGTTGCAGAGAAAATCATATTTATTCTGTGCGGACAAACAGACAAACACACAAACGGACTCAAATGCAATACCCTCTCCTCAGGCGAGGGTAATAATCTGGACACGAGGGGCGTCCCAGGATATTCATAGCTTATAATTTATCAAAGAAAATCTGAAGAGGGGGAAGGCGCGCACCCCATGCACCAGGGGGGGGGGGGGCACCTCGAACAGCCAGTGTATCATTTTTGGCCCTATCTCCCAATGGTGAGGAATCACTTAAAAATTATATTAGCCGGATATTTACCAAAATTGAATCGATTCTTCCTTGTCACACGCACAACCTGTCCAACAAGTTTCGTCCAAATCCGTCCATAACTTTTTGAGATATCCTGCTATATGTTGGTTTTAGCCCCAATCACTGAATGGTGAAGAATCACGTACAAATTAAATAATTCTCATATCCGAATCTATATTCAGATCTTCACCAAAATCGAATCGATTAGACCTTGTCAGACACCCAACCGGTCCAACAAGTTTCGTCCAAATCCGTCCACAACCTTTTGAGATATTCTGCTATGTATCGTTTTTGGCCCTATCTCCCAATGGTGAAGAATCACTTTAAAATTATAGTAGCCAGATCCGAATCCGGATCTTCACTAAAATCTAATAATTTCGGTCTTGTCGCATTCGCTACGTCTCTGCCAAATTTCGTACGAGTCCGTTCACAACTTTTTGAGATATCTTGTTCACAAACGGACAGACAGGGGTGAAAATATAACCTCCATCCACCTTCGGTGGCGGTGTATATATGGAAAACTTACCAGAACGCATACCTCTTACCAGAACGCATTAACAACTCAGGCAGAAGAGTTTACATTTTGGATCCCACTGATACTTGGACTTACTTTTTCCACATGCGAAATTTGCAATTATGTTTATTTAAATTATACAATGGACTACAAAATGTAAATGTTTCATGATATTTGTTATATTATATCACCTTTATCTATCAATATTGTTGAAATGAAGATCAAATAGCTGTATGTTGAAATATGTTGAAAAAGTCAAAACTTTACATGGGGTGTACTTACTTTTTCACGTGACTGTATATCCCCGTTATACATATAATGGCTAGTACTAGAAAATGTCTCCAGAAAATGTTTATTGTCAGTAATTAATCACAAATGTATCCTGGGTCCTATTAGCTGACTGATGTTGTCAATATTCTTGTGACTCTTGTGACCTTGTGTGGAGAAGAGGAAGAAGTTGTTTCTTGGGTTTGTTGATCTGGAGAAAGCATTCGATCGGGTTCCACGCAAAGTATTGACATGGGCATTGAGGAAGTTAGGAGTGGAGGAATGGTTGATCAGAGTAGTGATGGCAATGTACAAAAGAGCGCGCACAGCTGTAAGGACGAAGGACGGGAACAGTGGTGAGTTTGAGGTGAAGGTGGGAGTGCATCAGGGATCGGTACTAAGTCCACTACTATTTGTAGCTGTGATGGAGGTGCTGGCTCAGAACGTAAAGGAGGGTTTACCGTGGGAGTTGTTGTATGCAGATGATCTGGTGTTGATTGCGGAAAGTATGGATGGACTGAAGGAAAAGATGAACACGTGGAAGGAATGTATGGAGACAAAAGGTCTGAAGGTGAATATCGGAAAGACGAAGGTGATGGCAAGTGGTAAAGCATGTGGTGAGGTGGAAAGAACTGGGAAGTGGCCCTGTGCTGTGTGTAGGAAGGGTGTCGGAGTGAACTCCATTCAGTGTACAATGTGCGCTGAGTGGGTTCATCAAAAATGTAGTGGTCTGAGAGGGTCATTAACCAGTGTGGCAGCTACATTCAAATGTAAGGTGTGCACAGAGGGAGCTGCAGATGGAGGAAATGTTGAGTTGGATCTTGGAGACGGCGTGAAGCTGGAAGGTGTGAAAACATTTTGCTACCTCGGAGACATGCTGAATGGAGAAGGTGGATCAGACTCGGCAACGGTTGCTCAAGTGAGATGTGCATGGAAGAAGTTTCGGGAATTGAGTGGCGTGCTGATGATGAGGGGAGTGTCGTTGAAGCTGAAGGGAAAGGTGTATGCTGCATGTGTGAGAAGTGTTATGATTTATGGGAGCGAGACATGGGTAATGAACGTAGAGCAGCAATGAAGGTTGGAAAGGGTGGAAATGCGAATGGTTCGACGGATGTGCGGAGTATCATTGAGAGAGAGGAAGACAAATGATGAATTGCGAAAGATGATGGGAATAGAGCCTGTGATTGATGCTGTGAAGAGGAACAGGTTGAGATGGTTTGGTCATGTGTTGAGGAAGGATGAAAGTGACTGGTTGAGAAGAGTGATGGAAATGAATGGAGAAGGAAGTAGAGGACGGGGAAGACCGAGAAAGACTTGGCTAAAGATGGTGGAAGAAGAAATGCGGGCAAGGGGGTTAACAAGGAGAGATGCAGAAAATAGGGCAAAATGGAGAAGATTGTCATAGGGACCGCAAGGCTAACCCCCGCTCTAGCAGGGAAAATGGCCTTTAAAATGCATGTTGTGTTGTTGTTGTCTTGTGACCTTGAACTCTGGTCTCTGAAATTCCATCTTCAAGCTGATGAGCAGATGAATCACGTTTCTGTAACAGACAGATATTAGAAACCATGATTGGGGCCAGGGCAAATCAATGTGTTACTCACATAACTGAGACTAGTCAAAATAATTATTAAACGTGTATGAATGATAAAACGTTTTGTTCATGAGGCAAAAGATGAAATAGCGGAGTGAATTGGGACATACTATCCGTCGCTAAATGAAATATTATTTTCAAATTGATGAATTAAAATATCATTTACATAGTACGTTCGATCCAAGTTATCATTTGAAAGTATTAAATAATTTGACTTACCAATGGGCACTAATAAAAATCAAGGTATGAATGAGGTTGACTGTAGACCTACATGTAGGTACTACAGGTCATTGTAGTTTCAATATTTTTTTCAATATTCATTTTCATTTTCATTTTCATTTCAATATCCACATGGACTCCACTGACTCCACGCTAACCACTGACTTCACTGATTTACTCACCTGCTTTAACCTCACTCAACATGTCAACTTTCCTACCCATAACCGTGGTCACATTTTGGACCTTGTCTGCTCTACTGGACTAATTTTGCACCATCTCTCTGGCTCCGACCTCACTCTCTCTGACCACCTAGCCATCACTCTGACCATCAACATCCCCACCCCAGCACCAAGGCATTATCGCACTATCAACTTCCGTAAGCTAAACGCTTTTTCACCTGCCTCATTCTCATCGACCCTCTCTGAAAAAATGTCCACTTCTCCCTTCGTTGACCTCCACACCCCTTCTGACCTCACTGACTACTACAACCACACTCTCTCTTCCTGCCTTGACCAAATTGCGCCTATAAAAACCAAAACAGTTTCTTTCACCCATTCTGCTCCCTGGTTTACCCCTGAGCTCCGCCTAATGAAAACTCGTGCTCGCCAACTTGAAAGACTCCGCAATAAAACAGGTCTCACAGTTCACTCCCAGGCCTACAAGGACCACATACAACACTATAAAGATGCCCTCTCCCGCGCCCGCTCCGCCTACTACTCTCAAATTATCCACTCTGGCTCCGGAAACCCAAAAGCACTCTTCTCTACAATAAACAAACTCCTCAGCCCCCTGAACACCACCACCCATTCATTCACAATAGACAACTGCATCTCCTTCCTTTCATTCTTCCAACGCAAAATTGAAAACATCTACAACAGCTTGACCACCGCCGCACCCGCTCCCCCTCAAACCACCTGCCCCCCCTTATCCTGCCATCCCCTGTCTCAATTCTCCCCAGTCTCCCCTACTGACCTCTCTGAACTCCTCATCGGAATGAAAACTGCCACCTGCACTCTTGACCCCATCCCCTCCAGCTTTGTCAAGGCCTCCCTTCCTGCTCTTTCTCCACTTATCATTGCAACAATAAACTCCTCCCTGTCTACAGGCATCGTCCCACCATCCCTCAAAATTGCTGCTGTTACCCCCATTCTGAAAAAACCTGGACTAAACCCTGACACCCTAAATAACTTCAGACCCATCTCCAACCTACCCTTTCTGTCAAAGGTTTTGGAACGCGCTGTAGCCACTCAACTCAAGCATCACCTCTCTGCCAATAACCTGTATGAAACATTCCAATCCGGATTCCGGTCCAACCACAGTACTGAAACTGCTCTCCTCAAAATCACCAACGACCTTCTCCTCTCCTCTGATGCTGGCAACCTCAACATTCTCATCCTCCTCGACCTCAGCGCTGCCTTTGACACCATCGATCACACCATCCTCCTCACCCGACTTGAAACCACCTTTAACATTACCGGCACTGCCCTCTCTTGGATTAAATCATACCTCTCTGACAGACGTCAGTTCATCTCCATCAATAACTGCAAATCCCCCACTGCTCCCCTCCCCCAAGGTGTCCCCCAAGGTTCAGTTCTTGGCCCCCTCCTCTTTATCCTTTACCTGTCCCCCCTCGGTCACTTAATCCGCCGTCATGGTCTCCAATTCCACTGCTTCGCCGATGACATCCAGCTTTTCATCTCCACCAAGTCCATCTCCACCGCCACCCACTCTATCCTGACAAACTGCATCACTGAAATAAAATCCTGGCTTCAAATCAACTTCCTCAAACTTAACTGTGATAAATCTGAAATAATCATCATTGGCCCAAAAACGCTCACCAAGTCCACCCATAACTTTGCCCTCAACATCGACGGTTTCCCAGTGTCCACCTCCCCTCACATCCGGAATCTTGGCATCATCTTTGACCAAACCCTCTCCTTCGACAAATACACTAAACAGATCACAAAGACAGCCTTCTTCCACCTGAAAAACATCGCCCGTCTCCGTCCATCCCTCTCCTCTGTGGCTGCAGAAACCCTCATCCACGCCTTCATCACTTCCCGTCTGGACTACTGCAATAGCCTCCTTTATGGTTCACCCTCAACAATCACCAATAAACTCCAATACATTCAGAACTCCGCTGCCCGTCTACTCACCCATTCCCGGACCCGTGACCACATCACCCCCGTCCTTTACAAGCTTCACTGGCTCCCCATCTCCCAGAGAATCCAGTACAAAATCCTCCTCTTGACCTACAAAGCCCTCCATAACCTGGCCCCATCCTACCTGGCTGACCTCCTCTCCAGACACACTCCCACCCGCAACCTCCGCTCTGCTGGTACCAACCTCCTGACCCCCCCCATCCGGACCAAATTTAGATCCTGGGGGGACAGGGCCTTCTCCATCGCTGCTCCCACCCTCTGGAACTCGCTACCTCACACCATCAGAGACTCCTCCTCACTCACCACATTCAAAACATCACTCAAGACCCACCTGTTCAACACTGCATTCAACATTTAACCCACAGCATCTAACCCCTGACTATCTCCTCTCCTTCTCCCTCCTTTGTGCTTTGAATATTTCCCTATTGATTCTTCTTTTTTTGCAATTGTCTTTATGTTTTGCTATGCGTTATGTTTTGCACTCTGTCAAAGCGTCTTTGGGCTTCCTGAAAAGCGCTATATAAAATAAATGCATTATTATTATTATTATTGTATCTTACAAAAGCATTAATTCTTTATCTTAACAGGATTGGAGTCCTTCCCTGAAAAGAGCAAACAGAATATATGTGTGACGCGAACAAGCAAAGTGATTTGGACATCTGCCAGAATCAATTTTGTGTTTTTAGGCAACAAATTAAATGTTAAAAATACTAACAATGGCTAAAAACCCAACCAACATGAGCAAATGAGTATGATGAATGAACAGTATAAAGAAAAGCATTGGGAACTTGAATCCAAAAAACAATATTCAAGACATCCGACTTATTTTGCTTTATCGCATCACATGGTTAAAATGACATTTCACCTTGGGTCAAGGTAAGTAAAGTCAAGTGCATGTCAAAGGTCAGTTAATATCAAGAACATGTCAACAGAAAACAATAAGCAACATATTTTTCCAGTTTAGGATCCAGCAGAACACATTTGAGATGGTAACTAATGTTTGGCATTCAATAATAATGTGAAGTGATGGGATTTACGTGTATGGTGAAGACTATGTGTTAATTATGCATATGTTTTCTCTAATTAGGTCATCTGCTTATTAATTTGCATATTGCAAACATCTGAGAGGGCAAATGACAAAACAAATGTCATAATCAATGTTCCTTGTGAAATTTGCCACATTTTGGTACCAAGGTCGATATACTTTGAATGAAGTATGGTCACTGTAATGACGTTTGAACTTTGACCTTGAGTCAAGGTCACTAAACGGCAACAGAAAAAAAAATGGCGACATCATTTTTCCGATTAGTAGGACCCAGTGGAATACATTTATAGTGGTTGCCCAAAATTAACATGAACTGCACACGAACTTGAAATTGAGTACATAGGCCCCCCCACGATATCAGCAAATTCTGAATCTCGGTTCAAGTCAAGACCTGCCATCGTTTGTTTGTCGTCGACTCTATTGAAGCATTGTCCCATTTTATTGGCACTTCCTGGTAAAACTTAACTGTTGAAGTTGAAATATAATATACAAAGGTCACTCTAACCAAGTGGCTTCCATAGGTCAGATCAGAAATCACGTCTTCCTCTTCATGAATTGAAATCCAAAGTGAAAGAGTTTTGCTCACATTGCG
Source organism: Myxine glutinosa (assembly GCF_964187855.1). Taxonomy (NCBI): domain Eukaryota; kingdom Metazoa; phylum Chordata; class Myxini; order Myxiniformes; family Myxinidae; genus Myxine; species Myxine glutinosa. The sequence continues at coordinate 46,495,229 of NC_136263.1, read as the reverse complement.
AGACAAGAATTGTGGTTCATGGGAGAGGCTTGTGATGAAATTTTTGTCAACAACACCATTCAAAATATGTGATGGAGGCCAAGTGTGAGATGGTTCAGTACAACCTGGTCCTGAAGGTAGAGACGATGGTTCAACTGTTAATGTCGTGAGGTCTGCAACATCATCAGGTGGGGTCATCTCGAAAAACTTCCCAGACCAGATTGTTTTTGATCTAGGGGGTGAACAACGGACATGGGCTCGTCTCACTCTGCATGGGTTAGAGAAAGTATAGGGTCCGGTTCCATAGACATAAATGGAGGAGTCATCATTGAGCACTCAGTATTTGTCTGGTCGAATTGACATGTCATTGGTTTCCATGAAAATGGCACCTGCAAGTACCTCAACATCAACGATGTCCTCGACCAGGCCATCAAATGTAAGGTTGTGATGATGTCTAGACAGAGAGAACTGTGTTTCATCACACCAACATGTAAAGGAAATGTACCATCAGCCTGGTGAGCAGATTGGGATGACCTCTTGACGGAGACACCAAGTCTCTCAGCTGTGGGAGCACGGACCATGTTGCCTGTGCCTCCACTATCAATGGTTACTCGAATCGCATGATGCTCGAAGAATGTGTCTAACTAGGGCGACTGACGAATCTGTGCATGGAGTGTAGCTGATTTCAACAAACTATCGGTCGGCTCCTGATCCCCTTCATGCAACCAATCATCCTAGATAACCTCATCATCATCATGGAGGACATCAACGATCTTCTGAGCTGATTTAGCCATATATAGGCGGTCTTAATCTGTAAGAATATTACATTTGCTGAGAAAATGTCTACCTGCTCATTCTGCTTGCTTGCATAGTGAGCACAATATCTGTCATGTGGAGGTGGGGGGTTAGGGGGGGGGGTGGGGAGAGTTATGGTGTCTGGTCTTGTTCAGTAAAAAATAATATAAATATATAAATGTAAAATTGGCCTGCATGTGACTTTCCTGTCAAAATTTTTGGAAGAAGTTCAAGAAGTGGGAAGGTGGAATAACAAGAAGAACTAGATGGTATTCACAGAATACTTACCTTGCGCAGTCAACTTGGTGCGAGCCAACTCTTCTGTTTTTGAAGGGATTTTTTTCTTTGATCCAATATGGCTACCAGACAACGTCAACAATTACATCATAAAGTTATACTCTCCAATATAATTGTTTCGAAGATCATGCTCAATAAATTTCAAACTGATCAGACTGATCATTGTCCCTGTCAATTTATGTCGTCATAATTAAGACATCAATGACGTCACCGTTAACGGCACCTGTTCCCCATATCGAGTTCTTTTCAATGAGCCATGTTTCAGTTTTCTCCATGGAGTGGTTTCTTAGATATAGACGTGCAACGTTTTTCGATTTTTTCCAAGATGGCGCCTGTACTACGTGACCTATGGCGTCATAATTCTCATTTAAAATTCTACAGGAGTCGCTCCTGTGGTCCAAATTTTGCATCCATCGGACTAATAGTTTCAGAAGAATTTTTTTTCATACTGATAAGATAAAGCGTTGTACTTGTCTAATTATGACGTCATAGTGAAGGATATGATGACATCATCATTGACATATCTTATTCCCCATGGGGAGTGCTTGACAATGAGCCTTGTTTCAATTTTTCCCAATGAGCGGTTTTAGAGATATAGAGGTTTCTTTTTTTTTTCTTTTTTCTTTTTGTATACAAGATCGAGGCTGGTGTAAGAGCTAATATCAATCACAAAAAAAAACGGACACACAAAACATACAATAAAGGGAGCGGGATACAAGATGGGGAGAGAGAGAGAAGCACACAAGTACAACAGCAGAGAATAGGGACAACAAAAGATCCGTGGGAGGGAGAGGGCGTGGGGGGAGGAGGCATGGGAAGACGGGGACGGGAGGTGGGGGGGGGGGGGGGGGGAGGAGGTATAAAACACATGGACACTGCTAGAACTTCCAGGAAAGAAAGAAGTCGGGATTTCAAGAGAAGTGGCTCTGGGGTGAATTAACGGGGATAGAAGAGATCAAGGTTTTCTATGGGGGAAGACAAGAGATGGTGGTGAACAGCTGTTTTAAAGACCTAGAGGGAGGAGGTGGAACGTTTTTCGAAGATGGCGTCCGTACCATGTCGTCATAATCATGACTAAAAAAATCTACACGCGGAGTTGTTCCTTTGGTAAAATTATGTGTCAATCGGACTAATGGTTGCCGAGAAAATGAATTTTAAAAATGCAGACACGCCACACGTATGCAACTGAATGCCTAACCCTGCTTTTCCTTTCACAAGTGCATGGTAACAATGATAAAACTATGTTTTTGGATTGTCATGGTCATTGAGTTTTCCAGGAGAACTCATGGAAAGTCAAAATGATCGAAGGGAAAAGAAAATGTGATGATAAATTTTATGAGAGACCACAGACTGGAACATGGATATCAGTGTGTCGAAGAAGATAGACGTTAAAAGTGGGTCCGATAACATTTACGGTTTTACAATATGGAATCTAGATAGACAATCAAATAAATAGTTAGATATAACAATCATGATTTTTTTTGTGTTTGATTTTTGTAAAATGTTAACAAGTGCCTCATGAGATTTTTGCACAATTGAATCTTGATTATGTAAAGCAAAATAGGACAGCGGATCCTAAAGCTCACCTGGTCAGGAGCAACAGTCACTCAACCATCCAAAAACCCCTCATACGCTGATATTTTAATGCCATGAACAAACTTTGGTACATCATGGGCGATAAATGTTGTGATAAAGTTTCATTGAAATTGTGGGTGTAGTTTTGGAGAAGAGAGCAAATAACTATTTTGTGGGGAGCGGGGGGTCAAACCCCCCTCATCCCTCCCCCCCCCCCCCCCCACCCCGTATTTCCACTTAATGAGCACAGACTTTGATGCGGTCAATACACCTTCGTTAAACATCAGATATGAAGCTTGTGGCCAAATTTCATCAAAATCGTATGTTTGGCTCAAGCGATAATTACTGAAGTGTTTCCGGACTCACTCACTGACTGACCTATCTAGGGCATTGCTAGATCGCATAAGCTTAACAGACTAAAGTACAGGTGAGCTAAAAATTGAACAATAAAAAGTTACATAAACCTTCTATTTTATATTTCTCCTTGAAAACCCATGGGACTGCAGCTGCCCAGGAATCGGTTATCTCTCGGACTGGATCAGGAAAAACTCTGGTAAAATTACAGGCAGCAGTGCTAAATGTTTCTCTTCCCAAATTATCGACCCAGTGTATTATTTTAGATAAGCCAGTGATCACCGCAGAATGAGAACACAATACGTTAAGGATTCTTTAATTCGGAAATATTGTACCAAAGTATGATCAATATGAACCCAAGATTGATACTTTCATTGTGTAAAATGAACTAAGGTATCAATATGAACTCAAGATCGATACTTTCATTGTGTAAAATGAATTAAGGTATCAATATGAACCCAAGATCGATACTTTCATTGTGCAAAATGAACTAAGGTATCAATATGAACTCAAGATCGATACTTTCATTATGTAAAATGAACTAAGGTACCAATATGAACCCAAGATCGATACTTTCATTGTGTAAAATGAACTAAGGTATCAATATGAACCCAAGATCTGTACATTCATTGCGTAAAATGAAATAAGGTATCAATATGAACTCAAGATCGATACTTTCATTGTGTAAAATGAACTAAGGTATCAATATGAACCCAAGATCTGTACATTCATTGCGTAAAATGAACTAAGGTATCAATATGAACTCAAGATCGATACTTTCATTGTGTAAAATGAACTAAGGTATCAATATGAACCCAAGATCTGTACATTCATTGCGTAAAATGAACTAAGGTACCAATATGAACCCAAGATCGATACTTTCATTGTGTAAAATGAACTAAGGTACCAATATGATCCCAAGATCGATACTTTCATTGTGTAAAATGAACTAAGGTATCAATATGATCCCAAGATCGATACTTTCATTGTGTAAAATGAACTAAGGTACCAATATGATCCCAAGATCGATACTTTCATTGTGTAAAATGAACTAAGGTACCAATATGATCCCAAGATTGATACTTTCATTGTGTAAAATGAACTAAGGTACCAATATGAACCCAAGATCTGTACATTCATTGCGTAAAATGAACTAAGGTATCAATATGAACTCAAGATCGATACTTTCATTGTGTAAAATGAACTAAGGTACCAATATGATCCCAAGATCTATACTTTCATTGTGTAAAATGAACTAAGGTACCAATATGATCTCAAGATCGGTACTTTCATTGTGTAAAATGAACTAAGGTACCAATATGAACCCAAGATCGATACTTTCATTGTGTAAAATGAACTAAGGTATCAACATGAACCCAAGATCTGTGCTTTCATTGTGGAAAATGAACTAAGGTACCAATGTGAACTCAAGATCGATACTTTCATTATGTAAAATGAACTAAGGTACCAATATGAACCCAAGATCGATACTTTCATTGTGTAAAATGAACTAAGGTATCAATATGAACCCAAGATCTGTACATTCATTGCGTAAAATGAAATAAGGTATCAATATGAACTCAAGATCGATACTTTCATTGTGTAAAATGAACTAAGGTATCAATATGAACCCAAGATCTGTACATTCATTGCGTAAAATGAACTAAGGTATCAATATGAACTCAAGATCGATACTTTCATTGTGTAAAATGAACTAAGGTATCAATATGAACCCAAGATCTGTACATTCATTGCGTAAAATGAACTAAGGTACCAATATGAACCCAAGATCGATACTTTCATTGTGTAAAATGAACTAAGGTACCAATATGATCCCAAGATCGATACTTTCATTGTGTAAAATGAACTAAGGTATCAATATGATCCCAAGATCGATACTTTCATTGTGTAAAATGAACTAAGGTACCAATATGATCCCAAGATCGATACTTTCATTGTGTAAAATGAACTAAGGTACCAATATGATCCCAAGATTGATACTTTCATTGTGTAAAATGAACTAAGGTACCAATATGAACCCAAGATCTGTACATTCATTGCGTAAAATGAACTAAGGTATCAATATGAACTCAAGATCGATACTTTCATTGTGTAAAATGAACTAAGGTACCAATATGATCCCAAGATCTATACTTTCATTGTGTAAAATGAACTAAGGTACCAATATGATCTCAAGATCGGTACTTTCATTGTGTAAAATGAACTAAGGTACCAATATGAACCCAAGATCGATACTTTCATTGTGTAAAATGAACTAAGGTATCAACATGAACCCAAGATCTGTGCTTTCATTGTGGAAAATGAACTAAGGTACCAATGTGAACCCAAGATCGGTAATTTAATTGTGTAAAATGAACTAAGGTACCAATATGAACCCAAGATCGGTACTTTTACTGTGTAAAATGAACTAGGGTACCAATAGGAACCCAAGATCGATACTTTCATTGTGTAAAATGAACTAAGGTATCAACATGAACCCAAGATCTGTGCTTTCATTGTGGAAAATGAACTAAGGTACCAATATGAACCCAAGATCGATACTTTCATTGTGTAAAATTAACTAAGGTACCAATATGATCCCAAGATCGATACTTTCATTGTGTAAAATGAACTAAGGTATCAATATGAACCCAAGATCGGTAATTTAATTGTGCAAAATGAACTAAGGTACCAATGTGAACCCAAGATCGGTACTTTTATTGTGTAAAATGAACTAAGGTACCAATATGAACCCAAGATCAGTAATTTAATTGTGTAAAATGAACTAAGGTACCAATATGAACCCAAGATCAGTAATTTAATTGTGTAAAATGAACTAAGGTACCAATATGAACCCAAGATAGGTACTTTTATTGTGTAAAATGAACTAAGGTACTAATATGAACACAAGATCTGTACTTTCATTGTGTAAAATGAAATAAGGTACCGTAAACAGGGGCTACTCTGAATCACAGGGCTACTTTGAACACACACGTAAGAAAATGATTTATGATATACTTAGTTAAGAATAAAAAAGTTTTAAATAAAACAAGATATTATTTAGTTTAATTGATTTTGTGTTTGTTTATTATTGAAAATGTGGACATTAATGATATTGACCAAGCCTGATTCAAAATGGCCGACACCTCATGCTGAGCACATGGTATGCAGTAAACTGTCTTAAACTTTCACCTCCTGACTTGTAAGTATAACTCATTTTTTCCTAAAATACTAACATAATATTAAGTAATAATTACTCCATTGGGGTACCAAATCTTAGTCAATATGGTTTGGGTATAGGATCACAGGGGTCAATTGACCATTACCCATGCATGTTTTCGTCACAATCGGGGTTATTTTGAACGTGTTCAAAGCAACCCCGGTAATAGAAAATCGTATAACACCAAGGAAATAATACATTGATTGACAAATGTAAAGCTGTTCTTTGGATGTCTGTAAGCACAAGTATTATATTAAAGTCTGTATTCTATACCTCACCCTACACGTGTTCATTTTCAGGTATCCGATCTGGTAAAACATGGTCCGAAAGTACAAACGGGTTGAAGGTTCCAGGCAGTACCGCAACTACACAACTGAGCAACTACATATGGCAGTCCGTGCAGTGGAGCAAGGCACAATGAGCCAAAGAGAGGCACACAAATCATTCAACATTCCAGTGGGAACACTGCACAATAAACTCCAGTGAAAACATACCAAAAAACCCGGACATCCTACAGTATTCACTATTGAAGAGGAGCAGGCTTTTGCCGATCATTTGAAGATTGTCGCTGATTGGGGATTTCCATTTGATTTAAAAGACCTCCGGATGTTGGCACATTCCTATCTGGAAAAACAAGGGAGAATGGTGGCGCAGTTCCACAATAATTTTCCATCATTTGATTGGGCAAATGATTTCATGAACCGTCACCCCACTCTAGGACATCGACAGTGCCAGAACATCAAGAAAGTCAGAGCTGGTGTATCAGTAGAGACAGTGAAGAAATACTTTGTGAACTTGGAGCAGACACTTTAAAATGCAGATGGCACACCAGTCCCGCCTTCGCACATCTTTAATTATGACGAGACAAATTTGTCTGATGATCCCGGAACTAAAAAATGCATTTTCAGAAGAGGGATGAAGTACCCGGAACGTGTTCGTGATAGCACCAAGTCATCGACCTCAATCATGTTCTGCGGGTCAGCGGATGGACAGATGGTACCAGCGTATGTGGTGTATAAGGCAGAACATTTATGGACCACATGGACTGAAGGGGGTCCTAAAAATACACGTTACAACCGGAGTAAGAGTGGGTGGTTTGACAATCATTGTTTCAGTGATTGGTTTGAAAGTGTGTTTGTTCCCCATGCCAAAGGGCTCCCAGGATGCAAGGTTATCATCGGGGACAATCTTAGCAGTCACTTCAGCGCAAAAGCCCTGACACTGTCTGAGCAGCCAATCATCAAATTTACATGCCTTCCAGCAAATTATACTCATCTACTTCAGCCACTTGATGCAGCATTCTATGGCCCACTGAAAAGAATCTTGCGACGGGTCCTAGACGAGTGGAAAAGTACACGCAATGCCCAGACGATCACTAAGGATGCCTTTCCCAGACTACTGAAGAAAGTATACTCAAGTCTGTATGAGAAAGATGATGAAGTAAGCCAGAATGTGGTTTCCGGCTTCAGAACATGTGGGATTCATCCTGTCAATGCTGATACGGTTCTGAAGCGGCTACCAGACAGTGACGAAAATGATGCTGCCATACCTACAACAGTGTCAGAAGTAGTCGTAGGGATTCTGAAGAATATGCGTGGGGTTGGAGACCAGCAAGATCCCCCCAAAAAGAGAAGGAAGAAAATATCTGTAGAGCCGGGGAAAAGCATAAGTGCAGAGGACTTACAGGAACCAACCAGCAATGCCATCGATGACATAATCAGTCATGGGTCACAGAGTGATGATGGCAGCATTGATGACGCAGAGACAGAATCAAGCGAAGTAGAAGAAAGCGAGGATCAGATAAGTGATAGCATCGAGTCTGAAGAGGAAGTCCTGCCAGATGACATAGGTGAACCCAAGATCGGATCGATACCATCCATTGGCAACTATTATGTTGTAAAATTCCAAGTGAAAACTTCTGTCAAATTTTATGTGGCCAAATTAGTAATAGTCGATGAAGATGAATGCACTATGAAGTTCATGAGGTCATCGAAGAAAATTGACAAGAAATTTGTTTGGCCATCCATACCTGATGAGGGTAATGTTACTGTAAACCAGTTGGTTAGACTGCTGAGTCCCCCAAAAGAGGAAAGAAGGGGTGGACTTACATTCAATGCGAAGGAACTGCAAAACTTTAAAATGCAGTAGGAGGGGAGGGTGGGGACACATACCCCAATGTGATATGACCTCTATACAAAGGGTTATTTTGCACCGTCCATTCCGTCGATTTGTTCTTCACTATTGGAACCGTATTACTGTAATTTCACATGTTTCTTGTGATTGTATTGCCTTGGTAAAGCGCAATACAAGTAATATAATTGTTAACGGAAGTTTTATGATAAAATGGTGTCATATTCCTCATTATGCCGATTTTCAAATTTTTCACAATCCAAAATTGATATCCAGTACCGCAATGCCATCGATGACATAATCAGTCATGGGTCACAGAGTGATGATGGCAGCATTGATGACGCAGAGACAGAATCAAGCGAAGTAGAAGAAAGCGAGGATCAGATAAGTGATAGCATCGAGTCTGAAGAGGAAGTCCTGCCAGATGACATAGTACCATCCATTGGCAACTATTATGTTGTAAAATTCCAAGTGAAAACTTCTGTCAAATTTTATGTGGCCAAATTAGTGATATTCGATGAAGATGAATGCACTATGAAGTTCATGAGGTCATCGAAGAAAGTTGACAATAAATTTTTGTTTGGCCATCCGTACCTGATGAGGGTAATGTTACTGTAAACCAGTTGGTTAGACTGCTGAGTCCCACAAAAGAAGAAAGAAGGGGTGGACTTACATTCAATGCGAAGGAACTGCAAAACTTTAAAATGCAGTAGGAGGGGAGGGTGGGGACACATACCCCAATGTGATATGACCTCTATACAAAGGGTTATTTTGCACCGTCCATTCCGTCGATTTGTTCTTCACTATTGGAACCGTATTACTGTAATTTCACATGTTTCTTGTGATTGTATTGCCTTGGTAAAGCGCAATACAAGTAATATAATTGTTAACGGAAGTTTTATGATAAAATGGTGTCATATTCCTCATTATGCCGATTTTCAAATTTTTCACAATCCAAAATTGATATCCAGTACCGGTATTATTTTTTAAAAGTTTTCTGAAATGTTGTTTTTGATTAATTTTATTTTTTTAAACAGTTATAGCGTTCAATGCAACCCCAACAGAGAGGTTACTTTGACTATGTATAGCAAATTCACACAGATTCAAAGTAGCCCCATTCGCGGGGTTACTTTGAACATCTAATTTCTTTAAAAATATATATATTTATATGCACAGCGAAGCAGTTTTGATGCATGCTATCATTAGCTTCATTCAGTCTCCCTATTTGAGTAATGAAAGGAGTGAGATATATTTATTACATTAGCCAGGGTTCTATGGGAAAGGGAAAAACTGTTCAAAGTAGCCCCAGTTTACGGTACCAATATGAACCCAAGATCTGTACTTTTATTGCGTAAAATGAACTGAGGTATCAATATGAACCCAATATCTGTACTTTCATTGCGTAAAATGATTTAAGGTACCAATATGAATCGAGGATGTTCTGCAATATCGTTTTTGTTAAGAAATGTGATTTTTGAGCTCTTTCAATTAGGGGAAGAATAAAAATCATCCTTTTTTTCTTTTTACATCGGGGTATTTTACCATGGGCTTCCAGATATTATTTATATTTCTCCTTGAAAACCCATGGGACTGCAGCTGCCCAGGAATCGGTTATCTCTCGGACTGGATCAGGAAAAACTCTGGTAAAATTACAGGCGGCAGTGCTAAATGTTTCTCTTCCCAAATTATCGAGCCAGTGTATTATTTTAGATAAGCCAGTGATCACCGCAGAATGAGAACACAATACGTTAAGGATTCTTTAATTCGGAAATATTGGACCAAAGTATTATCAATATGAACCCAAGATTGATACTTTCATTGTGTAAAATGAACTAAGGTATCAATATGAACTCAAGATCGATACTTTCATCGTGTAAAATGAACTAAGGTACCAATATGAACCCAAGATCGATACTTTCATTGTGTAAAATAAACGAAGGTACCAATATGAATCCAAGATCGATACTTTCATTGTGTAAAATGAACTAAGGTATCAATATGAACCCAAGATCTGTACATTCATTGCGTAAAATGAACTAAGGTATCAATATGAACTCAAGATCGATACTTTCATTGTGTAAAATGAACTAAGGTATCAATATGAACCCAAGATCTGTACATTCATTGTGTAAAATGAACTAAGGTACCAATATGATCCCAAGATCGATACTTTCATTATGTAAAATGAACTAAGGTACCAATATGATCCCAAGATCGATACTTTCTTTGTGTAAAATGAACTATGGTATCAATATGATCCCAAGATCGATACTTTCATTGTGTAAAATGACCGAAGGTATCAATATGAACCCAAGATCTGTACATTCATTGCGTAAAATGAACTAAGGTATCAATATGAACTCAAGATCGATACTTTCATTGTGTAAAATGAACTAAGGTACCAATATGATCCCAAGATCGATAATTTCATTGTGTAAAATGAACTAAGGTACCAATATGATCTCAAGATCGGTACTTTCATTGTGTAAAATGAACTAAGGTACCAATAGGAACCCAAGATCGGTACTTTCATTGTGTAAAATGAATTAAGGTACCCAGATGAACCCAAGATCTGTACTTTCATTGTGTAAAATGAACTAAGGTACCAATATGAACCCAAGATTGGGACTTTAATTGTGCAAAATGAACGAAGGTAACAATATGAACCCAAGATCGATACTTTCATTGTGTAAAATGAACTAAGGTATCAATATGAACCCAAGATCGGTAATTTAATTGTGCAAAATGAACTATGGTACCAATGTGAACCCAAGATCGGTACTTTTATTGTGTAAAATGAACTAAGGTATCAATATGAACCCAAGATCGGTACATTCATTGTGTAAAATGAACTAAGGTTCCAATATGATCCCAAGATCGATACTTTCATTGTGTAAAATGAACTAAGGTACCAATATGATCTCAAGATCGGTACTTTCAATGTGTAAAATGAACTAAGGTACCAATAGGAACCCAAGATCGGTACTTTCATTGTGTAAAATGAATTAAGGTACCCAGATGAACCCAAGACCTGTACTTTCATTGTGTAAAATGAACTAAGGTACCAATATGAACCCAAGATTGGGACTTTAATTGTGCAAAATGAACTAAGGTAACAATATGAACCCAAGATCGATACTTTCATTGTGTAAAATGAACTAAGGTACCAATATGATCCCAAGATCGATACTTTCATTGTGTAAAATGAACTAAGGTATCAATATGAACCCAAGATCGGTAATTTAATTGTGCAAAATGAACTAAGGTACCAATGTGAACCCAAGATCGGTACTTTTATTGTGTGAAATGAACTAAGGTATCAATATGAACCCAAGATCAGTAATTTAATTGTGTAAAATGAACTAAGGTACCAATATGAACCCAAGATCGGTACTTTTATTGTGTAAAATGAACTAAGGTACCAATATGAACCCAAGATCGGTACTTTTATTGTGTAAAATGAACTAAGGTACCAATATGAACCCAAGATCGGTGCTTTTATTGTGTAAGATGAACTAAGGTACCAATATGAACCCAAGATCTGTACTTTTATTGCGGAAAATGAACTAAGGTATCAATATGAACCCAATATCTGTACTTTCATTGCATAAAATGATTTAAGGTACCAATATGAATCGAGGATGTTCTGCGATATCGTTTTTGTTAAGAAATGTGATTTTTTGAGCTTTTTCAATTCGGGGAAGAATAAAAATCATCCTTTTTTTATTTTTACATCGGGGTATTTTACCATGGGCTTCCAGATATTATTTATATTTCTCCTTGAAAACCCATGGGACTGCAGCTGCCCAGGAATCGGTTATCTCTTGGAGTGGATCAGGAAAAACTCTGGTAAAATTACAGGCGGCAGTGCTAAATGTTTCTCTTCCCAAATTATCGAGCCAGTGTATTATTTTAGATAAGCCAGTGATCACCGCAGAATGAGAACACAATACGTTAAGGAATCTTTAATTCGGAAATATTGGACCAAAGTATTATCAATATGAACCCAAGATTGATACTTTCATTGTGTAAAATGAACTAAGGTATCAATATGAACTCAAGATCGATACTTTCATTGTGTAAAATGAACAAAGGTACCAATATGAACCCAAGATCGATACTTTCATTGTGTAAAATGAACTAAGGTACTGTGGAAGTGTAACTCAGTGTAACTTATTGATTGGCACTGGTAACTCATTGATTAAAGACTGGTAACGATTTCGTAAATGGATGCCAAGAATGTGCACGAACATGGTAATCTCTTGTCCACCTGGTCACAGCCCCAGGCTGGAGCACCCCCCTATCGTTTGGTAAACGGAACTCGCAGCAGGAGGGGAGCGAGCTGATGCCAGGACTCGGTGCATGCATGACCTCGGGGCATTAGCGGAGAAAGGATTAGCGCGACAAGGCCAATAAAAACCAGAGCAAACGATGAGTCAAGAGACTTGTGACCAGAAGCTCTGACCTACGGAACGGAACGGAACCCTGTGAGCAGCGCTGAGAGAGAGCACTCATACTCAGAACCTCTGCCCGACGGGAATGGCGGAGGAACATCGGCCGAACGAGAAGGACCATGCGGATAGAGTGAATTGGGATTCCATTGAGTTAAACGGTAGTTATTTGGTATTGGAATGAAAGTGAACAACCAGTTAATAATAAAGTCATGACCTTTTGTAAAACCTGTGTCCGGTCATTGGAGTCTTGAGTCTCCCCCACTACCTCCACTACAATATGGAGGCACCGCTGACATCAATTGGACACAAACAAGTCTTTAAAAGGTAAGTGTGTCTTGTTTTTGTCCAGTATGATTTCCGAACCTGGGAATAGTTTTGTACATACATGGTGGAGGAGGTGGTCTGGGGCTTCCTTGCGCACCGATGCCGCGATATAGGTGGCGTGATGAAGTCACGAATGGTACTTCGATAAACGATTGTAGCTATTATTCGTGTTTTTCTAAATGATTTCTGTAAATACGTATTTTTTGCGCTGTCTAAATAAAATGCACCAGGTCGGCGCTGGTCATTAAGGGCCTTACTGTGACCTGGGCGCAAACGGAGCATGAGTGCACCATGCGACCATTTGCTTCCAAGTCGTGTAAGGCCGGTACACTCGTTTACACACCCGTACACGTGTAAAGTAGTTGTTTTTTTTTGCACTTGCTCAAAGCACGCGACTTGTTCGGCGTGCGACAGGGAGCCGGGAAATGGAGTTATATTTATATATATATATTTTTACCTCATTCCAATTTATGGTATTGCGACAAAACGGCTTATATCTTTGGAACGACTGGTCGGATTTAGACAAATTAAACGGAATTGTGTAGGACGAAAGCCGTGGGTCCAAAGTAAGAAAGGGGGAAAAAAAAAAAAAAAAAAAAAAAAGGTGTGGAGGAGAATTTTTTTTTTTTTTTTCAGTTTTCCCGCCATGTCTAAAACTCGTTCGATCAACAAATAAATTCATGACAGACAACCCCACCTCATGCCGGTCCAGAATTATTGTGAAAGATGGCGATTGGATGAAAATTGCATACCAACACTCCCTCACTGTCCCTCATTGTCCCTCATGTCCATTCCGGCACCCTGTCTCTTGCTCCCGCTCCTTCTCCCTCCCCTCCCTCTAGTTCCCATTGGCGGATGTTTTGCGAGAAGCAAAGCGTTTTGCAGGAAGCTTCCAGGAAGCAAAGCCAGGGCTGTTGCTTTTTTGTGTATTTTCTCTGCGCCCCATGCTCGCAGATTTGGTTGGTACAAATATTTTATTGAAAGGTGAAAGATGCTTTTGTGGAAAAGCAATGGCAGACCACCCATTGTCACCACTTTCATGAGCTCAGAGAAATAAAAAATTCCAAATTCCACTCTGATGGCTCAATGGAAATAGGCAGCAGAATGAAAATCAACAGACAATGGAACAGCTAGCGACGAGTGTTTGTGAGTAACAACCACCCTCTGGTCGAGGCTCATAGGAGGGGTGATGCTTACTGATTCGGCACGCTTACAATAGATATTAATGGCGAAGGTTGTGGTTGGTTCGATTTTGCGAAATGAACGTTCTTTGAACAAGTTAAATGGAAAAATAATGACAAAGTATATAACTGTTTACTCTCTGAAACTGTGGATTCTATGAGACAAAGTACAGACAAATTTTGTTTCACTTCTAAAAAAGATTTGTGGACAAAAGTGGGTGTAAGGATGTAAGGATGTAACGATGTGAGGTAATATTGAGTTATGGAATTAATTGCTTTCAACAATGCAAAGGGTGACAAGATATGGGATTTTAATGGGATTTTAATGGGATTTTAATGGGATTTTAATGGGATTTTAATGGGATTTTAATGGGATAAATATAGAAGATGTTTGTTTTTGTCAAGAGAAAGTGACAATTGGCGGAGAAGTCACAGAGGCCGGGTTTTGGGCCTTTGACAGCAGAGAAATTGAGTTTTGACAGCAAAAGACTTCCAAATAATGGTTGTGGCAAACAGTGACTTCTGGGATGACAGGGGTGTGGGGTATTTGGCATCGCCAGACTAGCTTATTGGTTTAGGAATGTTTAGAGGTCATTGCAATGTGATAATTACTTGTGATCATTTGTTGTTGGAATGTTTTGGGAACATTCAAATGTTGTGGTTTGCTGACGTTTCCACAACGTCGCCACAACGTTTCACTTTCGTTGTTGCAACGTTTTGCTCCAACGTTTTGGGAACATTTAAATGTTGGGTTTTGCTGACGTTTCCACAACGTCGCCACAACGTTTCACTTTCGTTGTTGCAACGTTTTGCTCCAACGTTTTGGGAACATTTAAATGTTGGGTTTTGCTGACGTTTCCACAACGTCGCCACAACGTTTCACTTTCGTTGTTGCAACGTTTTGCTCCAACGTTTTGGGAACATTTAAATGTTGGGTTTTGCTGACGTTTCCACAACGTCGCCACAACGTTTCACTTTCGTTGTTGCAACGTTTTGCTCCAACGTTTTGGGAACATTTAAATGTTGGGTTTTGCTGACGTTTCCACAACGTCGCCACAACGTTTCACTTTCGTTGTTGCAACGTTTTGCTCCAACGTTTTGGGAACATTTAAATGTTGGGTTTTGCTGACGTTTCCACAACGTCGCCACAACGTTTCACTTTCGTTGTTGCAACGTTTTGCTCCAACGTTTTGGGAACATTTAAATGTTGGGTTTTGCTGACGTTTCCACAACGTCGCCACAACGTTTCACTTTCGTTGTTGCAACGTTTTGCTCCAACGTTTTGGGAACATTTAAATGTTGGGTTTTGCTGACGTTTCCACAACGTCGCCACAACGTTTCACTTTCGTTGTTGCAACGTTTTGCTCCAACGTTTTGGGAACATTTAAATGTTGGGTTTTGCTGACGTTTCCACAACGTCGCCACAACGTTTCACTTTCGTTGTTGCAACGTTTTGCTCCAACGTTTTGGGAACATTTAAATGTTGGGTTTTGCTGACGTTTCCACAACGTCGCCACAACGTTTCACTTTCGTTGTTGCAACGTTTTGCTCCAACGTTTTGGGAACATTTAAATGTTGGGTTTTGCTGACGTTTCCACAACGTCGCCACAACGTTTCACTTTCGTTGTTGCAACGTTTTGCTCCAACGTTTTGGGAACATTTAAATGTTGGGTTTTGCTGACGTTTCCACAACGTCGCCACAACGTTTCACTTTCGTTGTTGCAACGTTTTGCTCCAACGTTTTGGGAACATTTAAATGTTGGGTTTTGCTGACGTTTCCACAACGTCGCCACAACGTTTCACTTTCGTTGTTGCAACGTTTTGCTCCAACGTTTTGGGAACATTTAAATGTTGGGTTTTGCTGACGTTTCCACAACGTCGCCACAACGTTTCACTTTCGTTGTTGCAACGTTTTGCTCCAACGTTTTGGGGACACTCAAATGTTAAGTAAATCGGATAAGAATTCACGAGTTATTTAATTATTAGCGATTAATGAAGTACTTATTTAATTAATTACATTTCTTATTAAATTACAGTAATTACATTACAGTAATTACCTGGGGTAATTACAGTAATTACAGTTCCGGTAATTACAGTAATTACAGTAATCATTACAGTAATTGCAGTAATCTTATTACAGTAATTACATTACATTAACTCAGGCACCTTTTGAGTAAGGAAGCTGATATTTGGACATGACACTGACCAAGTGATGTGGCTGTCAAGGAAAATTTTGATTTATTGATTAATCATTTAATAAATTAACTCGTTGATTTATAAATGACTTATTTAATTAAAAGTCCTCAGAGATACATCTTCGGATGAAATACTTGCAGATTGGTTATGCTATGAGCCAATTGATTAAGGAAAATATTTTGTGATGGCCATATTGGCAATTTCGTGGCCATATTCGTGGCAACTCAGTTAGTGCCACTGCACCTTTAAAATGCATCCCTGCGTTCATTTTTCGATCGATTGAGTTGAAATTTTGAACAATCGGATCTGGACTGTCGTTGTTAACGACTCTAGCACGCACCCGTCCAATCAGGATGGAGCGGTATGGTCCCCGGATCATCACTGCCCGCAGTTTTAATTAGTTTTACTTTTTCTCTTGGTCATATAATTTTGAAGACATGCATGTCATGATATAGGAAATGTTTGTTCTGTTGAACGGAATAAATGTTGTTTATTTGTGTGGGTGTGTATTTTTGCGTATTTGGGATATATTTTCACGACTAATTCCAGTTAACATCCTGCAAAATTTGCTCGTTTTCTGGCCGAGTCGAAATTGCGTTGAGTTCCTATGGCATGCGCCATTAAAAGCGCTGTGTAATGGTTGAGCTCCCTTTATTTCGTTTTGGTCATGCGGATGAGCAGACAAAGTGACGAATGCTGCGGCTGGAGCAGTAGAAGCGATGTTTTTTTTAATTGTATTGGTGTAATTAAGTGTGGTCGGTGGGCGAAATCCACAAAGCATGTGAAGATGCACAAAGCCCTGTATTGGTGTACTACCAATGTATACGCATTTTTCAGCAAGGGTGCCGTGAAATAGTCACAAAGAACCACTAAGAGTTTTTTTCCTTAGCAAGGGTGCTGGGCTTTCACGAAGAACCACTGATATGGTGTACGGCCGTATAATTATTTTACGATTTTGGTACGACAAAGCGGCAGGCGAATTAGACATGATTTTCATCTTTTAAATTTTTAACGATTATTCGATATTACTATGACTTCTTGTCAATAGGTATATTAAGTGGTCAGACGATGGCCTTTTGTTATATGCAGTTTTATTTTTCATTGTTGATTATACCACGTGGATGTGGTGATACAGGAAATGTTTGGTTTTTCAAATAGATGATTATTATATGACCATGATTATAATAGTGATGATAATTATAATGATGATTTAAAATCATGATGTTATGATTGACAGAAATACGATCATGAAGTTTTTGGTGTAAAATGATTGCATGGGCTTAAAGGACAACTTTTGAGCCCTGTAAGATTAATGAGATGCATGACAAGTAATAGGGTTAAATGAAGTGTCAAAATTTTAGCATGCTCAGATTACAATTGGCAAATGGTGTGAATTAATTGTCATTTATTGGTAGAACACTTCAGGAGTTTTACGAAATTTATATTGCCAAGAGATTTGGGTACTATTAAAAGAAAAATGATGAGATATTTTTCCCAATGAACTTTAATATCTGCCATCCATTTTGGCTGTCTCATGAATGAAGGATGAGTTGCCTTTAGTGGTTGCAAAGAAAATTTGTGGAGACCAGGCAAAATGGGGAAATATGTCAGATATGACCCTAGGGCAGGACGGTGATTCATCAATTGACATGAGGTACGAACCAGAGGTGACGACCGATGAGATTCGATCTCAGTCAATGGATGGACCTGTCCTGACATCATTGGGGAAAGGGCTTATGCAAGGAGTCATCCAAAATGATTAATTTGATTTATTGATGAATATTGATGAATTAATTGAAAGTGAATAATTGATTGAATTGTTGATTGATTGAATCTAATTGATTGAATTTAATTGAATAAATTTAACTGAATAAATTGAACTGAATAAATTGAATTGAATATATTGATTGTTTGATTGATGAAAATGCGGTCTCAAGAAAGAAGCTTTGATATCTTTGTGAGATATTATCAATGTGAAGACAACCTTGGAAAATTGTGCAAGGTGGTGAGTTTATATACAGATATATATGTGCGGTTACCATTGTGTGATTTCCCCGTCAACAGAGCGGACACCTGAGGATTCACCCATTTCATACTGACCCTCCGGCTCATCTGCAAATACTGATCTGTGAGATTGGATTGTGCAAAAGCCACAGGTGAGGGAGATTCTCTGGAAATCACCGTTTGAACAGGTGGAGAGATCCTTCCTGGAGGTACGAGTGAAGCTTTAGAGGAACAAACTACAACACATCCAACGCTACTTTGATAAAAGGCAGAATGGGAAATGGAGCCTGCAAGAACACACAAGGACAACCAGAGATTCCACAAAAAGGTACTTGTACACATCATATGTACGACCGTTATGGTGCCGAAGCTATAAGCCAGGTCGAGAATTGGTATTTGTGGACAAAGGGACATGATGAGGAGTTTCCAAGAGATGGTACATTTGAGCGAAGTCGATTGGAAAGATTGGAACAAAGATTGAAAGCCAGGAAGAGACAGAATCTAACGGTAGACTGGCTTGCATTCCATCTTTGGGATGGTGAATCCAGACAACGGGAACAGCAAGAACGGATAACGGATCTAGAACATAAAATAAAAAGGATACAGGATACAGTGGAGGAGACAAATGCACAACTGCCCTCGAAATTAGGAATGAAAGTGACAGTTGTCCCATCTGATTTCCAGTTGTCTCCCCAAAAAGGACGGTACAGAGAATTTTTTCGTGTTTCAGGAGATAACGAGAGATTGCAGTGACAACTCAGGGATGTAGAGATGCAGCCCAGCAATACAAGTGCACAGGTGCACAGACCAGGCAACGACAGAAACCGGTGTTTCAAGTGAGGACGGATGGGACATTGGAAAAGAGGATGTCCGTATACCAAAAGGAAGACAAGTTCATAGGGTAAACCAAGATCAAGGGTACCAGTGCTGACCGATACCTCAGACAATGATTAGGCCTTCATTGCGACAAATCCCAAATGACGATTGGCCTCAACAAATTAGATTACTGGACAAACATGAATAACTGTCGATGATTCTTGGGTCTGAAAAGTTGTCGGAGCAAGAATTATTCATTTTTCTTTTGCTTGTAAGCAAATTGATAATTAATTGATCAAATGCCGAAATTGGATCTTTTATGTTGGGCAAAAAATTTTAAATTTACAAAGTTTGGAACAATTGCTTTGCAATTTTTTTGGCAAACCAAGTGACAAGAGTCACATCATGACCAGGTGGGAATTTCGGACTATTGTTCCACACGAATGATAGGTCAGTGGTCGACTGACATACAAATGGGTGGGTAGTCAAATTTGGATAAATTATTGTGAGAACTGAAAGGGTAATGTCAATGTGACGTCATAGGGGTTTTCTAAGAATAAACTTTTTGGTCCATTTGTGTATTAGCGCTTATAAAATTGAAGGACAAATTTTGAGAAATTGAAATAAAGTTGACACCCATCCGGATCTGTAAATAAGGGTTCCAACGCAAACAAATACGCATAATGCATGTGTGTGTGGGTATTTTGTGTGTCAGTGTTTTTTTTGTTTTTGTGTATCAATCTTACAAGATTGTTGACACCGACAGTGTGCCTTGTCTGGAAAATAGATAGTTCCATGGGGATGGGATCGCATATCGAGAGAATTCGTAAAATAAAAAATAGAAATATAATTTGATTATAAAAATTATCACTTTTGTCAAGGGAGATGGAGAATAAAGATTTGATTTGCTGAGTTATGAGCAGCTATTCATTAATAGTAAAAATTGGGAGTAATCTTGGGATTCCATTGTGATCGAATTTATATGAGAATCAAAGCTATTTATGGATATGAGCTTCATAAAAATGTGGGAGTACAAAATTAGCCAAATTTTGGAGAGGTCTTACACTGACTTCCCAGAGTACTCTGCTCATGGATTTTTTATATATATTGTTGCGAATATGGAATTTGGCCTCCATATCCGCTTGTAAATATTCCCCTATTTCCCCAATATTCCCCAACTATCCCCAATCCCCCATTCCCTAGTCCCATTGTCTGTAAACAACAATCAGTAGAGCCGACCTTCCCCTTTTTCCCCCATTAAATGTCGTGCCCAGGTCCACCGCATCTCACGTAGACAACTTTCGGACATCTTGCTAGTTATTCTTAGTCTATGTCAGTTAAGGACTCCTTTCCATTAATTCTGACTCTTCGTTGCACCAGAATGTGATTATATGGCACCAGTAGTGAGTTTAGGACCTTTCCCATACCTCCTTCCATCTTCTTCCCCAAACAACAACTACAACTACAACTACAACTACAACTACAACAACAATTACAACAACAACGACGCTGCACCGGGGGAGTGTGCGTCATCACACCGGCTCGGTTAGCCGCCATTGACAATGCGCGCCGGACCATGCGCTCCACGGGGTACCACGAAGGGGCTGGCTGTCAGCTCCTCGTCAAGGGCGGAGCCGGTAACCCCCCCGCACGCACCCAATGAGAAGCAACGAGCCGATTCCATCTGGGGCGGAGCTAACGAGCCGAGGGCGTGTCACTCCCCGCCGGATCTACGCAGCCACTTGCCGGATGTGAGGTCAGATGCGCCCCCAGCTTGAGCAGACAAGACGCCATCCGAGCGCTGCGACCTCCCCGCATCTCTAGACCGGACCGGGTCGATCCTGCCCTGAGCCCAGGTGCACCTGGAGCCATCGATAACTGCCTTTCCTAGCCATCAATCCCCGTGTGAGTCAGCCTTTTGTCCCGTTTATCTGTCGTCTGTTGGGGTTAATATAAGATTGTGTCTAAGTGCTTGTCTTTCTATGCTGTACCTCTCGTCCCTGTAATCTAACCTTCCGTCACAATATAACCTCCTCCGGAGGGCTTGAGAACTGAACCCTGGGTGTCGTGTCATTTTAATCCCAGCCGGGTGTCCTTTTCCTTTATTGACCTAGCGCAGCGCGATTAGTCAACGTTCGGGTATAATCGGGTAACTTGTGCAGACGTGGTCATACCAAAACCGCTCGGTAAATAACATCTAAGCCACGTCTGTAACAATTGGTGTCGAGGAGTGGAATTCGAACCCGGGACTAAATTTATTAGGCCCAAATTTGTAACAAGTAGAATCGATTCGGAGCGCGTTTCCCGCGCGAAATTATAACGGCCGAAATTTGTTTTGTTGTATAAAAACCCGAATTTTGAAAGTCGCGCTATGGCAGACCAAGACAGCTGGGGTCCGGTAGGGGAGAGTGAGGCAGGGTCGGTCCAGGACCAAATTGAGGGACATGAGGGACAGGAGGAGAGCGAAGCAGCGAGGGTAGCAGACGCACAAAATAGCGTCGTTGTGCCCGACATTGCGGGAGCGCAAAATGGCGCCTCGCTGATCACCGCGCCCGCGACCATGGCAGCGCCCCCGGTGGATTGGAACTTGTTTTTCATACAAATGAAGGCCCTTATGGCCCAGAATAGCGAGAAATTGAGGGAGGACATGGGGTCCAATAGCGAGAAATTGAGGGAGGACATGGAGTCCAATAGCGAGAAATTGAGGGAGGACATGGGGTCCAATAGCGAGAAATTGAGGGAGGACATGGGGGCCAATAGCCAACGGTTAGAACAAAGGATGGGGGCCCAGATCGGAGGGTTAGGGAGTAAAATAGAGGGATTAGACAATAATTTTAAGGGTTTAGACAAGAAATTTGGGAAGTTAGACAATAATTTTGAGGAGTTAGACAAGAAATTTGGGAAATTAGACGATAGATTAGGGGAAATACAGGAGGGGTTAATGGGGGTAGAAAACAGAATGGCCGCTCAAGAGAATCAAATGGAAGGGATGCAAAAAGGGTTAGAGGGGTTAGAAAACACCATGGAAGGCAAATTGAGGGACATGAGGGACCAAGCGGAAAGGGAAGTTAAACAAATGGAGCAGCAGATAGAGGGGGTCAGAATGGGGGTAGAAACCAAACTGGATGCTCACAGGGAGGAAATGGAGCAGATGAGGATGGCATCTGGGCAGGAGATGCAAGTGATGGGAGAGCAGATCAGAGGAGGAGTGAGTGAGGAGGTCGGAGGAGTGCGCGAGGAGGTGAGGCACTGTAGGGAGCACATGGAGAAAGAGGTGAGAAAGGGGACTGTAAAGTTACAAGGGGGCATAGAGGTCCTGACGCAGGAGGTGGAACAGCTGACGGAGGGACAAAAAGGACTAACGGAGCAGGTTCAAAGGAACACTGCGGTATTAGGAGGTTTAAAAGCGACACAAAACGACATAAAAAACGACTTGATAGCGACAAAGAGGGAATGTCAGATGGTACGTGAGGGACTGACAACGAGGTTGGACGAGGTGATAGAGGTAATGGAGACGAAGGACCGGCAGGTGAGGACGCACCTGGAAACGGTCAAGGTAGCCTTAGAGGATGAGCTTGAGGAGACGTACCGGGGAATAAAAGAGGTGAAGCACAAATTAGAAGAAGTGGAAGAAGGGATGAGCGAAATTAAGAAGCGACGGAGAGGGGGTAAGAAAGAGATAAAAGAGGAGATAAAAGAATTGGTCCAAAGTCTGTGTTTGGATCGTGATGATGTGCTCATTAACCGGATGAGGGATTCGCAGGTGATGGAGGAGAAGCGAAGAGGAAGAGGACCCGGTGTAAGTGGTGACCAATATGGTCGTGCGTATGATGCGCCAGGGGATTTAAGAAGCTTGGGGATTGGATTGGATCCGGGTGTTCGTGAGAGGCCGTTGGTGAAGTGTGCGACAGGTCTGGTGTGCGAAAAAAGAGGTGTGCGAGAATGTCCGACCATGGGGTGTGTGAGGAAAAAGTGCGTGCCAAGGAGTGAGGGTGCTGGCGAGAGTGAGTCGGTCGTAGCGCGTGTGCGAGGGAGCACATGGAAGCGTGGTGTGGTGAGTGTTACAGAGGGTGTGACGGGAGAGTGTGCGCAAGAGTGTGCGCGAGAAAGGTGTGTGACGGACAGGTGCACGAGGAAAGAGTGCGCTGTCAGAAGTAAGGAAGAGTGTCCACCTGTGGTGAGTGTTACAGAGGGTGTAACGGGAGAGTGTGCGCGAGAAAGGTGTGTGACGGACAGGTGCACGAGGAAAGAGTGCGCTGTCAGAAGTAAGGAAGAGTGTCCACCTGTGGTGAGTGTTACAGAGGGTGTAACGGGAGAGTGTGCGCGAGAAAGGTGTGTGACGGACAGGTGCATGAGGAAAGAGTGCGCTGTCGGGAGTAAGGGTGAGTGCGCTGTCAAGAATGGAGGTGAGAGTACTGAGAGTGACAAGGAGAGTGAGTTGGTTATGACAGGTGAGCGAGTATGTACACCTGGGATGGAAGGATGCACACCTGGAATGGTAGAGCGTGAGTGGGAATGCACGCTGGAGTTGGTGGTGAGGCACGTGGTTGGGTGTGCGAATGAGGGCACACCTGTGATTGTCACAGAGGAGGTGACCAAGGAGGGGGCGCGAAACGGTGTATTGGTGAGGTGTGCTACCAACGAATGTGTGCCAAGGTGTTCGGTGGTCAGGTGTGTGACCAAGGCTGTGAGTGGAATGAGTGTACCGAGGTGTGTAAGGAAAGGTACGAGGAGCATGGGCACGGCTGGATGTGTGAGCAAGGAACGGGCTGCGGGGTGTAAGCGTCCAGGTGAAGCATCGATGTTAGACGGGGTAGAGTTTAGAACGACTTATAGCCGAATCGGGCCCTCGGTGCGTGCCGGGCTTCGCGTGCCGCGAGAACCAGCGGGGATCCGAGCCACGGCGGGTTCGAAAGGACCGCCGTGCGCGATCCACGCTGGGCCTCGCGTGGGACGGCCGCGTCCGTGCTCCACTAGGCGGAGCGGGCAGCCCGATAGAAAGGGTCGTCATGGCGACCACTTTTTGGTGAGACGTGCCGGCAGGTCGAGATCGGGCAATTGGATGGCTCCACGCCGAGGTGGTGCGTGGGATCTCGGCCCGGGTAAGCCCCCGTCCCTGCCCCGAATGCCGGACGCATCCAGCCGCCGGCACAAAACAACCAGCATCCATTGCTTGGCTTTACGAAGCCGGGCGTTGGACAGGAATTGGCGCACCGAGAGGCATTCGTGAGTAGACTGGGTGATGAGGTTAGTGTTTTGGACCCAAAATTAGAGAAAAACAAAATTTGATGATTGGCAAGGGATTGGCAGTAGTGATTGGCAGATGATGGGTAGTGATTGGCAAATTTTTAATTTGTTGAAATTTGATGTGCAAAATTGGTAGTGAGCGATGGGCCCGGTGGGTAAGGTTGGCATCCCTGCCACCCTTCCCATATGGGGGCAAAGGAGCAATAGTTTATGGGGTGTATGGCAGTGAAAACTAGCCCGGGTGGGTTAGGTTATATTGTAGGGATCTAGAAGAGATTGACATTAGGTAACGTTAAGTTTAGTTAGTGACTGATACCTGTAGTGGGGACGCAGGTAGATTAGTGGGGATGATAATGACGTGGGAGCGCAATAGTTTAAAGGGACGACTGGGAAGCGCAAGTTTCAGAAGGGAGTAGTTAGCTGAGATGATGCCGTGTGTGTGAGAATTGAACAGGTGTGATTGCACAGGTGTGCAACTGGACAGGTGTGAGGAGCAGTGTATGAGTAGTGAGTGTTGTGGATCAGCGCGAATGCGCTTGGGGAGAGAAGGGTGCAGGTGGCACCAGGTGTGAGAGCACAGGTGTGCAGGTACAGGTGTGTGGAGAGAGTTGGAGTAAGTGGTACGGAGTGGTGTGCATGGTGCGAAGGTGTGGATGGGGGAAGAGTGGACCCCTTTCACGAGTACCCGGGGCGGGTAGTGTAAGTGTTAGGTAGAGGGTACAGGTAAATTGTGGTTGGATATTGGCATTTGTGGTGCGGTTGCAGAATGGTGTTGTGAATGGGTGCATTAGTGTTGTGGAAATGGCTGGGCGTGTAGCCTGTTAGTGTGTGTAGTTGGTTGGGCACTCCACCACTGTGAGGATGTCGGCCAGGTGAGGCAGCAGGTGGGCTCTGGGAGCCGGTAGAGTTGTGGATGGGGCCCGAGGATCCGGAGGACGGACCCGGGTAGCCCAGTGCCAGAGAGGGCACCGAGTGGGGAGAGAGCCAGAGGGCCTTCCCCAGGTAGTTAGGTTAGGGTGAGGAGCAGGTAAGCTCGGAGGCAACTGCAGTGGTGGAGGTGTGCAGGTGGGTAGACCCACTGGGAGAGGTACACGCCACAGCCCAGAAATTGTGCGAGGGCACCGGGAGATGAATCGGGGGAGTGAGACCCCAAATTGAAAAGCACCACAGTTGGCCAATGGGAATTGGTTTTTAGAACCCATAGTGTAAGAGGGCCAATGGTTTGGCCGGAGAAAGACCCCGGGTAGTGTAAAGTTGTTAAAGTCATTTAGGAAATAGTTAGGATTGATGAACCTGTCGCACCATACGCAGCCACTTACCTGTGGTGATGATGATGACTCCACACCTGTGTTTTCTTTGTTTTGTTGCAGGAAATGAAATTGCTGTGTGGATTGTGAGACGCATCACGACGTGGATGAGACATTGGAGTGATTCCATCTCTCCCTCCCTAGGAGGGACTGATGATGAATTGGTGATGGCAAATTATGATGTTGAGTTGGAGATGGCAAATTTTGATGAAAGTTGAAAATGGCAAATTTGATTGGTTAGGAGGGAGAGAAGACGAATTTGGTTTATGGGAGGAACGGGGAAGACAGTAGGGATGTTTGTTGATTTGTAAAGTAGATGTTTATGGGTAGTGTTGTGTTGTGTGGATACAGTAAGGGGTAAGGGAGGGGCCATGTAGGTTACCTGGTGGGGGGGGGGCGTACGATAGAAACGTACCTGTCTCACCTGGTTCCCATGTGCCCCCAGTGTGCATCATCTTGTATTGCGTGCACTTTTGCGCCCTTACCACCTTACTCACTTGTCTGCTTCTTTTGTCTCCCACCTCCGAGGATCTGGCTTTGGGGTAGAGAGAGAGGAGAGAGAGGTGCTGGCTACGCAGTTGTGGGCCTGCACTTTCGCTGCTTGCTGCTTGGATCGATACACCATATGGACCGCAATGTTTGTGGCCACCCACAATGGACCGCAGCTCTTTTGCGGCCAAGCACCACCCGTGGAAGGACCTATGGGTCAACGTGGCACCTATGCCAAACAGGTGAACCACTAACAGTTGACACCACTGAAGGCCACAATATAGAAATGGACGCGGTTGGTGCCTTTCTTTATTTTTTGAAAGAGGCAAGAAGGCCAAGTGCACCACACGAAGGCAAGACCAGCGGCAGAACATCGGCCGGCTGCGACACCACCGGTGATTTATAGACACTTTATTGGTGCACCGGATGGTGCTCACTGTGTGATGGGGTGGTGCTTGATGCTTGGAAGGGGTGCTCTGCACATTATTAAAGGCCGTAGGCCACAGAGCACTCGTGGGTTGGTGTATCGATGCTAGCATGCGTGCTCTCTCTATGCATAACATCTGCATGTGTTCCTCCAAAAACAGGTCCTGGATCGTAGTGTAAATATCAGCGTAGTCTTGTGTAAATAATGCTCCCTACCGGCTGTATGTTTAGTTTGAGAATTCTTTCCGGATTCGGTTATCCTGTGGGTGTGTTTCTGTGAGGAGAAGGGTGCAACGTCGCAGGGGGACATATTTACTCATTTGTGAATATCTGTAAAACTGTCGCACTCAGGGTAGAGTTAATAGTAGAGGGAACTACATTGCGTGCCACACTAAAGTAGGTAAAAATTTATCGGGTCGGGACGCCCCGAGGGTAGAGAAGGGTGCAATGTTGCGAATATGGAATTTGGCCTCCATATCCGCTTGTAAATATTCCCCTATTTCCCCAATATTCCCCAACTATCCCCAATCCCCCATTCCCTAGTCCCATTGTCTGTAAACAACAATCAGTAGAGCCGACCTTCCCCTTTTTCCCCCATTAAATGTCGTGCCCAGGTCCACCGCATCTCACGTAGACAACTTTCGGACATCTTGCTAGTTATTCTTAGTCTATGTCAGTTAAGGACTCCTTTCCATTAATTCTGACTCTTCGTTGCACCAGAATGTGATTATATGGCACCAGTAGTGAGTTTAGGACCTTTCCCATACCTCCTTCCATCTTCTTCCCCAAACAACAACTACAACTACAACTACAACTACAACTACAACTACAACAACAATTACAACAACAACGACGCTGCACCGGGGGAGTGTGCGTCATCACACCGGCTCGGTTAGCCACCATTGACAATGCGCGCCGGACCATGCGCTCCACGGGGTACCACGAAGGGGCTGGCTGTCAGCTCCTCGTCAAGGGCGGAGCCGGTAACCCCCCCCGCACGCACCCAATGAGAAGCAACGAGCCGATTCCATCTGGGGCGGAGCTAACGAGCCGAGGGCGTGTCACTCCCCGCCGGATCTACGCAGCCACTTGCCGGATGTGAGGTCAGATGCGCCCCCAGCTTGAGCAGACAAGACGCCATCCGAGCGCTGCGACCTCCCCGCATCTCTAGACCGGACCGGGTCGATCCTGCCCTGAGCCCAGGTGCACCTGGAGCCATCGATAACTGCCTTTCCTAGCCATCAATCCCCGTGTGAGTCAGCCTTTTGTCCCGTTTATCTGTCGTCTGTTGGGGTTAATATAAGATTGTGTCTAAGTGCTTGTCTTTCTATGCTGTACCTCTCGTCCCTGTAATCTAACCTTCCGTCACAATATAACCTCCTCCGGAGGGCTTGAGAACTGAACCCTGGGTGTCGTGTCATTTTAATCCCAGCCGGGTGTCCTTTTCCTTTATTGACCTAGCGCAGCGCGATTAGTCAACGTTCGGGTATAATCGGGTAACTTGTGCAGACGTGGTCATACCAAAACCGCTCGGTAAATAACATCTAAGCCACGTCTGTAACAATATAAACTTGAATTTTATCAGCATATAAATTGTGCTGTATGTATGGATGTGTTTTAGGCATAGATGATATGGGAAAATAGTAAAGAAAATTTTGCTGGTTTGAACTATTATGAGTTTTTCAGTTCTGGAGTTCAAACAAAGTCACTGGTTAACAGATGAGAAAGGATAGTAAATAAATTAATTATTTGATTGTGGGTAAAGGAATTAATTTATCGTAGTGGATTGTTAACAGCAGCCTGAAAATGTCCTGAGAGTGTGCATCCATGTAATCAGAAATCACAGATTTGTTTTTACAAACAACATTTTGGTAGAGGTCTTGTGTGGACGAACACTTCCTTGGTAGATAAAAAACGGTACTGCATGCTGGCAGCCACTTTTGCGGCCATTTAGGCCAAACAAATGGAGAGGAAATTGTAGTTAAATACGTAAGTTACACATGGCTATTTGAAAAAAAGGAAATTTGTTGAGATGGGAAACATTTTTCGAAGGTTTTTTAAAGTGTTATAATATGACATGTGGCAAGGCAAACTATTGGATGGGAAAATTAGATCTGGCTATAGAATAAATTTATTGACCCCTTGAAGTTAATTCTTCGAATCATTGTTTCACTGGCATTTTTGTTCAAATTGGAAATAGTTTGGTAGAGCTTTGGTTAAAACCTTTGGTTGCGGTATCTTGGAACGAAATGATAAACCATAGGAGATTGATAAGAATAGAAACGAATATGGACCCAAAATAGAAAGTTGGATTCATGCCTCTCATTGCAAGCAAGCACATGGGGCTAAGGTGGACGATCCCACAGAAAATGAGGCTGCACCTAGCAGCCCAGCAGAACATTCAGTGGCAGATAAATGATAGTCGTGATTTACAGTCGTTTGAATTACATTTTAACACCCCTTGCATTGATAAACATTACATTTTCAACATGTGATATTCCTACTTGGGATAGTGACATTTATTTGCCTACATGACATACAATTACCTGCTGATATTAATACAACATGAGTGAAAAATGTATCACAACTACACTCATGATCAGGGGATTGAGTTCAACCCCGGGAGATAGGGGGATCAGGGTAAGACAAATAATCTGATTTATGTTACATATTAAGGGATTTTCTTTATTTACCTTTTAGGAAGCTTGTTAGTTTGGTATATAATGTTGAATGTCATCAACATATAATTATGTCATAGGTATGAATATATACAAGGAGTAGCAGACTTGTTTGTTGGTTTAGTAGTTATATTGGCAATTGTTTTAGTGGTGGCTTGCTTGAAAGCCTTAGTGACGGTGTGTCTGAATAAGGCAACCAACAACACGATGATAACGCATGAAGTGACAAATGAGGAAAGAAATGTGGAACCAGAAAAGGAAGACTTTTATGGCGACATAAATACTGAGATTAAAAGATTAAATCAAGTAATGTTGCAAATGAATACAGTAGAATTAAGATAATGGCATAACGACAATGTTATGAGTTGTGTCAATTACAATATCAGTGAACTCATATCACCACGAGTGACACACTGTTAGGAAAAAAGAAAAAAAAAGAAAAAAGAAAAGTGGAGAGGAATTATGGTAATAATACATTATGCTTAATTTGTTGGTTTGGGAAAATTGTTGTTGGGAATTAGATATTCCCGTTTGTGATTGTAATCATATACAATTTATTTTCTTAGAGTAGTGCTAAAATACCTGCGCAAGTTAATTTTTGAACTATATTAACCTGAAAGCAATTGTGGATGCTATTCTTAGTTTAGTAGTGAAATACATACCTGATTGAATATTATTTGAATTGATTGAATTGATTGAATATACATTGAATATAATATTGAATATAATTGATTGAATTGATTGATTGAATATAATTGAATATTGATTGAATATACATGATTATGCTGATTTCATGATAAGATGTACCCTATCTGATTCAGTGTGTGCGGAAAGCAGATTCAGATGTGACTGAGCATAAGGATAAGACGAGATCACATTTTGAAGGGAGTGCTAACGGAATTGGGAAGAAGTTCGAGAAAGAAAATTTGTGGCTAAAAATGAAGTTAATCATGGCATACACCCTCTTTCTCAAAGAATGATGAAGACATCTCCCGTGTAACTTGGAGATGAATGCTTACCTTCACCAAGGAAATTTATGTGACCATTTGCCTGGATCACACTGCAACATCTATCTATAATTCCAGTAATCTCTGTGTGTATGTATGTCTGTATGTCTGTGACCGCTGTTTCTCGACAACCACGGGTCCGATATACTTTAAACTTGCCAGGTATATTGCTGGGGACCCGAGGATGTGCCTTTTCAAGGTTTCATATTAATCGGACAAGTAGTTACCGAGCTATGTCCAAAAAACGATTCAACCAATCAGAGAGCAGCGAGCTATCACGTGTGCCGAACGTGGCGAACAGACTCTGCCTCGGACGGCACATTTGAGAGCGTATTCATTTATTTCACGTTGGCAAACTATGTTGGCGTTAAACTATGTTTTAAAACTAATTAAAACTACTTTGCGATTCATCGTAACTGCGATTCGTAACTGCCGTTCGCTTTGGCTTTGCGAATGGACTAAACCATTTCATGTAAATAGAGGGGGGGGATTGTCACCGTACTCGCAAGCCGTTCGCTTTGGCTTTGCGAATGGACCAAACCATTTCATGTAAATAGAGGGGGGGGGATTGTCACCGTACTCGCAAGCCGTTCGCTTTGGACCAAACCATTTCATGTAAATAGAGGGGGGGGATATAATTTTAGATATAGATATAGTACGGGCATGCCCTAGTATGAAAGAAAGGCGATCACTTACTCTTGTTCGAAGGCTTCGAACATTCATCACATCAGAAGTTGCAGGACAACGACATTTTACCCGCAACCTCTGTGAAATGCGGGGCCATATGTTATTACTTCACCAACTTCCGGGGAGCTAGCATGGAGCTGCAAACCAATGGCTGTGCCTTTTCACAACAGCTGTGCGCGATTCTGCGGGCCACTCCTGGTATGGACCATGGATGACCTGAACACCATGGTCCCAACATCATTGTGGATGCATCCGGCATCCCTGTTCCACATCTTGCTGGCCAATCAACGTCACACCAATACTTGCTGCCCACTCACAATGAGGGAGGAGGCAAGTCGACTACAACTGGGTGAAGGCCTTGTTCAGGAATTACAATGGTTTACAGCAAAAAGTGGCAAGAATGCTACAAGGAGAGCAGGGTCAGTCTATGACTCCGCAATGTTACCACAACAGCGAAATCCTACATGAAGTAGTGCAGGAGCTATGAAGACATTAGGAGAAAATGTTTCATACCTGGATTCAAACACAAGTGATCAGCCCTTCCTTTCAAACAAAGTCAACATTTGTGTGGAGGCAAACGTTTTTGCCAGATGGTGCAGATGCTTTACAAAACTTGAAAATGAAGTGAAATTGTTGTATCTTGGTGATGGTGAAGTGTTGTTTTGAAAATATATTTGTGATGCAAATGCAATAGATTGAACAATATGGAAGGAGTCAATGACCAACGAAATGTTTTGTGATTCTTGCAGGATGACGGTGTATGCCTAAGGGAATTTGATTACCAAAGTTATGATTATTTACTTATACTTGTAATGATGTTTACTTGCAGTGATTGATTATTTACTTATACTTGTAATGATGTTTACTTGTAGTGATTGACTGTTTACTTATATTGATGTTTAGATTAATGGTTAATATAAACAAAAACAAAAAGATGAGGGAATTGTGGAAGTGTAACTCAGTGTAACTTATTGATTGGCACTGGTAACTCATTGATTAAAGACTGGTAACGATTTCGTAAATGGATGCCAAGAATGTGCATGAACATGGTAATCTCTTGTCCACCTGGTCACAGCCCCAGGCTGGAGCACCCCCCTATCGTTTGGTAAACGGAACTCGCAGCAGGAGGGGAGCGAGCTGATGTCAGGACTCGGTGCATGCATGACCTCGGGGCATTAGCGGAGAAAGGATTAGCGCGACAAGGCCAATAAAAACCAGAGCAAACGATGAGTCAAGAGACTTGTGACCAGAAGCTCTGACCTACGGAACGGAACGGAACCCTGTGAGCAGCGCTGAGAGAGAGCACTCATACTCAGAACCTCTGCCCGACGGGAATGGTGGAGGAACATCGGCCGAACGAGAAGGACCATGCGGATAGAGTGAATTGGGATTCCATTGAGTTAAACGGTAGTTATTTGGTATTGGAATGAAAGTGAACAACCAGTTAATAATAAAGTCATGACCTTTTGTAAAACCTGTGTCCGGTCATTGGAGTCTTGAGTCTCCCCCACTACCTCCACTACAGTACCAATATGAACGCAAGATCGATACTTTCATTGTGTAAAATGAACTAAGGTATCAATATGAACCCAAGATCTGTACATTCATTGCGTAAAATGAACTAAGGTATCAATATGAACTCAAGATCGATACTTTCATTGTGTAAAATGAACTAAGGTATCAATATGAACCCAAGATCTGTACATTCATTGTGTAAAATGAACTAAGGTTCCAATATGATCCCAATATCGATACTTTCATTGTGTAAAATGAACTAAGGTACCAATATGATCCCAAGATCGATACTTTGATTGTGTAAAATGAACTAAGGTATCAATATGATCCCAAGATCGATACTTTCATTGTGTAAAATGAACTAAGGTATCAATATGAACCCAAGATCTGTACATTCATTGCGTAAAATGAACGAAGGTATCAATATGAACTCAAGATCGATACTTTCATTGTGTAAAATGAACGAAGGTACCAATATGATCCCAAGATCGATACTTTCATTGTGTAAAATGAACTAAGGTACCAATATGATCTCAAGATCGGTACTTTCATTGTGTAAAATGAACTAAGGTACCAATAGGAACCCAAGATCGGTACTTTCATTGTGTAAAATGAATTAAGGTACCCATATGAACCCAAGATCTGTACTTACATTGTGTAAAATGAACTAAGGTACCAATATGAACCCAAGATTGGGACTTTAATTGTGCAAAATGAACTAAGGTAACAATATGAACCCAAGATCGATACTTTCACTGTGTAAAATGAACTAAGGTATCAATATGAACCCAAGATCGGTAATTTAATTGTGCAAAATGAACTAAGGTACCAATATGAACCCAAGATCGGTACTTTTATTGTGTAAAATGAACTAAGGTACTCATATGAATACAAGATCTGTACTTTCATTGTGCAAAATGAACTAAGGTACCGAAACTGGGGCTACTCTGAATCACAGGGCTACTTTGAACACACACGTAAGAAAATGATTTATGATATACTTAGTTAATAATAAAAAAGTTTTAAATAAAACAAGATATTATTTAGTTTAATTGATTTTGTGTTTGTTTATTATTTAAAATGTGGACATTAATGATATTGACCAAGCCTGATTCAAAATGGCCGACACCTCATGCTGAGCACATGGTATGCAGCAAACTGTCTTAAACTTTCACCTCCTGACTTGTAAATATAACTCATTTTTTCCTAAAATACTAACATAATATTAAGTAATAATTACTCTATTGGGGTACCAAATCTTAGTCAATATGGTTTGGGTATAGGATCACAGAGGTCAATTGACCATTACCCATGCATGTTTTCGTCACAATCGGGGTTATTTTGAACGTGTTCAAAGCAACCCCGGTAATAGAAAATCGTGTAACACCAAGGAAATAATACATTGATTGACAAATGTAAAGCTGTTCTTTGGATGTCTGTAAGCACAAGTATTATATTAAAGTCTGTATTCTATACCTCACCCTACACGTGTTCATTTTCAGGTATCCGATCTGGTAAAACATGGTCCGAACGTACAAACGGGTTGAAGGTTCCAGGCAGTACCGCAACTACACAACTGAGCAACTACATATGGCAGTCCGTGCAGTGGAGCAAGGCACAATGAGCCAAAGAGAGGCACACAAATCATTCAACATTCCAGTGGGAACACTGCACAATAAACTCAAGGGAAAACATACCAAAAAACCCGGACATCCTACAGTATTCACTGTTGAAGAGGAGCAGGCTTTTGCCGACCATTTGAAGATTGTCGCTGATTGGGGATTTCCATTTGATTTAAAAGACCTCCGGATGTTGGCACATTCCTATCTGGAAAAACAAGGGAGAATGGTGGCGCAGTTCCACAATAATTTTCCATCATTTGATTGGGCAAATGATTTCATGAAGCGTCACCCCACTCTAGGACATCGACAGTGCCAGAACATCAAGAAAGTCAGAGCTGGTGTATCAGTAGAGACAGTGAAGAAATACTTTGTGAATTTGGAGCAGACACTTTAAAATGCAGATGGCACACCAGTCCCGCCTTCGCACATCTTTAATTATGACGAGACAAAGTTGTCTGATGATCCCGGAACTAAAAAATGCATTTTCAGAAGAGGGATGAAGTACCCGGAACGTGTTCGTGATAGCACCAAGTCATCGACCTCAATCATGTTCTGCGGGTCAGCGGATGGACAGATGGTACCAGCGTATGTGGTGTATATGGCAGAACATTTATGGACCACATGGACTGAAGGGGTCCTAAAAATACACGTTACAACCGGAGTAAGAGTGGGCGGTTTGACAATCATTGTTTCAGTGATTGGTTTGAAAGTGTGTTTGTTCCCCATGCCAAAGGGCTCCCAGGATGCAAGGTTATCATCGGGGACAATCTTAGCAGTCACTTCAGCGCAAAAGTCCTGACTCTGTCTGAGCAGCACATCATCAAATTTACATGCCTTCCACAAATTATACTCATCTACCTCAGTCACTTGATGCAGCATTCTATGGCCCACTGAAAAGAATCTTGCGACGGGTCCTAGACGAGTGGAAAAGTACACGCAATGCCCAGACGATCACTAAGGATGCCTTTCCCAGACTACTGAAGAAAGTATACTCAAGTCTGTATGAGAAAGATGATGAAGTAAGCCAGAATGTGGTTTCCGGCTTCAGAACATGTGGGATTCATCCTGTCAATGCTGATACGGTTCTGAAGCAGCTACCAGACAGTGACGAAAATGATGCTGCCATACCTACAACAGTGTCAGAAGTAGTCGTAGGGCTTCTGAAGAATATGCGTGGGGTTGGAGACCAGCAAGATCCCCCCAAAAAGAGAAGGAAGAAAATATCTGTAGAGCCGGGGAAAAGCATAAGTGCAGACGACTTACAGGAACCAACCAGCAATGCCATCGATGACATAATAGTGCGGGAGCCCAGAAACATTTGTTTCACATCTCAAGTACAAAAGGTTTGAGGCCTGGAATATATGCATCTATGATAGGAGACCCCAAAAAGGCAATTCTTAAGTTCTGCAATTCTGCACAGCAACCAGGGGGCGCCACCAAAGACCCCTAAATGTGACTCTTAATTCACAATTTGAGTACATCTTTCAAACTTGTCTTAAAATGTTCTCTATAGGAGTGGAAATCAGAATTCCCAATTCTTAAGTTTTCAATTTGTGTATTAGGTCGCTTAAGAACGACCTAATTAATGCTAATTAACGCTAATTAGCATTTTTAATTCACAATTTTAGTACATCCATGAAACATATGGCAATGTATTCCTTAGGTCATCCTAAATCAAGATCAGGCATCCTGACTAGACGAATTTGCGCGGCGCTTTACTGACTCTGTATATCGCTCTGGTTTTAGCCCTCCGTACAAAATATTGAAAAAATCTACTACAAGTTTTGGGGGTGACGAGTCCCCGTTTCTTAAATCCTCCAATGTCGGACATTCAGGAAGGTCGACCTTTTCAACCTTGAGCAACTGGTTGCGCAAAAGCAATGCTGCTTTGGCGATTGTTCTCTCATCAGTAGATGTGTAATCATATACAACACGAATTGCATCATCTGCGGTTTCTGCATTATATAAGATGTTTCCAAGCCTTTTCCCAAGTGAACTCTGTATCTTTATGCGCGCTTTGAAGTGACTCATCAATGTCCTAGAGAGGCTGAAGGCGCTTCCCCTGGGCGTTTCTGCGGATGCCGAACAAATATCAAGATAACGTTCATATACAGAATTAAGAAGTTCAGATCTGTTGTCTATTATTACAGATTGCTCAATGTATGCAAAAATGTCCAACACACTGGTCTCAGAAGGCGTTTTTGTTTCACGTGTGTCCTTTTGGGAAACTCGATTGGCTGACAACAAATACGCACTTTTACATGAATGATGGTAGTGGGCCTCCTTGGCAATTAAATCCGTATCAACTACTTTTGGAATAACCTTACTGTCATTTAATGTCTTTGCTGCATTTTGGATCGATACACCGGCTTCAATGGTTTCACATCTTCCCAACAGTTCGACGCTTCCACCTTTGAGTCGTTTTATCTTTTTCTCACAGAATAGACAAACAGGTGGCAAAATCCCGGCAGATGATGTAGAAGGTGCCGACTCCTTGGATGAACGTAAATGTGGGGCATTGCTACGGTGAACATCACTGGCGGCTTTAACAGGCGGCGTTTGGGATGAGATGGCGGTAAAGTTCTTGTAACAAGAAACATGGTAACCCTAACCCTAACCCTAACCCAACCCTAACCCTAACCCTAACCCAACCCTAACCCTAACCCTAACCCAACCCTAACCCTAACCCAACAAACAATACTATGCTGTAGGCCTAATAAGCATTCGGGGCCGATACAGAATTATGTAGCCCTAGGCCTAGGTGGCGCGCAGGAAATGTCCAGGCAGATGAGGGTATCCAAAGTTCTGTATGCATACCGATTTCAGGTTCGAACCACAGCTGAGTAGAAAATAATGACTTATTGCCTCAAAATTTGAAATAACTTCTTTTGGATTTCACTGACCAAAACTGACTGACTCGCCATGCTCACTGACCACCCGCTGTGATTTTATTTTTCAGACAATGATTTGAAACATGCAACCATGGAATCGGCCACCAATACTACGCCTACTGTCCAGCCTACTGTCCAGCCTACTGTCCAGCCTACTGTTTCATCATTGGAACGCAGATGTATTCTTCACATCCAACGCAGTGCAGACAAGAAAGCTCGTCCAGACGTTCTACCTTTCAAGGATACGCAATGGGAAGCAGTAGAAACAGCAGCAGCTAATAGACAGCAAAAGCAACATTTCCAGGACTCTGTCTATTGTGGTGTAGTTCAGAGATTGCCTACGTCTCCTGCTGAAATGGATGGTTACCATGTTTCTTGTTACAAGAACTTTACCGCCATCTCATCCCAAACGCCACCTGTTAAAGCCGCCAGTGATGTTCACCGTAGCAATGCCCCACATTTACGTCCATCCAAGGAGTCGGCACCTTCTACATCATCTGCCGGGATTTTGCCACCTGTTTGTCTATTCTGTGAGAAAAAGATAAAACGACTCAAAGGTGGAAGCGTCGAACTGTTGGGAAGATGTGAAACCATTGAAGCCGGTGTATCGATCCAAAATGCAGCAAAGACATTAAATGACAGTAAGGTTATTCCAAAAGTAGTTGATACGGATTTAATTGCCAAGGAGGCCCACTACCATCATTCATGTAAAAGTGCGTATTTGTTGTCAGCCAATCGAGTTTCCCAAAAGGACACACGTGAAACAAAAACGCCTTCTGAGACCAGTGTGTTGGACATTTTTGCATACATTGAGCAATCTGTAATAATAGACAACAGACCTGAACTTCTTAATTCTGTATATGAACGTTATCTTGATATTTGTTCGGCATCCGCAGAAACGCCCAGGGGAAGCGCCTTCAGCCTCTCTAGGACATTGATGAGTCACTTCAAAGCGCGCATAAAGATACAGAGTTCACTTGGGAAAAGGCTTGGAAACATCTTATATAATGCAGAAACCGCAGATGATGCAATTCGTGTTGTATATGATTACACATCTACTGATGAGAGAACAATCGCCAAAGCAGCATTGCTTTTGCGCAACCAGTTGCTCAAGGTTGAAAAGGTCGACCTTCCTGAATGTCCGACATTGGAGGATTTAAGAAATGGGGACTCGTCACCCCCAAAACTTGTAGTAGATTTTTTCAATATTTTGTACGGAGGGCTAAAACCAGAGCGATATACAGAGTCAGTAAAGCGCCGCGCAAATTCGTCTAGTCAGGATGCCTGATCTTGATTTAGGATGACCTAAGGAATACATTGCCATATGTTTCATGGATGTACTCAAATTGTGAATTAAAAATGCTAATTAGCGTTAATTAGCATTAATTAGGTCGTTCTTAAGCGACCTAATACACAAATTGAAAACTTAAGAATTGGGAATTCTGATTTCCACTCCTATAGAGAACATTTTAAGACAAGTTTGAAAGATGTACTCAAATTGTGAATTAAGAGTCACATTTAGGGGTCTTTGGTGGCGCCCCCTGGTTGCTGTGCAGAATTGCAGAACTTAAGAATTGCCTTTTTGGGGTCTCCTATCATAGATGCATATATTCCAGGCCTCAAACCTTTTGTACTCGAGATGTGAAACAAATGTTTCTGGGCTCCCGCACTATAATCAGTCATGGGTCACAGAGTGATGATGGCAGCATTGATGACGCAGAGACAGAATCAAGCGAAGTAGAAGAAAGCGAGGATCAGATAAGTGATAGCATCGAGTCTGAAGAGGAAGTCCTGCCAGATGACATAGTACCATCCATTGGCAACTATTATGTTGTAAAATTCCAAGTGAAAACTTCTGTCAAATTTTATGTGGCCAAATTAGTGATATTCGATGAAGATGAATGCACTATGAAGTTCATGAGGTCATCGAAGAAAGTTGACAATAAATTTGTTTGGCCATCCGTACCTGATGAGGGTAATGTTACTGTAAACCAGTTGGTTAGACTGCTGAGTCCCCCAAAAGAGGAAAGAAGGGGTGGACTTACATTCAATGCGAAGGAACTGCAAAACTTTAAAATGCAGTAGGAGGGGAGGGTGGGGACACATACCCCAATGTGATATGACCTCTATACAAAGGGTTATTTTGCACCGTCCATTCCGTCGATTTGTTCTTCACTATTGGAACCGTATTACTGTAATTTCACATGTTTCTTGTGATTGTATTGCCTTGGTCACAGTGTATTGCCTTGAAATTTCCTGATTTACTCACCTGCTTTAACCTCACTCAACATGTCGACTTTCCTACCCATATCCGTGGTCACATTTCGGACCTTGTCTGCTCCACTGGATTAAATTTGCACCATCTCTCTGGCTCCGACCTCACCCTCTCTGACCACTTAGCCATCACTCTGACCATCAACATCCCCGCCCCAACACCAAGGCATTATCGCACTATCAACTTCCATAAGCTAAACGCTCTTTCACCTACCTCATTCTCATCCACCCTCTCTGAAAAAATGTCCACTTCTCCCTTCATTGACCTCCACACCCCTTCCGACCTCACTGACTACTACAACCACACTCTCTCCTCCTGCCTTGACCAGCTTGCACCTGTAAAAACCAAAACAGTTTCTTTCACCCATTCTGCTCCCTGGTTTACCCCTGAACTCCGCCTGATGAAAACTCGTGCTCGCCAACTTGAAAGACTCCGCAATAAAACGGGTCTCACAGTTCACTCCCAAGCCTACAAGGACCACCTACAACACTACAAAGATGCCCTCTCCCGCGCCCGCTCCGCCTACTACTCTCAAATTATCCACTCTGGCTCCGGAAACCCAAAAGCACTCTTCTCGACAATAAACAAACTCCTCCGCCCCCTGAACACCACCACCCAGTCATTCACAGTAGACAACTGCATCTCCTTCCTCTCTTTCTTCCAACGCAAAATTGACAACATGGTAAATCAACAGCTTGACCACCGCCGCACCCGCTCCCCCTCCAACCACCTGCCTCCCCTTGTCCTGCCATCCCCTGTCTCGGTTCTCCCCAATCTCCCCTACTGACCTCTCTGAACTCCTCATAGGAATGAAAACTGCCACCTGCACTCTTGACCCCATCCCCTCCAGCTTTGTCAAGGCCTCCCTCCCTGCTCTCTCTCCACTTATCATTGCAACAATAAACTCCTCCCTGTCTACAGGCATCGTCCCACCTTCCCTCAAAATTGCTGCTGTTACCCCCATTCTAAAAAAACCTGGTCTAAACCCTGACACCCTAAACAACTTCAGACCCATCTCCAACCTACCCTTTCTGTCAAAAGTTTTGGAACGCGCTGTAGCCACTTAACTCAAACATCATCTCTCTGCCAATAACCTGTATGAAACATTCCAATCCGGATTCCGCTCCAACCACAGTACTGAAACTGCTCTCCTCAAAATCACCAACGACCTTCTCCTCTCCTCTGACGCTGGCAACCTCAACATTCTCGTCCTCCTCGACCTCAGCGCTGCCTTTGACACCATCGATCACACCATCCTCCTCACCCGACTTGAATCCACCTTTAACGTTACCGGCACTGCCCTCTCTTGGATTAAATCATACCTCTCTGACAGACGCCAGTTCATCTCCATCAATAACTGCAAATCCCCCACTGCTCCCCTCCCCCAAGGTGTCCCCC
This sequence comes from Myxine glutinosa, assembly GCF_964187855.1. NCBI lineage: Eukaryota > Metazoa > Chordata > Myxini > Myxiniformes > Myxinidae > Myxine > Myxine glutinosa. The sequence goes on along the minus strand of NC_136263.1, from coordinate 46,454,362 downwards.
AAGGTTCAGTTCTTGGCCCCCTCCTCTTCATCCTTTACCTGTCCCCCCTCGGTCACTTAATCCGCCGTCATGGTCTCCAATTCCACTGCTCCGCCGATGACATCCAGCTTTTCATCTCCACCAAGTCCGTCTCCACCGACACCCACTCTATCCTGACAAACTGCATCACTGAAATAAAATCCTGGCTTCAAATCAACTTCCTCAAGCTTAACTGTGATAAATCTGAAATAATCATCATTGGCCCAAAAACGCTCACAAAATCCACCCATAACTTTGCCCTCAACATCGACGGTATCCCAGTATCCACCTCCCCTCACATCCGGAATCTTGGCGTCATCTTTGACCAAACCCTTTCCTTCGACAAATACACTAAACAGATCACAAAGTCAGCCTTCTTTCACCTGAAAAACATTGCCCGTCACCGCTCATCCCTCTCCTCCACGGCTGCAGAAACCCTCATCCACGCCTTCATCGCCTCCCGTCTGGACTACTGCAATAGCCTCCTCTATGGTTCACCCTCAAAAATCACCAATAAACTCCAATACATTCAGAACTCCGCTGCCCGTCTACTCACCCATTCCCGGACCAGTGACCACATCACCCCCATCCTTTACAAGCTTCACTGGCTCCCCATCCCCCAGAGAATCCAGTACAAAATCCTCCTCTTGACATACAAAGCCCTCCATAACCTGGCCCCATCCTACCTGGCTGACCTCCTCTCCAGACACACTCCCACCCGCAACCTCCGCTCTGCTGGTACCAACCTCCTGACCCCCTCCATCCGGACCAAATTCAGATCCTGGGGGGACAGGGCCTTCTCCATCGCTGCTCCCACCCTCTGGAACTCACTACCTCACACCATCAGAGACTCCTTCTCACTCACCACATTCAAAACATCACTAAAGACCCACCTGTTCAACACTGCATTCAACATTCAACCCACAGCATTTAACCCCTGACTATCTCTTCTCCTTCTCCCTCCTTTTGCTTTAAATATTTCCCTATTGATTCTTGTCTTTTTGCAATTGTTGTTTTCATGTATTGTTATGCATTATGTTTTCCACTCTGTCAAAGCGCCTTTGGGCTTCTGGAAAAGCGCTATACAAAATAAATGAATTATTATTATTATTATTATTGCTAAAGCGCAATACAAGTAATATAATTGTTAACGGAAGTTTTATGATAAAATGGTGTCATATTCCTCATTATGCCGATTTTCAAATTTTTCACAATCCAAAATTGATATCCAGTACCGGTATTATTTTTAAAAAGTTTTCTGAAATGTTGTTTTTGATTCATTTTATTTTTTTAAACAGTTATAGCGTTCAATGCAACCCCAACAGAGAGGTTACTTTGACTATGTATAGCAAATTCACACAGATTCAAAGTAGCCCCATTCGCGGGGTTACTTTGAACACCTAATTTCTTTAAATATATATATATATATTTATATGCACAGCTAAGCAGTTTTGATGCATGCTATCATTAGCTTCATTCAGTCTCCCTATTTGAGTAATGAAAGGAGTGAGATGTATTTATTACATTAGCCAGGGTTCTATGGGAAAGAAAAAAAATGTTAAAAGTAGCCCCAGTTTACGGTACCAATATGAACCCAAGATCTGTACTTTTATTGCGTAAAATGAACTAAGGTATCAATATGAACCCAATATCTGTACTTTCATTGCGTAAAATGATTTAAGGTACCAATATGAATCGAGGATGTTCTGCAATATCGTTTTTATTAAGAAATGTGATTTTTTGAGCTCTTTCAATTAGGGGAAGAATAAAAATCATCCTTTTTTTCTTTTTACATCGGGGTATTTTACCATGGGCTTCCAGATATTATTTATATTTCTCCTTGAAAACCCATGGGACTGCAGCTGCCCAGGAATCGGTTATCTCTCGGACTGGATCAGGAAAAACTCTGGTAAAATTCAATACGACAGTGCTAAATGTTTCTCTTCCCAAATTATCGAGCCAGTGTATTATTTTAGATAAGCCAGTGATCACCGCAGAATGAGAACACAATACGTTAAGGATTCTTTAATTCGGAAATATTGGACCAAAGTATGATCAATATGAACCCAAGATTGATATTTTCATTGTGTAAAATGAACTAAGGTATCAATATGAACCCAAGATCGGTACTTTTATTGTGTAAAATGAACTAAGGTACCAATATGAACCCAAGATCAGTAATTTAATTGTGTAAAATGAACTAAGGTACCAATATGAACCCAAGATCGGTACTTTTATTGTGTAAAATGAACTAAGGTACTAATATGAATACAAGATCTGTACTTTCATTGTGCAAAATGAACTAAGGTACCGAAACTGGGGCTACTCTGAATCACAGGGCTACTTTGAACACACACGTAAGAAAATGATTTATGATATACTTAGTTAATAATAAAAAAGTTTTAAATAAAACAAGATATTATTTAGTTTAATTGATTTTGTGTTTGTTTATTATTTAAAATGTGGACATTAATGATATTGACCAAGCCTGATTCAAAATGGCCGACACCTCATGCTGAGCACATGGTATGCAGCAAACTGTCTTAAACTTTCACCTCCTGACTTGTAAGTATAACTCATTTTTTCCTAAAATACTAACATAATATTAAGTAATAATTACTCTATTGGGGTACCAAATCTTAGTCAATATGGTTTGGGTATAGGATCACAGAGGTCAATTGACCATTACCCATGCATGTTTTCGTCACAATCGGGGTTATTTTGAACGTGTTCAAAGCAACCCCGGTAATAGAAAATCGTGTAACACCAAGGAAATAATACATTGATTGACAAATGTAAAGCTGTTCTTTGGATGTCTGTAAGCACAAGTATTATATTAAAGTCTGTATTCTATACCTCACCCTACACGTGTTCATTTTCAGGTATCCGATCTGGTAAAACATGGTCCGAACGTACAAACGGGTTGAAGGTTCCAGGCAGTACCGCAACTACACAACTGAGCAACTACATATGGCAGTCCGTGCAGTGGAGCAAGGCACAATGAGCCAAAGAGAGGCACACAAATCATTCAACATTCCAGTGGGAACACTGCACAATAAACTCAAGGGAAAACATACCAAAAAACCCGGACATCCTACAGTATTCACTGTTGAAGAGGAGCAGGCTTTTGCCGACCATTTGAAGATTGTCGCTGATTGGGGATTTCCATTTGATTTAAAAGACCTCCGGATGTTGGCACATTCCTATCTGGAAAAACAAGGGAGAATGGTGGCGCAGTTCCACAATAATTTTCCATCATTTGATTGGGCAAATGATTTCATGAAGCGTCACCCCACTCTAGGACATCGACAGTGCCAGAACATCAAGAAAGTCAGAGCTGGTGTATCAGTAGAGACAGTGAAGAAATACTTTGTGAATTTGGAGCAGACACTTTAAAATGCAGATGGCACACCAGTCCCGCCTTCGCACATCTTTAATTATGACGAGACAAAGTTGTCTGATGATCCCGGAACTAAAAAATGCATTTTCAGAAGAGGGATGAAGTACCCGGAACGTGTTCGTGATAGCACCAAATCATCGACCTCAATCATGTTCTGCGGGTTAGCGGATGGACAGATGGTACCAGCGTATGTGGTGTATATGGCAGAACATTTATGGACCACATGGACTGAAGGGGTCCTAAAAATACACGTTACAACCGGAGTAAGAGTGGGCGGTTTGACAATCATTGTTTCAGTGATTGGTTTGAAAGTGTGTTTGTTCCCCATGCCAAAGGGCTCCCAGGATGCAAGGTTATCATCGGGGACAATCTTAGCAGTCACTTCAGCGCAAAAGTCCTGACTCTGTCTGAGCAGCACATCATCAAATTTACATGCCTTCCACAAATTATACTCATCTACCTCAGTCACTTGATGCAGCATTCTATGGCCCACTGAAAAGAATCTTGCGACGGGTCCTAGACGAGTGGAAAAGTACACGCAATGCCCAGACGATCACTAAGGATGCCTTTCCCAGACTACTGAAGAAAGTATACTCAAGTCTGTATGAGAAAGATGATGAAGTAAGCCAGAATGTGGTTTCCGGCTTCAGAACATGTGGGATTCATCCTGTCAATGCTGATACGGTTCTGAAGCGGCTACCAGACAGTGACGAAAATGATGCTGCCATACCTACAACAGTGTCAGAAGTAGTCGGAGGGATTCTGAAGAATATGCGTGGGGTTGGAGACCAGCAAGATCCCCCCAAAAAGAGAAGGAAGAAAATATCTGTAGAGCCGGGGAAAAGCATAAGTGCAGACGACTTACAGGAACCAACCAGCAATGCCATCGATGACATAATCAGTCATGGGTCACAGAGTGATGATGGCAGCATTGATGACGCAGAGACAGAATCAAGCGAAGTAGAAGAAAGCGAGGATCAGATAAGTGATAGCATCGAGTCTGAAGAGGAAGTCCTGCCAGATGACATAGTACCATCCATTGGCAACTATTATGTTGTAAAATTCCAAGTGAAAACTTCTGTCAAATTTTATGTGGCCAAATTAGTGATATTCGATGAAGATGAATGCACTATGAAGTTCATGAGGTCATCGAAGAAAGTTGACAATAAATTTGTTTGGCCATCCGTACCTGATGAGGGTAATGTTACTGTAAACCAGTTGGTTAGACTGCTGAGTCCCCCAAAAGAGGAAAGAAGGGGTGGACTTACATTCAATGCGAAGGAACTGCAAAACTTTAAAATGCAGTAGGAGGGGAGGGTGGGGACACATACCCCAATGTGATATGACCTCTATACAAAGGGTTATTTTGCACCGTCCATTCCGTCGATTTGTTCTTCACTATTGGAACCGTATTACTGTAATTTCACATGTTTCTTGTGATTGTATTGCCTTGGTCACAGTGTATTGCCTTGAAATTTCCTGATTTACTCACCTGCTTTAACCTCACTCAACATGTCGACTTTCCTACCCATATCCGTGGTCACATTTCGGACCTTGTCTGCTCCACTGGATTAAATTTGCACCATCTCTCTGGCTCCGACCTCACCCTCTCTGACCACTTAGCCATCACTCTGACCATCAACATCCCCGCCCCAACACCAAGGCATTATCGCACTATCAACTTCCATAAGCTAAACGCTCTTTCACCTACCTCATTCTCATCCACCCTCTCTGAAAAAATGTCCACTTCTCCCTTCATTGACCTCCACACCCCTTCCGACCTCACTGACTACTACAACCACACTCTCTCCTCCTGCCTTGACCAGCTTGCACCTGTAAAAACCAAAACAGTTTCTTTCACCCATTCTGCTCCCTGGTTTACCCCTGAACTCCGCCTGATGAAAACTCGTGCTCGCCAACTTGAAAGACTCCGCAATAAAACGGGTCTCACAGTTCACTCCCAAGCCTACAAGGACCACCTACAACACTACAAAGATGCCCTCTCCCGCGCCCGCTCCGCCTACTACTCTCAAATTATCCACTCTGGCTCCGGAAACCCAAAAGCACTCTTCTCGACAATAAACAAACTCCTCCGCCCCCTGAACACCACCACCCAGTCATTCACAGTAGACAACTGCATCTCCTTCCTCTCTTTCTTCCAACGCAAAATTGACAACATGGTAAATCAACAGCTTGACCACCGCCGCACCCGCTCCCCCTCCAACCACCTGCCCCCCCTTGTCCTGCCATCCCCTGTCTCGGTTCTCCCCAATCTCCCCTACTGACCTCTCTGAACTCCTCATAGGAATGAAAACTGCCACCTGCACTCTTGACCCCATCCCCTCCAGCTTTGTCAAGGCCTCCCTCCCTGCTCTCTCTCCACTTATCATTGCAACAATAAACTCCTCCCTGTCTACAGGCATCGTCCCACCTTCCCTCAAAATTGCTGCTGTTACCCCCATTCTAAAAAAACCTGGTCTAAACCCTGACACCCTAAACAACTTCAGACCCATCTCCAACCTACCCTTTCTGTCAAAAGTTTTGGAACGCGCTGTAGCCACTTAACTCAAACATCATCTCTCTGCCAATAACCTGTATGAAACATTCCAATCCGGATTCCGCTCCAACCACAGTACTGAAACTGCTCTCCTCAAAATCACCAACGACCTTCTCCTCTCCTCTGACGCTGGCAACCTCAACATTCTCGTCCTCCTCGACCTCAGCGCTGCCTTTGACACCATCGATCACACCATCCTCCTCACCCGACTTGAATCCACCTTTAACGTTACCGGCACTGCCCTCTCTTGGATTAAATCATACCTCTCTGACAGACGCCAGTTCATCTCCATCAATAACTGCAAATCCCCCACTGCTCCCCTCCCCCAAGGTGTCCCCCAAGGTTCAGTTCTTGGCCCCCTCCTCTTCATCCTTTACCTGTCCCCCCTCGGTCACTTAATCCGCCGTCATGGTCTCCAATTCCACTGCTCCGCCGATGACATCCAGCTTTTCATCTCCACCAAGTCCGTCTCCACCGACACCCACTCTATCCTGACAAACTGCATCACTGAAATAAAATCCTGGCTTCAAATCAACTTCCTCAAGCTTAACTGTGATAAATCTGAAATAATCATCATTGGCCCAAAAACGCTCACAAAATCCACCCATAACTTTGCCCTCAACATCGACGGTATCCCAGTATCCACCTCCCCTCACATCCGGAATCTTGGCATCATCTTTGACCAAACCCTTTCCTTCGACAAATACACTAAACAGATCACAAAGTCAGCCTTCTTTCACCTGAAAAACATTGCCCGTCACCGCTCATCCCTCTCCTCCATGGCTGCAGAAACCCTCATCCACGCCTTCATCACCTCCCGTCTGGACTACTGCAATAGCCTCCTCTATGGTTCACCCTCAAAAATCACCAATAAACTCCAATACATTCAGAACTCCGCTGCCCGTCTACTCACCCATTCCCGGACCCGTGACCACATCACCCCCATCCTTTACAAGCTTCACTGGCTCCCCATCCCCCAGAGAATCCAGTACAAAATCCTCCTCTTGACATACAAAGCCCTCCATAACCTGGCCCCATCCTACCTGGCTGACCTCCTCTCCAGACACACTCCCACCCGCAACCTCCGCTCTGCTGGTACCAACCTCCTGACCCCCTCCATCCGGACCAAATTCAGATCCTGGGGGGACAGGGCCTTCTCCATCGCTGCTCCCACCCTCTGGAACTCACTACCTCACACCATCAGAGACTCCTTCTCACTCACCACATTCAAAACATCACTAAAGACCCACCTGTTCAACACTGCATTCAACATTCAACCCACAGCATTTAACCCCTGACTATCTCTTCTCCTTCTCCCTCCTTTTGCTTTAAATATTTCCCTATTGATTCTTGTCTTTTTGCAATTGTTGTTTTCATGTATTGTTATGCATTATGTTTTCCACTCTGTCAAAGCGCCTTTGGGCTTCTGGAAAAGCGCTATACAAAATAAATGAATTATTATTATTATTATTATTGCTAAAGCGCAATACAAGTAATATAATTGTTAACGGAAGTTTTATGATAAAATGGTGTCATATTCCTCATTATGCCGATTTTCAAATTTTTCACAATCCAAAATTGATATCCAGTACCGGTATTATTTTTAAAAAGTTTTCTGAAATGTTGTTTTTGATTCATTTTATTTTTTAAAACAGTTATAGCGTTCAATGCAACCCCAACAGAGAGGTTACTTTGACTATGTATAGCAAATTCACACAGATTCAAAGTAGCCCCATTCGCGGGGTTACTTTGAACACCTAATTTCTTTAAAAATATATATATATTTATATGCACAGCTAAGCAGTTTTGATGCATGCTATCATTAGCTTCATTCAGTCTCCCTATTTGAGTAATGAAAGGAGTGAGATATATTTATGACATTAGCCAGGGTTCTATGGGAAAGAAAAAAAATGTTCAAAGTAGCCCCAGTTTACGGTACCAATATGAACCCAATATCTGTACTTTCATTGTGTAAAATGATTTAAGGTACCAATATGAATCGAGGATGTTCTGCAATATCGTTTTTGTTAAGAAATGTGATTTTTTGAGCTCTTTCAATTAGGGGAAGAATAAAAATCATCCTTTTTTTCTTTTTACATCGGGGTATTTTACCATGGGCTTCCAGATATTATTTATATATCTCCTTGAAAACCCATGGGACTGCAGCTGCCCAGGAATCGGTTATCTCTCGGACTGGATCAGGAAAAACTCTGGTAAAATTACAGACGGCAGTGTTAAATGTTTCTCTTCCCAAATTATCGAGCCAGTGTATTATTTTAGATAAGCCAGTGATCACCGCAGAATGAGAACACAATACGTTAAGGATTCTTTAATTCGGAAATATTGGATCAATGGATGATCAATATGAACCCAAGATTGATACTTTCATTGTATAAAATGAACTAAGGTTCAATATGAACTCAAGATCGATACTTTCATTGTGTAAAATGAACTAAGGTACCAATATGAACCCAAGATCGATACTTTCATTGTGTAAAATGAACGAAGGTACCAATATGAACCCAAGATCGATACTTTCATTGTGTAAAATGAACTAAGGTATCAATATGAACCCAAGATCTGTACATTCATTGCGTAAAATGAACTAAGGTATCAATATGAACTCAAGATCGATACTTTCATTGTGTAAAATGAACTAAGGTATCAATATGATCCAAAGATCGATACTTTCATTGTGTAAAATGAACTAAGGTATCAATATGATCCCAAGATCGATACTTTCATTGTGTAAAATGACCTAAGGTATCAATATGAACCCAAGATCTGTACATTCATTGCGTAAAATGAACTAAGGAATCAATATGAACTCAAGATCGATACTTTCATTGTGTAAAATGAACTAAGGTACCAATATGATCCCAAGATCGATACTTTCATTGTGTAAAATGAACTAAGGTACCAATATGATCTCAAGATCGGTTCTTTCATTGTGTAAAATGAACTAAGGTACCAATAGGAACCCAAGATCGGTACTTTCATTGTGTAAAATGAATTAAGGTACCCAGATGAACCCAAGATCTGTACTTTCATTGTGTAAAATGAACTAAGGTACCAACATGAACCCAAGATTGGGACTTTAATTGTGCAAAATGAACTAAGGTAACAATATGAACCCAAGATCGATACTTTCATTGTGTAAAATGAACTAAGGTATCAATATGAACCCAAGATCGGTACTTTTATTGTGTAAAATGAACTAAGGTACCAATATGAACCCAAGATCGGTACTTTTATTGTGTAAAATGAACTAAGGTACTAATATGAACACAAGATCTGTACTTTCATTGTGCAAAATGAACTAAGGTACCGAAACTGGGGCTACTCTGAATCACAGGGCTACTTTGAACACACACGTAAGAAAATGATTTATGATATACTTAGTTAATAATAAAAAAGTTTTAAATAAAACAAGATATTATTTAGTTTAATTGATTTTGTGTTTGTTTATTATTAAAAATGTGGACATTAATGATATTGACCAAGCCTGATTCAAAATGGCCGACACCTCATGCTGAGCACATGGTATGCAGCAAACTGTCTTAAACTTTCACCTCCTGACTTGTAAGTATAACTCATTTTTTCCTAAAATACTAACATAATATTAAGTAATAATTACTCTATTGGGGTACCAAATCTTAGTCAATATGGTTTGGGTATAGGATCACAGGGGTCAATTGACCATTACCCATGCATGTTTTCGTCAAAATCGGGGTTATTTTGAACGTGTTAAAAGTAACCCCGGTAATAGAAAATCGTGTAACACCAAGGAAATAATACATTGATTGACAAATGTAAAGCTGTTCTTTGGATGTCTGTAAGCACAAGTATTATATTAAAGTCTGTATTCTATACCTCACCCTACACGTGTTCATTTTCAGGTATCCGATCTGGTAAAACATGGTCCGAACGTACAAACGGGTTGAAGGTTCCAGGCAGTACCGCAACTACACAACTGAGCAACTACATATGGCAGTCCGTGCAGTGGAGCAAGGCACAATGAGCCAAAGAGAGGCACACAAATCATTCAACATTCCAGCGGGAACACTGCACAATAAACTCAAGGGAAAACATACCAAAAAACCCGGACATCCTACAATATTCACTATTGAAGAGGAGCAGGCTTTTGCCGAGCATTTGAAGATTGTCGCTGATTGGGGATTTCCATTTGATTTAAAAGACCTCCGGATGTTGGCACATTCCTATCTGGAAAAACAAGGGAGAATGGTGGCGCAGTTCCACAATAATTTTCCATCATTTGATTGGGCAAATGATTTCATGAAGCGTCACCCCACTCTAGGACATCGACAGTGCCAGAACATCAAGAAAGTCAGAGCTGGTGTATCAGTAGAGACAGTGAAGAAATACTTTGTGAACTTGGAGCAGACACTTTAAAATGCAGATGGCACACCAGTCCCGCCTTCGCACATCTTTAATTATGACGAGACAAATTTGTCTGATGATCCCGGAACTAAAAAATGCATTTTCAGAAGAGGGATGAAGTACCCGGAACGTGTTCATGATAGCACCAAGTCATCGACCTCAATCATGTTCTGCGGGTTAGCGGATGGACAGATGGTACCAGCGTATGTGGTGTATAAGGCAGAACATTTATGGACCACATGGACTGAAGGGGGTCCTAAAAATACACGTTACAACCGGAGTAAGAGTGGGTGGTTTGACAATCATTGTTTCAGTGATTGGTTTGAAAGTGTGTTTGTTCCCCATGCCAAAGGGCTCCCAGGATGCAAGGTTATCATCCGGGACAATCTTAGCAGTCACTTCAGCGCAAAAGCCCTGACACTGTCTGAGCACCACAACATCAAATTTACATGCCTTCCAGCAAATTCTACTCATCTACTTCAGCCACTTGATGCAGCATTCTATGGCCCACTGAAAAGAATCTGGCGACGGGTCCTAGACGAGTGGAAAAGTACACGCAATGCCCAGACGATCACTAAGGATGCCTTTCCCAGACTACTGAGGAAAGTATACTCAAGTCTGTATGAGAAAGATGATGAAGTAAGCCAGAATGTGGTTTCCGGCTTCAGAACATGTGGGATTCATCCTGTCAATGCTGATACGGTTCTGAAGCGGCTACCAGACAGTGACGAAAATGATGCTGCCATACCTACAACAGTGTCAGAAGTAGTCGTAGGGATTCTGAAGAATATGCGTGGGGTTGGAGACCAGCAAGATCCCCCCAAAAAGAGAAGGAAGAAAATATCTGTAGAGCCGGGGAAAAGCATAAGTGCAGAGGACTTACAGCAACCAACCAGCAATGCCATCGATGACATAATCAGTCATGGGTCACAGAGTGATGATGGCAGCATTGATGACGCAGAGACAGAATCAAGCAAAGTAGAAGAAAGCGAGGATCAGGTAAGTGATAGCATCGAGTCTGAAGAGGAAGTCCTGCCAGATGACATAGTACCATCCATTGGCAACTATTATGTTGTAAAATTCCAAGTGAAAACTTCTGTCAAATTTTATGTGGCATTAGTGATAGTCGATGAAGATGAATGCACTATGAAGTTCATGAGGTCATCGAAGAAAGTTGACAATAAATTTGTTTGGCCATCCGTACCTGATGAGGGTAATGTTACTGTAAACCAGTTGGTTAGACTGCTGAGTCCCCCAAAAGAGGAAAGAAGGGGTGGACTTACATTCAATGCGAAGGAACTGCAAAACTTTAAAATGCAGTAGGAGGGGAGGGTGGGGACACATACCCCAATGTGATATGACCTCTATACAAAGGGTTATTTTGCACCGTCCATTCCGTCGATTTGTTCATCACTATTGGAACCGTATTACTGTAATTTCACATGTTTCTTGTGATTGTATTGCCTTGGTAAAGCGCAATACAAGTAATATAATTGTTAACGGAAGTTTTATGATAAAATGGTGTCATATTCCTCATTATGCCGATTTTCAAATTTTGCACAATCCAAAATTGATATCCAGTACCGGTATTATTTTTTAAAAGTTTTCTGAAATGTTGTTTTTGATTCATTTTATTTTTTTAAACAGTTATAGCGTTCAATGCAACCCCAACAGAGAGGTTACTTTGACTATGTATAGCAAATTCACACAGATTCAAAGTAGCCCCATTCGCGGGGTTACTTTGAACACCTAATTTCTTTAAAAATATATATATTTATATGCACAGCTAAGCAGTTTTGATGCATGCTATCATTAGCTTCATTCAGTCTCCCTATTTGAGTAATGAAAGGAGTGAGATATATTTATTACATTAGCCAGGGTTCTATGGGAAAGGAAAAAAATGTTCAAAGTAGCCCCAGTTTACGGTACCAATATGAACCCAATATCTGTACTTTCATTGCGTAAAATGATTTAAGGTACCAATATGAATCGAGGATGTTCTGCGATATCGTTTTTGTTAAGAAATGTGATTTTTTGAGCTCTTTCAATTAGGGGAAGAATAAAAATCAACCTTTTTTCTTTTTACATCGGGGTATTTTACCATGGGCTTCCAGATATTATTTATATATCTCCTTGAAAACCCTTGGGACTGCAGCTGCCCAGGAATCGGTTATCTCTCGGAGTGGATCAGGAAAAACTCTGGTAAAATTACAGGCAGCAGTGGTAATGTCAAGCCAGACAGTGCAAAAGTTTCTCTTCCCAAAGTATCAAGTCAATGTTTTATTATAGATACCAATTATCACTGCACAATGACAACACAACAAGTTAAAGATTATTAATTTCGGAAATATTGTAAGAAAATAAAGTCGAAAGTATAAAATGTTATGTAACTGTGTTGATGGATGTGTCTCCACCCGCGTTAGATGTCAAAATTGTAAACACATTTGTTACATTTGATTTCCTTCAAAGATTACCTGAATGAAAGTGAAGAGAGAAAAGAGAGATTTTCTTTCACTAAGTGGTCGAGGCTCATGGAAGAAAATAACTAGAGCAGAATGGAATGAAACAAAATGGGATGGGGGAAACACCAGCAGAGTAGAAGTGAGAGTGAGATCAAGGGGAGTGGGAGAAGGACACATGGGGGTGAACAAGGTGTACACAACGTAAATTGAATAGGGAAAGTGGGGATGAAACAGAAAAGGACCAAAGCAACCGACAACTAACAAATAAAAAGAGGTGAGGGGGAGGGGGAAAAATCACAATAACCTGGAGAAGGGAGTGTTTACTAACAATAACTTCTCCAATCTTTTTATCAAACAAGTTTTTGATTGGTAAATAAACACTGAAATGCGAGTTGGTGCATTGCTATCGTGGGTATTTACTTGTTCTATGTTATGAGTTTCCCGACAGCGACTTAATTATTTTTTGGTATCTTGACAATCTTCACGTCACAAGGCGGTTCATGTACTTTATAGCTGTTTCCCTTCTCATCGAGATTTATTTAAATTTCTTGTTTATACACCTTGTTCACCCCCATTTTTCCTTCTCCCCCTCTGTACTTTTATTTCCCTCTCCCTCTCACTTACATTCTGTTGGTGTTTCCCCCTTTGCATTTTGTTTATTTCCATTCTGTTCTAGTTCTTCCAGGAGCTTCGACCATGAACAGAAACAAAATCTCATTTCTCTCTTCGCTTTCTCTCATGTAATCTTTGATTAAAATCAAATCTAACAAAGCAAGACTTGACAATTTGGACATCTAATGTGGGCAGACACACATCCATCAACACATTTACATGAAATTATATTTTCTACTTTACTTTACTACAATATTTCCAAACAAAATAATCCTTAACTTACTGTGTTCTCATTCTGCGGTGATCATCGTTATCTAAAATAATATATTGACTTGATATTTTGGGAAGAGAAACATTTCGCACTGTCTGGATCGACTGAGCTATAATAAACGATCCCAGAGTGTTTCCTTATCCACTCCGAGAGATAACCGATTCCTGGGCAGGTGCAGTCCCATGGGTTTTCAGGGAGAAATAGAAAATAAAATGAACTTTTTTTTGTTCAATTTTTAAATCACCTCATGTCGATTCTCGAAGTATGAAATGAGTCGTGATGTCCGGATGTCTGTCTGAAAGTCAATCCATCCATCCATCCGGTATCTTTTTCCTATTTTTGCTCCTCCTTCCTTATCATCTGGCTGATTGTTCTGAAACTTGACACATAAAACAAGACAGTATTCAGGGGCGGATCCAGGAATTTCAAGACGGGGGGGGGGGGGGGGGGGGGAAGGGGGTGCATGAAACTGCAGCGCTGGGGGGGGAGGGGGTCTGGGGGTCGCCCCCCCCTGGAAACTGTTAAAAATTGATCGTCAGAAACGGCATTTCGTGCGTTCTTCGAAGTTTCTGCAGTTATTTGTGTTCTTCCCTGGTCCAACAGTTCAGCAGATTCGGCACCCCCTGCACCGTCATCCTAGATCGAAGGGGGGGTGGGGTGCGCACCCCTGCACCCCCCCTCCTGGATCCACCCCTGGTATTCAGGCAAGAAATAACAGTAGTCCCCAGAATCGCTTGGGTTCGATTTTTCGATGTCGGATCATCGGGGCTCCCATGGCAGTAATTGGACGTAGTTGAGTTGGCAGGTTGGGACAAGGACGGTTGAGTTGGCAGGTTGGGACAAGGACGGATTTTAGTGAAGATCCAGATCTGATATTTTAGTGAAGATCCAGATCTGATATTTTAGTGCTTCTTCACCACTGAGTGATATGGCAATCTCGATATATAGCACAATATTTCATAAAGTTGTGGACGACTTATGACAAAACCTGGTGGATGAGTTGGTTAGGTGAACAGAACAAGCATTCGATTTCCGTTCAGGTGCGGATCCAGAGCTGGCTTATCAGTGGGATACAAAATGTAAACTGTTCAGCCTGGTGGAGGTATGCTCTCTTCTGATTGCCATTCGTAAGTTTTCCATACATTAACCCAGTAATGAAGTTTTCTCCGACCGCAAGATGAGCATGATATACCTGGTACCACGCCGTTCAATGAGGCGGCTTATAAGTTTCTCTCATGCCCTTCACAGTTTCCTGAAATTCCTGAAGCATTTTTCCAACTTGCTCTGTCACCACTTTTGACCTCATGAGATACTTTGTCCACTTATATAGTGGACATCCCCATCAACCCTTTCACTTCTGTTTTCGTAGCTTGAATAGCCCCTTTTTCTCAGGCACGGCAGAACCAATGTGCATGCTTTGACTCGATGCCAAACACACTATACAATGTATACATATCCAATGTCATGTCTTGACACTCCATACAGGAACAACGTTCACATGCTTGACACTCAATACAGGAACAACGTTCACATGCTTGACACTTAATACAGGAACAACGTTCACATGCTTGGCACTCCATACAGGAACAACGTTCACATGCTTGGCACTCCATACAGGAACAACGTTCACATGCTTGGCACTCCATACAGGAACAACGTTCACATGCTTGACACTCCATACAGGAACAACGTTCACATGCTTGACACTCCATACAGGAACAACGTTCACATGCTTGGCACTCCATACAGGAACAACGTTCACATGCTTGACACTCCATACAGGAACAACGTTCACATGCTTGGCACTCCATACAGGAACAACGTTCACATGCTTGGCACTCCATACAGGAACAACGTTCACATGCTTGACACTCCATACAGGAACAACGTTCACATGCTTGGCACTCCATACAGGAACAACATTCACATGCTTGGCACTCCATACAGGAACAACATTCACATGCTTGGCACTCCATACAGGAACAACGTTCACATGCTTGGCACTCCATACAGGAACAACGTTCACATGCTTGCCACTCGATCATTTACCTCCTTACTTGTCTGTGGCAAAGTTCGCACTGAAGTGTATCCTCTTGATGACTTTGAACTTTAGGCTTGTGCCATATTTCTCGCCTGACTGAGTTTTCTGCCCATCTTCTTCGCATTGTTTGGCCAATTCATGGAGTGTCGTGTTTGAGACATTACGTGCAACAACAGACCGCAGCTCGTCACATTTCACGGGCGCCGCCATTTTTGATGGCTTGTACAGAGAGGTTTCGGAATAGTCTGACTGTAATGAGCCCTCTGAGCACTTGCACTGTCCACAGGGACGTCCTCCTCTTCCTCGACAAAACAACTACTCGGGTTATATAATGAAGCCAAAAGATATAATATGTATACGGCATATATAATACATAATTTTAAATTAACTTGGATTGATTCGAATTCCACTAGGCCATAAAGGAATTATCCTATAGGCAAGAAGGCTTGAAGCCTGGGGCCTACACAAACTGTGTGCCTCAGAACGCCTGTGACGCCGATGGGCTGAAACCTTCCAAACCGACATTTAATTGTCGCTATTGGTCTTTTTCAAACTGAAGAGAAAAGTTATAGGGAATTCATGGCGATTGTGAATATAGTACTTATGTTTGGAGCAATTTAACCTCACGTCTTTTGCAGTGTATTATTTAATTATATGGGGTTGTGAAAAATCGTCTTTTACCCCAAAAAATTCGATTTCACTCGATATTTCGACATCATTATTTAGGTCACGAGTTCTGATCGTAAAAATATTGAATATTGCTCGTGTTTAAAGCAAAAATATTGATCGTAAAAACGAGTTCCGATCAGATTTCGAATATCAGCTTTTAATAAGCCGAAATGACAATATTGCCATGAGCCAATCACACTGCACCTGGCCTCACACAGCCAATCAGCATAACAGGTAACGGACGAACTGACAGAAATGTCTGTCATATATATATATATCTGTGCAGCGTCTGTCCTGTGTTGTGTTGTCTTGTCACTGAACTACTTTCTCATACTTTTGTGAAATCGTACCAAACTTCTGGTATGCACATATCTCTCCCGTCGGTATGTCCTAAGGGTATTTTTTTGAAAATTTTTCCAATTTATTATTATTATTATTTTTTTTTTTTTTGGAATTTTTTTGGGGAAATGTTTTTTTTTCAACTTCAATTGTTTATGAAAAGTAATATCACGTATATTACAAATACATTTGTGCAAAATAATTGTTTGAATTATGATTGGTTTAAACCATGACAAAACGGCAACTCGGGTACAGTCATTTATCTATACTAGGGCATGCCCGTACTATATCTATATCTAAAATTATATCCCCCCCCCTCTATTTCCATGAAATGGTTTGGTCCATGAAATGTTTTGGTTCATTCGCAACGCCAAAGCGAACGGCGAACGCTTTACATGAAATGGTTTGGTTCATGAAATGTTTTGGTCCATTCGCAACGCCAAAGCGAACGGCGAACGGCTTGCGAGTACAGTGACAATCCCCCCGGGGTTTTAATTAGTTTTAAAACATCGTTTAACGCCAACATAGCGCCAACATAGTTTGCCGACGGGAAATAAATGAATACGCTCTCAAATGTGCCATCCGAGGCAGAGTGTGTCCGCCACGTTCGGCACACGCGATAGCTCGCTGCTCTCTGATTGGTTGAATCGTTTTTTGGACATAGCTCGGTAAGTAATTGTCCGATTAATATGAAACCTTGAAAAGGCACATCCTCGGGTCCCCAGCAATATACCTGGCAAGTTTAAAGTATATCGGACCCGTGGTTGTCGAGAAACAGCGGTCACAGACAAACAAACGTACAAACAAACACACAGAGATTACTGGAATTATAGATAGACTAGGGCATGCCCGTACTATATATAAGCTAGGACGTGCCCGTACGTGGGTGCCCGTTCCTTGCAAAAAAAAAAAAACTGCAAAAAAAAAAAAACTGCAAAAAAAAAAAAAAACTGCAAAAAAAAAACAATGGTTTGGTCCATTCGCAACGACCACAGAACCCCCCCCCCCCTCTATTTACATGAATGGTTTGGTCCATTCGCAAAGCCAAAGCGAACGACCACAGAACCCCCCCCCCCCCTCTATTTACATGAATGGTTTGGTCCATTCGCAAAGCCAAAGCGAACGACCACAGAACCCCCCCCCCCCCCCCCTCTATTTACATGAATGGTTTGGTCCATTCGCAACGGCAAAGCGAACGGCGAACGGCTAAATCGCCATAGCTCGGTAAGTACTTGTCCGATTAATTTCAAACCTTGAAAAGGCACATCCTCGGGTCCCCAGCAATATACCTGGCAAGTTTCAAGTATATCGGACCGGTAGTTGTCGAGAAACAGCGGTCACAGACAAACGTACAGACGTACAGACGTACAAACGTACAAACGTACAGAGATTACTGGAATTATAGATAGATATCTACACATCTGGGCAGTGTCTGTGTTGTCACTTAACGACTCCCTCAAACTTTTGTTTCCGTGGTTGTGAAGTGTTTTTAATAACGTTGTGGTGAGGTATTTGGAATTATGTGGTTGGTGATGTGTTTTTATTACGTGTTTTATGGCTGTGAGGTGTTTTTAATTTCGTGGTGGTGAGGTGTTTTTATTATGTGTTTTGTGGCTGTGAGGTGTTTTTAATTTCGTGGTGGTGAGGTGTTTTTAATTTCGTGGCTGTGAGGTGTTTTTATTATGTGTTTTGTGGCTGTGAGGTGTTTTTAATTTCGTGGCTGGTGAGGTGTTTTTAATTTCGTGGCTGTGAGGTGTTTTTATTATGTTTTGTGGCTGTGAGGTGTTTTTAATTTCGTGGCTGGTGAGGTGTTTTTAATTTCGTGGCTGTGAGGTGTTTTTATTATGTGTTTTGTGGCTGTGAGGTGTTTTTAATTTCGTGGCTGTGAGGTGTTTTTATTATGTGTTTTATGGCTGAGGTGTTTTTAATTTCGTGGTGGTGAGGTGTTTTTAATTTCGTGGCTGTGAGGTGTTTTTATTATGTGTTTTGTGGCTGTGAGGTGTTTTTAATTTCGTGGCTGTGAGGTGTTTTTATTATGTGTTTTATGGCTGAGGTGTTTTTAATTTCGTGGTGGTGAGGTGTTTTTAATTTCGTGGTGGTGAGGTGTTTTTAATTTCGTGGTGGTGAGGTGTTTTTATTATGTGTTTTATGGCTGTGAGGTGTTTTTAATTTCATGGTGGTGAGGTGTTTTTAATTTCGTGGTGGTGAGGTGTTTTTAATTTCGTGGCTGTGAGGTGTTTTTATTATGTGTTTTATGGCTGTGAGGTGTTTTTAATTTCATGGTGGTGAGGTGTTTTTAATTTCGTGGTGGTGAGGTGTTTTTAATTTCGTGGTGGTGAGGTGTTTTTAATTTCGTGGCTGTGAGGTGTTTTTATTATGTGTTTTGTGGCTGTGAGGTGTTTTTAATTTCGTGGTGGTGAGGTGTTTTTAATTTCGTGGCTGTGAGGTGTTTTTATTATGTGTTTTATGGCTGTGAGGTGTTTTTAATTTCGTGGTGGTGAGGTGTTTTTAATTTTGTGGCTGTGAGGTGTTTTTATTACGTGTTTTATGGCTGTGAGGTGTTTTTATTACGATGGCTGAGATGGCTGTGAGGTGTTTTTATTATGTGTTTTGTGGCTGTGAGGTGTTTTTAATTTCGTGGTGGTGAGGTGTTTTTAATTTCGTGGCTGTGAGGTGTTTTTATTATGTGTTTTATGGCTGTGAGGTGTTTTTAATTTTGTGGCTGTGAGGTGTTTTTATTACGTGTTTTATGGCTGTGAGGTGTTTTTATTACGATGGCTGAGATGGCTGTGAGGTGCACCAACAAAAAGGTGTTGTACCTTTTTAACCACATGAGGCATGCAACTGAAATACTTTATTAATAAATTAATATCAAACGCGTATTTGCTCTGCTTTGATAAAGAGCGCGACCTATATCTAAAACCAGGTTGATGCGGCTCATTGACATTTTTTTTATGCTGCAGTGAAAATGCCTCCAATGAGTGGGAAAAAAAAGCGAGTTCTCTCCCGCAGTACATCAAACACCCAATGCAAACATGTAGCTCGACCTGAGGAAACCGAGGATGACCATGCTTCCCGACTGCAACCACAGCGTCCTCACGATAGAAGTGTAAGCAGAGAACTCGAGCTGAGGAAACCGAGGATGACCATGCTTCCCGACTGCAACCACAGCGTCCTCAAGATAGAAGTGTAAGCAGAGAACTCGAGCTGAGGAAACCGAGGATGACCATGCTTCCCGACTGCAACCACAGCGTCCTCACGATAGAAGTGTAAGCAGAGAACTCGAGCTGAGGAAACCGAGGATGACCATGCTTCCCGACTGCAACCACAGCGTCCTCACGATAGAAGTGTAAGCAGAGAACTCGAGCTGAGGAAACCGAGGATGACCATGTTTCCCGACTGCAACGACAGCGTCCTCACAATAGAAAGTGTAAGCAGAGAGCCCGAGCTGAGGAAACGGAGGATGACCATGTTTCCCGACTGCAACGACAGCGTCCTCACAATAGAAAAGGTATGCAGAGAGCTCGAGCTGAGGAAACCGAGGATGACCATGCATCCCGACTGCAACGACAGCGTCCTCACGATAGAAGTGTAAGCAGAGAACTCGAGCTGAGGAAACGGAGGATGACCATGCTTCCTGACTGCAATGACAGCGTCCTCACAATAGAAAGTGTAAGCAGAGAACTCGAGCTGAGGAAACGGAGGATGACCATGCTTCCCGACTGCAATGACAGCGTCCTCACAATAGAAAATGTAAGCAGAGAACTCGAGCTGAGGAAACCGAGGATGACCATGCTTCCCGACTGCAACGACAGCGTCCTCACGATAGAAAGTGTAAGCAGAGAACTCGAGCTGAGGAAACCGAGGATGACCATGCTTCCAGACTGCAACGACAGCATCCTCACGATAGAAAGTGTAAGCAGAGAGCTCGAGCTGAGGAAACCGAGGATGACCATGCATCCCGACTGCAACGACAGCATCCTCACGATAGAAGTGTAAGCAGAGAACTCGAGCTGAGGAAACCGAGGATGACCATGCTTCCCGAATGCAACGACAGCGTCCTCACGATAGAAAGTGGAGGCAGAGAGCTCGAGCTGAGGAAACCGAGGATGACCATGCTTCCCGAATGCAACGACAGCGTCCTCACGATAGAAAGTGGAGGCAGAGAGCTCGAGCTAAGGAAACCGAGGATGAGCGCCAGTGTAGGCTTCAGTATGACCGGCAGAAACATAAAAAAACAAGATGTAATGAAGCAAACAATCTTGCAAGGAATGCACAAGGTGTGCTCCTTGGTACCCAACAAGTTGGGGAAAATAACATTGGTGCACTTATCAAGCCTGATGGTGCCGCAACAGGTGAATGTGGCCATTGTCATGCTTTGCATTGGAAACGTGAAACAAAATCCATGTGCTGTGGTGGAGGGAAAATAAAACTGGAACCATTTCCATACCTGATAGATTCATTCAGTTGTGGGAAGGAACAACCCCAGAGGCCCGACTCTTTCCAGAATTTTCTCGGCAACTGAACAATGCCCTTGCCTTAACATCACTAAAGGTCAACGAATCACCACCAACAAGAACCGGCTGGAATCCAAGTGTCATCATCCAGGGTAAGATGTATCACTTTGTTGGACCCCTTCAAGCGAATGCAGGTATAATATCAATATTACCAGGTGCCTTCTGATGACTCCAGCCTTCCTCTCCTCCCCCATCCCTCCCCTTATCAGGATATCATGATGACTCAATGTTGCATATAATTATATTTGTTTCACTAAATAAACAGCATCATACACCATTCTTCTTAGAAATGGATTTAAGTCTAAGCATATACATAATCTCGAAATTGAAAAAGTATAGAAATAACAAGTAGAACATTGTGAATAATTCACAAGAAAAACTTTATTCACTTTATTCACATTTAACTTATATCTGTATATATTTCTTCACCATACAGGAGAGACACCTCACTTTGCACAAATTTATGTGCATGACCCTCAACATGACAAAGAGGAGGCCTCCATTCGCCTGGGTAACATTCAACTTCCCGCAACCACAAGCACTCATCAACAAAATATGCTGTTGACTCTGCTGCTAGACCTACAAACAGAACTTCATAAATGCAACCCTTATATATATGATTTCAAGCAGGTATGTGAAATCCCTTCAACAGAAATTGGTCAGGCTCGATTTGTAATCGATGAAAACAGTCGGCCCCAAGGTGAACATGTGCGACGTTACAATCGAAGTTTCAAGGAAGTATCAGTTTTAATGGGTGATGAACCTGGTCGTCATGACTTGATACTGCACACTGAGGGGTGGTGGATTGCACACAATATCTGACAAACATCGTTCGGCAGACCCTCTTCACTTTGTTCTTCTTTTCCCTGGAGGTACAGATGGCTGGCACCTTGGTTTAAACCACGTCAACCCACAAACAGGACAAACTGAACAAGCGCATAGTTGCAAGTGAGTTATATACATACCATATCAGCAGAGATTGAACCAATCAGATGCACTGTTCAGATCAAGACGTCTTTTCCAAGATTACTGTTGCATGGCATTTGCAACAGCAGAAAACCAACGTCTCTACTACCGACAGAACAACCAGAAAGCACTACGTGTTGAGCTGTACAACAACCTTTGCGATATGGTCCATGCTCATGACATTGCTGGTACTCCTGGAAATCCTGTCATTGGCAAACGTGTCATCTTGCCACCATCTTTTGCTGGAGGGCCACGACACATGCCCCATCGGCTTCAAGATGCGATGGCCATCGTAAGAAAGTATCACAAACCTGATCTGTTTATAACATTTACATGTAATCCTAACTGGCAAGAAATCAGGTGGGACACAGGGCAGGCAGGTCCGAGCAAAATGCGCAGCAGAGAGGTCCACTCCAAGTTCACAGTTCGGAAGCGAACAGCCGGCGGCTCCACACGGCAGGGCTTTCTGCAGCAACAGGTCCCTCCTTACTCGTCTGCCTCGAAAGCTGCTTGCCAATCTGTTGCGAGGCGGGACGTATATCTCCTCATCTGCGCGCGCGTCTCTGAAGCCCTCTCCTCTCTCTCATCTGGCCCCCTCGCTCAGCTGGAGGTGGGGGCTTCCCGTGACGGGTTATATAGCCACGCCCTACCAAGCCATGCCCACCGATTCCTGGTTGGTCGTAAGGGCTTCTTGGCTCCACCTCTTGATGACGATGGGCAGGCCACGCCCTTCTTCTCCGAGTTGGAGCACATGGGCAATGGTGGCGAATGCAGTTGGAGATGTAGGCGAAGCAGTTGGTAATGGAGGCAAACGCTATGGAAAAGGGGCTCTATCTTATTTGATTTGGTGCAACGTAAGATCGACTATTGGACACATGGCCTTAACTGAAACACATATTAAAGAAATAACTATTGAGAGATCCTATGATTTGCTACGTGGTGCGGTGGACTAACTAGGGGACGACCCTTGACCTTTACACAAATGGAGGTATTTACAAAGAATCATTACATTATTTACAAGGCGGTATATTTACAATAAATTACACACAGTGCACGGTTTCCCAAATCCGTATCCGTTACAATTCTGTATGTATATATATGTATGTGTGTATATATATGTGTGTGTATATATATGTGTGTGTATATATATGTGTGTGTATATGTATATGTATTTATATATATATATATATATATATATATATATATATATATATACACAAAGAATTAAGTTAAGCACCCCTACACAACGAATTAAGGTAAGCACCCCCTAATATATATTCTGACCTGAACCCCCTCGAGCACGTTTGGGACATGTTGGGACGACAAATTGCGAAGATGGTCCCTCCAATAGCCAATCTGGATGAATTGGAACGTGCATTACATCGGGAATGGAACAACCTGCCACAGCAACGCATACGACGGCTTACAGGGTCTATGAGACGTAGGGTTGAGTCAGTGATCCGATCACGTGGGTCCTACACACGTTATTGACGCAAAGATCGCTAGAGGTCTTCTCAGAACAATGACTGTACGTTAGAAAACATAAACGTCATCCACACTGTCCGTGATGGACCTATAGCTCCATACTTAAATTGAGGTGAAAATATGCCTAAAATTCCCATAAAATTTCACTTTAAATTATTCAGAATAAAATATTGAAAACGGCATGATTGTTATGTTTTTATGTGACCATAATATCACTTCTCCAGAAAATATAGCAATATCATGGGTATATTACACTGTTTTGACGACAACAAACTTGTAATGTGCGAGGTTGTAAAAAAACGGGGGGGGTGCTTAACTTAATTCTTTGTGTATATATATATATATACATATACATATATATATATATATATATATATATATATATATATATATATATATATATATATATATATATATATATATATATATATCTATATATACAGACTTGGCATTTAATATGGAATATTTGTTTTTTCTTGACTTGGGTTTACTTTCTGAACTCAGTATATCAATCTGGTGAGTTTATTTTATGCTTCGGTGATGTCTTTGTTGAAAGAACCATGTCACTGATTGTCTTTCGCAGCAAGAAGTCAATAACAGGATTATATCACAGGTGGCGTGACAAAATGTAAGGACAGGTACATTTGACGATTGGCTTCACAATCGGCTATATAAGGGTTGTTGCGTTCTGTATTAGTGGAAAACAACTGCTGCACGTCTACAAACGTTATTGCCGCTTCCTCTGGAGATGGTCCGTCAACTTGACAATGCTGTTTGTCATGGAGTGGTGGCTTTACGAAATTCTGGCATGAAACAGCGTGCTATTGCTCGGCAGTATGGCATCACTCAAGGTCAGATGTCAAAGATCCTGAAACGAAATGCTCAGAGCGGTGTCCCTACTCCAATACCGAGGCCAGGATGTCCACGCAGAACCACAAGGAGAGATGATCGCCAGCTGCAACGGTTAGTCTGCAATGGCCGTACCAAGTCAGCTAATTGGCTTAGGGCAGAGTGGCAGCAACTGACAAATGTGCCTGTATCCATCCAGAAGGCTAGTCAACCAACGACTGGTTCAAGCAGGCTATCGTGCCAGGCGTCCCCTGAGAAAGCCACGCCTGACCAGACAACACAGCCAGCGCCGATTGCAGTGGGCCAGAGAGCACCGTCAATGGCAGCCAGGAAACTGGAATCATGTGACCTTCAGTGACGAGTCTAGATTTCTGGTCTATCGTCAAGATGGCCGCGTCCGAGTGCGCAGACAAGTGCATGAAGCCCACAACGAAGATTGTATAGTGCCAAGATTCCAAGCTGGAGGTGGTGGGGTGACCGTTTGGGCTGCTTTTCATGCAGGGGGCAAAACTGACCTGGTTGTTCTGAATGGAAACCTGAACCAGTGCAAGTACAGGGCCATTCTGGAAGAAACATTGCTTCCATTTGCTCGTGCAGCCTTTCCAGGAAACTTCGTCTTCCAAGATGACAATGCACGGCCTCATCGTTCTCGCATGATCCAACACTTTCTTGCTGACCATGGTGTAGAGCATATGGAGTGGCCTGCCATGTCCCCGGATATGAATCCGATAGAGAACTTGTGGGCAGAATTAACGCGTCAAATCGACAACTTGGACCAGCAGCCTACCTCTGTGCGTGAATTGCAGCAGACTATTGTCACTGCATGGCAAGCGATTCCTGTCCAAACCTTGGCAAATCTCGTGAACAGCATGCCTCGACGTGTACGTGCTCTCCTGAATGCTTGTGGGGGTTACACGAAGTACTGAACTGTAATTTTACTGTCCGTAATCCCAGTCATAATTTAGCTTTTGTTTTTGTTGATTTTTTTTTTGGCTAATGTGCAAAATAGAGATACTTCTGGAAAACGTACAGAAGTTTAACACAGTACTGTCTGTAAATTGAGTTCGATATCAGTTTACATCACTTTCAAGGATCAATTTATTTGCTTCGAAATGTCAAATGTGGTTTTTGTTTCTTTTAAAGGTCACATTAACAAAATCTAGAATAATTTTAAAATAATTCCAATGAACTTTTGGTTCTAAGTCATCTTGAAAAGTAAGTTCACCCCCACAAAAAAATATTCCATATTAAATGCCAAGTCTGTCTATCTATATTATAATAGGTGAAGGTGATTCTGTCTGTCTGTCTGTCTGTCCGGGGGTGTGGCTTACGCCGTTTAGACAGTAGCTGCACCCATTCTGGGAGAGGGTTCATGTAAACAAATATCCACCATTTTATTACCTCGAATAGCTTTGAGGCCTGTTTAGTTAGGCCCGTGCTGTCTTTCTCTCTCACACAGGTTTATTTCAACTCTAATTCGATATATCATTTCATTTTTAACAGTCGCTAACATAGTTTTAGACTCGGTTGAAAAAAAACGGAGAAGAGAATCCCATGAAAGTTTCCTTTTATAGAACGAAATGATTTCTCCAAGGCCTGTAAAATAAAGCCCATTCATTGAGTCACCCTCACGATTTTATCTCGAATTCACCATCTGATTTAATTTTTATCGATGGTTTAGATCTGGGGTGGGGAACCTCCGGCCTCCGGGCCGTATACAGCCCGCGAGACCGTTTGATCCGGCCCGCGAGGCAATTCATCTATTTATAATTCCAGTAATCTCTCCTTTTCAAGGTTTTAAATTAATCGGCCAAAGGGTAACCAAGTTATGGCCAAAAACGATTCAACCAATCAGAGAGGAGCGAGCTTTCACGTGTTGTAACAGTCAACGAATGCCGAACGTGGCGAGCAGACGCTGCCTCGGACGGCACATTTGAGAACTTATTCATTTATTTAACGTTGGCAAAATATGTTGGCGCTAACAGAATAATTGCCATCAAATTAAAACTAATTTGCGATTAATCGTAACTGCGATATGCGACCTTCTGGACAGTCAAGTGATCGTGTGATCTCATGTCATCATTTCACGAGGGAGGAGTTGCTGTCTTTGCAAGCCATGCATGGCACCACCAAAGGTGAGGATTTGTTTGAGCAAGTTGTTTTGGCTATGAACAAATTCGAACTGCAGTTTGACAAGTTAAGTGGCCTGGCCACGGATGGAGCCCCAGCCATGGTTGGTGCACAAAAGGGATTGACTGCATTGTTCAAAAAAGAAATGAGTCGTCTCAGTCTCGATCCAAGTGAGTTAGTTGTATGCCACTGTATCATACACCAAGAGAATCTGTGTGCACAGTCCCTGAAGCTCAACAATGTGATGACAACTATCGTTTCCACCATAAACGTCATCAAAAGCAGAGGGCTGAACAGCCGCCAGTTCAAGGAGCTACTGAGTGAACTAGAGTCAGAGTACGGAGATCTGGTTTACCACTGTGAGGTGCGGTGGCTGAGTCGCGGAAATATGCTCACATGGTTTTACTCACTGAGAGAAGAAGTGAAACAGTTCATGGAGATGAAGGGCAAACCTGTCATGGAACTCAGTGATAGCAAGTGGCTGTGTGATTTGGGCTTCATGGTGGACATTACCAAGTACCTGTCAGAGCTGAACGTCAAGCTCCAAGGTCCCAACCAGCTTCTCAGCTCTCTGCAATCACATGTGAATTCATTTGAAGCTAAACTAAAGCTGTGGCAAGTGCAACTGGAAAGGGGAAACACTATCCACTTTCCCACTCTGCAAGAACAAAAGCCTGCTGTGACATCTGAATATGCTGCTGAGTGTGCAAAACTCCTCCAGGCATTTGGAGAGAGGTTCCAGGACATGAAAAGTAAACAAAGGGAACTGAACATATTTGCCACGCCGTTTAATGTGGAACCAGCTGATGTGCCTAACAACCTACAACACGAAATCATTGAGCTGCAAAGCAATGACGAGCTCAAAGCTAGGTACAACAACCTCCCTTTGCTCGAGTTCTACAAACTGTATGTACGTGCTGAGGATTTTCCCATTCTGAGGAGACATGCACTGAAGTTTGCATCACTGTTTGGGACGACCTACAGCTGTGAGCAGTTCTTTTCAAAACTGACTCTTGCAAAGACTCGGTTCCGCTCAAGACTGACTGACCCAAACCTGCAAAACCAGCTGCGAGTAGCATCATCATCACTACCACCTGACACCAAACGCCTCGCCAAAGTGAAACAGTTCCAGCCATCGCATTAGGCGAGTCCGATATATGTATTCAATAATTTAGCATGGCCCTCGAAGGATGTTCTAAAAATCGAAATGGCCCTTGACAGGAAAAAGGTTCCCCACCCCTGGTTTAGATGGTCAGAAATAATTGAGAACATTCATGCACACACGGGAAAATGCAGAGATATATTTTTAAAATTGCACCACGATGATACACGAAAATACACCGCCTAAAATAACAGTCAGGGAAAATGTCAACATATATTAAAAATTCGCTTTTTCTTTTCCGTTAAGATATATTACTTTTACTTTTGATGACAGTCGTCACAAAAACGACATATTTTTCTTCGTTCTTATTTCATTCAACACTATTATCCGGAAGTAAAATATGTTTCAGGAAATTACCGAGAGATATTTCTACGTTTTTTTATTTATTAGTTATGTGCGCATACACTTTAAATAGGTTTATTTGAAATCTTTAATTTTCACAATGTAATTTACTTGCCATGGGATGATTACGAGACACATCCTCTTGAGGATCGTGACAATTCATGCGTTGCGTGGAAACTTACATTTCCAAAATGAATGAGACGGGAGAGGAGCGAGGAGCGAGGAGTTGGAGACTGAGGAGCGAGGGGTTGGAGAGTGAGGAGAGAGGGGTTGGACAGCGAGGAGCGAGGGGTTGGAGAGCGAGGAGCTAGGGGTTGGAGAGCAAGGAGCTAGGGGTTGGAGAGCAAGGAGCTAGGGGTTGGGGAGCAAGGACCTGGGGGTTGGGGAGCGAGGGGTTAGGGGTTGGAGAGCAAGGGGCGAGGGGTTGGAATGCAAGGAGCGAGGGGTTGGAGAGCAAGGAGCGAGGGGTTGGAGAGCAAGGTGCTCTGGGTTGGAGAGCGAGGGGTTGGACAGCGAGGACCTAGGGGTTGGACAGCATGGAGCTAGGGGTTGGAGAGCGAGGAGCTAGGGGTTGGAGAGTGAGGAGCTAGGGGTTGGGGAGTGAGGAGCTTGGGGTTGGAGAGTCAGGGGCTCGGAGTTGGAGAAGAGCGAGAAATTGGAGAGTAGCGAGGGGTTGGAGAGCGAGGAGTTGGAGAGTCAGGAGCTAGGGGTTGGAGTGTGAGGAGCTAGGGGTTGGAGAGTGAGGAGCTAGGGGTTGGAGAGTGAGGAGCTAGGGGTTGGAGAGTGAGGAGCTAGGTGTTGGAGAGGAGTGAGGGGTTGGAGAGTGAGGAGTGAGGGGTTGGAGAGTGAGGGGCAAGGGGTTGGAGAGTGAGGAGCGAGAGGTTGGAGAGCGAGGAGTGAGGAGTTGGAGAGCGAGGAGTGAGGGGTTGGAGAGGGAGGAGCTAGGGGTTGGAGAGCGAGGAGCGAATGGTTGGAGAGTGAGGAGCGAGGGGATGGAGAGCGAGGCACTTGGGGTTGGAGTGCGAGGAGCGAGGGGTTAGAGAGCTAGGGGTTGGAGAGTGAGGACCTAGGTGTTGGAGATTGAGGAGCGAGGGGTTGGAGAGTGAGGAGCAAGGAGTTGGAGAGTGAGGGCCGATTGGAGCGGAGAGTGAGGAGCCATTGGAGAGGAGAGTGAGGAGCGTTTGGAGAGGAGAGTGAGGAGCGTTTGGAGAGGAGAGTGAGGAGCGTTTGGAGAGGAGAGTGAGGAGCGTTTGGAGAGGAGAGTGAGGAGCGTTTGGAGAGGAGAGTGAGGAGCGAGGAGCGTTTGGAGAGGAGAGTGAGGAGCATTTGGAGAGGAGAGTGAGGAGCGTTTGGAGAGGAGAGTGAGGAGCGTTTGGAGAGGAGAGTGAGGAGCGATTGGAGAGGAGAGTGAGGAGCGATTGGAGGGGAGTGTGAGGAATTGGAGAGGAGTGTGAGGGATTGGAGGGGAGTGTGAGGGATTGGAGAGGAGTGTGAGGGATTGGAGAAGAGTGTGAGAGATTGGACATGAGTGTGAGAGATTGGACATGAGTGTGAGGGATTGGAGAGGAGTCTGAGTAAGTATTGGAGAGGAGTGTGAGGAGGTATTGGAGGGGAGTGTGAGGTGGAGTGGGATTGGAGAGGTGTGAGGGTGGAGAGAGGAGAGTGTCAGGTGGAGAGGAGTGAGGGGTCACATATGATGTGAAATAAATAAATTGTGTTCATTACACCATTTCTGGATCTGATGAATTGCCAGTAACCATTTTGTAAAATTTAATGTGCAGCATCTAAATCAAGATGTCCAAATGTCACACACGTCCATGCCCGTGGGATTCCGACGGGTGACCCCACTAGTATATTATAATAATAGGCGTAGATGATGCTGTCTGTTGGACATCTGTCCGGGGTGTGGCTTACTCGGTTTGCAGAGTAGCTCGCGCTCGCCCCCTTCCTCCTTCTCGAGTCGAATAGCATTGAGGCCTGTTTAGTTAGGCCCGTGCTGTCTTTCTCTCTCACACAGATTTATTTCAATTCTAATTCGATATATCATTTCATTTTTCGCAGTCGCTAACATAGTTTTAGACTCGGTTGAAAAAAAACGGGAAGAAAATCCGATGAAAGTTTCCGTTTATAGAACGAAATGAAATCTCAAACGCCTGTAACTTCAAAGCCTTCTTGAGTCTCTCTCACGCCTTTATCTCCAATCTAACTCACCATCTGAGTTTCATTTTTATTGATGGTTTTCGACTTGGTGTCAGCAACGTGGGAAAATGCAGAGATATATTTTTTAAAATACCGCCCACCGCCCAACCGCCAACAACCGCCCAGCATGTATCATACACCGCCCAACATGACACAGACGGCAACGTGTCGACATTATCGCTTTTTCTTTAAACCGAGTGAACCGAGCCGAACCGAAAAACCGAGTGAATTTCATCCAATTCCACCGAGTTTCATGAAATTACCGAGAGTTATTTCTTCGTTTTTATTTTATTCGTTACCAGCAGAAGTACCCAGCGTTGCCGGGCGGGGGCATGTACACTGGAATGCAGAGATATATTTTAAAAAATACACCATATCACCGCCCAACACCGCCAAACCGCCAACAGGTATCATACCCCGCCCAACATGACACAGACGGCAACATGTCGACATTATCGCTTTTTCTTTAAACCGAGTGAACCGAGCCGAACCGAATAAACCGAGTGAATTCACCGAGCGAATTTCATCCAATTCCACCGAGTTTCATGAAATTACCGAGAGATATTTCTTCGTTTTTATTTTATTAGATACCAGCAGAACGCCAGAAGTACCCAGCGTTGCCGGGCGGGGGAGGGGAGGAGGGCACGTACACTTTAAACATGTATATACATGTGGGATGTGGGATATATACATGTGGGACATGTGTACGTGTGTGTGTGTACGTGTGTGTGCGTGCGTGTGTGTGTGTGTGTGTGTGTGTGTGTGTGTGTGTGTGTGTGTGTGTGTGTGTGTTGGTGTGTATATGTGTGTGTATGTGTATGTAGGCTAACCTCTGCTCTAGCAGGGAAAATGGCCTTAAAATGCATGTTGTTGTATGTGTATATATATGTCTGTGTATATATATGTGTGTGTGTATATGTGTCTGTACGTGTGTGTGTGTGTGTGTGTGTGTGTGTGTGTGTGTGTGCGTGTGTGCGTGTGTGTCGATGTACGTGTGTATGTGTATATGTGTGTATGTGTATATGTGTGTGGGTGTATATGTGTGTGTGTGTGTAGATGTAAACATGGGCCGGTGTGTGTGTAAAGTGTGAGGAGGTATTGGAGAGGAAAATGCAGAGATATATTTTTTTAAATCGCGCCATAATGATAACGAAAATACACCGCCTAAAATAACAGTCGACATATATTTAAAATTCGTCACACACATCCTGGGAATCCCACGGGCATGGATGTGTGTGACATTTCGACATATTGAGTTAGATGCTGCACCTGCACATTCAGTTATATAAAATGGTTACTGGCAATTGATCACATCCACAAATGATGTAATCCACACAATTTATGTACTTTACATAACGTTAATAGGAATACATGCCCGTGTAGATGGGAATGACATATAATTCACCGAAAACGTTGAAGCAACCGCATAATATTACTGTGATGTTTAACTCTGAGTGAGAATAGTTCTAAATTTAAAAAACTTTCTTCTGATATTTGTGATTTATTTCAAACAAACTGTATTTCGCATCTACATGGGCATGTATTCCTATTAACGTTATGTAAAGTACATAAATTGTGTGGATTACATCATTTGTGGATGTGATCAATTGCCAGTAACCATTTTATATAACTGAATGTGCAGGTGCAGCATCTAACTCAATATGTCGAAATGTCACACACATCCATGCCCGTGGGATTCCCACGGGTGACCCCGCTAGTATATTATAATAGGTGAAGGTGATTCTGTCTGTCTGTCTGTCTGTCTGTCCGGGGGTGTGGCTTACTCCATTTACAGAGTAGCTCCACCCATTCTTGGAGAGGCTTCATGTAAACAAACATCCACCATTTTATTAACTCGAATAGCTTTGAGGCCTGTTTAATTAGGCCCGTGCTGTCTTTCTCTCACACACAGGTTTATTTAAACTCTAATTTGATATATCATTTCATTTTTAGCAGTCGCTAACATAGTTTTAGACTCGGTTGAAAAAAAACGGGAAGAGAATCCCATCAAAGTTTCCGTTTATAGAACGAAATGATTTCTCAAGGGCCTGTAAAATAAAGCCCATTCATTGAGTCACCCTCACGATTTTATCTCGAATTCACCATCTGATTTAATTTTTATCGATGGTTTTAGACTCGGTGTCAGAAATAATTGAGAACATTCACGCACACATGGGAAAAGGCAGAGATATACTTTTAAGCGCCATGGTGATACACGGAAATACACCGCCTAAAATAACAGTCGGGGAAAATGTCGACATATATTAAAAATTCACTTTTTCTTTTCTGTTAAGATATATTACTTTTACTTTTGATGACAGTCGTCACAAAAACGACATATATTTCTTCGTTCTTATTTCATTCAACATTATTATCCGGAAATAAAATATGTTTCAGGAAATTACCGAGAGATATTTCTTCGTTTTTTTTTTTTTGTTCGTTTTGTGCGCATACACTTTAAATAGGTTTATTTGAAATCTTTAGTTTTCACAATGTAATTTACTTGCCATTTGTCATTTGATGATTACGAGACACTTCCTCTTGAGGATCGTGACAATTCATGCGTTGCGTGGAAACTTCCATTTCCAAAACGAATGAGATGGTCGATGAAGAACGCAGACATGAACAGGATGCAGCAAGAAAACGAATGAGATGGGCGAACGAGTCCATCGACGAACGTCAATGCAGACTTGAACAGGATGCTGCTCCAACAACGATGAGGAGGGTTGGAGAGGAGCTAGGGGTTGGAGAGGATTTAGGGGTTGGAGAGTGAGGAGCTAGGGGTTGGAGAGTGAGGAGCTAGGGGTTGGAGAGTGAGGACCTAGGGGTTGGAGAGTGTGGAGCTCGGGGTTGGAGAGTGAGGAGCAAGGGGTTGGAGAGTGAGGAGCTAGGGTTTGGAGAGTGAGGAGCTAGGGGTTGGAGAGAAGCGAGAAATTGGAGAGGAGTGAGGGGTTGGAGAGTGAGGAGCGAGAGGTTGGAGACCGAGGAGTTGGAGAGTGAGGATCTAGGGGTTGGAGAGTGAGGTGCTAGGGGTTGGAGAGTGAGGGGCTAGGGGTTGGAGAGGAGCAAGAGGTTGGAGAGGAGCGAGGGGTTGGAGAGGAGCGAGGGGTTGGAGAGCGAGGGGTTGGAGAGTGAGGGCCGATTGGAGCGGAGAGTGAGGAGCGATTGGAGAGGAAAGTGAGGAGCGATTTGAGAGGAGAGTGAGGAGCGATTGAAGAGGAGAGTGAGGAGCGATTGGAGGGAAGTGTGAGGAATTGGAGCTTTGTTGAAAAGCAAAGTGAGGTGTGTGAGGTGAAAGTGTGTGAGGTGTGTGAAAAGCAAAAAAAAAAGTGTGAGGGATTGGCTGGGAGTGTGAGGGATTGGATAGGAGTGTGAGGGATTAGAAAGGAGTGTGAGGGTTTGGATAGGAGTGTGAGGGATTGGAGAGGAGTGTGAGGAGGCACTGTAGAGGAGTGTGAGGAGGTATTGGAGGAAAGTGTGAGGAGGAGTGCGATTGGAGAGGCGTGAGGGTGGAGAGAGGAGAGTGTCAGGTGGAGAGGAGTGAGAATTCACATATTAAGTGAAATATATAAATTGTGTTCATTACACCATTTCTGGATCTGATGAATTGCCAGTAACCATTTTGTAAAATTTAATGTGCAGCATCTAAATCAAGATGTCCAAATGTCACACACATCCATGCCCGTGGAATTCCCACGGGTGACCCCACTAGTATATATATATATATATATATATATATATATATATATATATATATATATATATATATATATATATATATGTATATATATATATATATATATATATATGTATATATATATATATGTATATATATATATGTATATATATATATATATATATATATATATATATATATATATATATATATATATTGTATATACAGGGTGTTTCAAAATAAGTGGACGTTTTGAACGTTTTATTGTAGACAAATTACAAAAGGTAACAAGTTCAATGATACAACGCATTTCCCTTATTCCATTTATTATCCTCAACGTAAACCGGGATATTACAGCAATAATTTTTTTCATATTAGTTTTTGGAAGTTGGTTGGTCCACACTCTGTTCCTGCAGTGATACAAATGTTTACTGTGGTTCACGAAGTCTGACAAGTGTTCCATCTGGAATTCCTTCTCGTACAACATGGCTGAATCTGGATGACAAGAACCTAAATATTGTATTACCTCAAGGTTTAACAAACAGGTATGTACAAGCAGCTGTGGTGAATAATCACATAAATTTATTCGTTTTTCATCCTGACGGAGCTTTGCCATCACGTTTGTGTGTGTGTGTGTGTGTATATATATATATGAGTATGTGTGTCTCCTGGGCCGCAACCTTTTTTTTACCATTTCAGCTTTTCGCATTAAATTTTCAACAAAGCTTTATTTTGAGAATATAGAGAAGACAAATTAATAATTTTGTCAAAAAGTCAACCGTCAGCATCAAATAAAATCGTCAATTTTTATCCAATTGACCTGAAATTGTAATTTACCAATTGAGATTTGTCATCAGGTTTTCAACAAAGCTTTATTATGAGAATATTATGGAGAAGACAAATTAATAATTTAGTCAAAAGGTCAAAAGTCAATATCACTTAAAATCGTCAATTTTCATCCAATTGATATGAAATTTTAAGAATTTGCATATTGAGTCACTGAATTGATTCACGAATCAAAACCTAGAAGCCGATTTTTTTTGAGATCAAAAGTTCAAAAGTCAAGATTGCATAAATCGCCAATTTTTATCTGATTGACTTGCAATTTTAGCAGAGTTTGTATATTCGGCCACTGAAGCCTATTGTTTCTGAGGTCAAAAGGTCAAGGTCGCCTAAAATCGTCAATTTTTTGTATTTTTTTTTAGCTGTTTTCGTCTTGTTAAGAAGACGTCTGACGACAAAGTGGACGCGGATGGGCTTTACATTTTTAGATGCTTTCTAGTTAAGCTTGTTTTTATTTTACACTCATCTAGACCATTTGTAACTTGTGCTTTGGTTCTTATGCATTGAATGTTGGTTCTTGTGCAATGTAACTTGTGCATTGAATGAATCTTACCAAAGGTTTTATTTTCATAATGAGTCCTCATCCAAATTCTTATTTTTTCCCACACCAAAATCTAATATGCTTGCTTGTACTTGTCACCTACCCAACTAATCCACCGAGTTTTGTCATAACTCTTCCACAACGTTTTGAGATATCATGCTATATATCAGTTTTGGCCTTATCTCTCAATAGTGAAGAATCACTGTAAAAGTTTATCGTATCTGGATCCAGATCTTTACCAAAATATAATCAATTTGTCCATGTCACACACCCTACCTGTCCACCAAGTTTTGTCCAAATCTGGCCATAACTTTTTTGAGATATCATGCAATATAATAGTTTATATTTTATTTTTAATGTTGCCTGATAAAATGTGTGTTTAAAACTAATTGATTGTTTTGAAGGGTTTTCGTTCTTTCATTTAATTCCTCTTTAGATTTTGAAATAATCCGAAATATAATACTTTTTGATAAAAAGTAATTTAATCAGAAGTCAACTGACCACAAAGCCTTGTGATCAAAGCCTTGTGATGTGATAAATAGCCAGGAAGGTATAATAATAATAATAATAATAATAATAATAATAATAATAATAATAATAATCACTTAGAAGTCCCTTTTAACCCTGACAAAATGCAAAATCATGAAACAAAGAAAAGATTGAAAGAAAAAGAATAACTTAAGCACAAAAGTTAAGATTGCCCCCTCCCCCACCCCCTAACACGTATACCTCATTGCACGCCGATTTTGCCTTGAACAAACATTGGTATGTCATGGGTGATGAAAGTTGTGATGAAGTTTCATTATAATCTTGTGTGTAGTTTTGGAGAAGAGAGCAAATACCTATTCTTGGGGGTCAACACCCCAGACCCCCCACCCACACACATATCCTTAAACTCTTTTTTTAATACCGTGAACAAGTTTTGATGCATCATGGGTGATGAAGGCTGTGTTCAAGTTTCATCGAAATAGTATGTGTAGTTTTGGAGGAAAAAGCACATTTCTATTTTTAGGGGTCAAACCTGGATCCCCTTTGGTCCCCGGTAGACCCCCTTAGATCCCGATTTTTTTTCTGTCGTGAACAAACTTTAGTCACAACAGAACAAATATCATTTGCACCAAATTTGGTCGCAATCCCATCAGCGGTTTCGGAGAAGTTTCAAGTGTTTACGGACGGACGGACAAACTGATGGATGGACGGACAGATAGACTGACGGACTGACTGACGGACGACGCACCATCACATAAGTTCACCTGAACTTCGTTGCACAAGAACCAAGATTCAATGCACAAGAACCAAAGCACAAGTTACAAATGGTCTAGATTAGTGTAAAAAAAAACAAATTTAAGTAGAAAGCATCTAAAAATGCAAAGCCCGTCCACGTCCGCTTTGTAGTCAGACTTCTTCTTCTTCTTCCATATGCTAATCATGACAAAAACAGCCAAAAATTAAAAAAAATTGACGATTTTGGGCGACCTTGACCTTTTGACCTCAAACACAATAGGCTTCAGTGACCCAATATACAAATCCCTCAAGTTCATAGTTCCCTCATTATGCATTCATGCACCAAGTTTGCCTAAGATCCATTCAGCCGTTCTTATGTTATCACGGTGATAAAATAATTGTAACTCAACATGACCTCTGATCTTTGACCTATTGACCCCCGAATAGAACCAGTTTATCGTTGCATGATAGTATTTAATTTTACCAAGTTTGGTGAAAATCCCATGGCTGAATCACAAGTTAGCTTGGTAACAATATTTTTACCTGACCTAAAAGTCTGACATTTGACCTCTTGAACCCAAAATCGAATCAGTTAATATTTACAT
Organism: Myxine glutinosa; assembly: GCF_964187855.1. Lineage (NCBI taxonomy): Eukaryota > Metazoa > Chordata > Myxini > Myxiniformes > Myxinidae > Myxine > Myxine glutinosa. The sequence continues at coordinate 46,417,053 of NC_136263.1, read as the reverse complement.
CATTACACATACCTGTACCAAGTTTGAATTAGATACCTTTAGCCATTCTCAAGTTATAGACCGATTACAGACTTTTACCTTTGACCTCTTGAAACCAACATCAAATAGGTTAATCTTTGCATCATTCGACATCTTTTTTTTTTTTTTGATACAACATCGAGGCTCGTGAAAGAGCTAGAAACATTAATCACACAAAAAGTCAAAACGACACAAACCGACACATAAAACACAAAATAAGGGTAGCGGTAGACAAGATGGGGAGAGAGGGGAAAGGACACAAACACAACATTTGAGAGCAGGGACATCGAGAGAACTGTGGGAGGGAGAGGGCTTGGGGGGAGGTGGGAGAGGTATAAAGCATATGGACACTGCAAGGACTTCCAGGAAAGAAATTGGAATTTCGAAGAAGTGTATCTGGGGTGAATTAGTGGGGGTAGAAAAGATCAAGGTTTTGGATGGGGGAAGATAAGAGATGGTGGTGAACAGCTGTTTTAAAGACCTGGAGAGAGGAGTGGGATTGAAGGTAGTGGGGGAGTTTGTTCCAGAGGTGGGAGAAAAGGGGAATGAAAGATTGAAGGTGAGCAGAGAGCCTAGATTTTGGCAGTTTAACATTAAGAGGGTTGCTGGCAGATCTTGTGCAACCTGTAGGAATATTTGGGGGACAGAGCACAGAGAGAGCTGGAGGAGCAAGGCCGGAGAGGAGTCGGTAGAAGACAGAAAGACCACCAACCTGCCTGCAGTGAGTGAGTGAAAGGCCCTCGGAGTTAGCTTCATCGCAAGAGATTCCTTTGTACCAACTTGTACCAACTTTGGTCAGAATGACATCACTGGTTCACAAGTTATCGCGATAACAAGATTTTTTTTACCTAACATGACCTCTGCCCTCTGCCCTTTGACCTCTTGACCCCAAAATCCAATCGTTTCATTTTTAAGTCGTTATACATACCTGCACCAAGTTTGACTAAGATTCCTTCAGCCATTCTCAAGTTAGCACGATAACGAAAACCTATCACGGATGGACAGACGGATGGACAGATGGATGGTCGGAAACCCAAAAACATAATGCCTCTGGCAACTTTGTCAGCGGACACATGAAAATTACATGAAACTTGTTGCCTAAAAGTCAAGTGATGTCACAAGATGACGTGCAATACAATGGCATGTTCGACTACCAAACCCCCCCCCCCCCCCCCACATCCTCCATCGTGCGAAGTCCTTCCTTGGCACACGTGAGGTCCTCACCACATGCAAGGCTTTCATCCGCAGCTCAGTGGAATACTGCTCCTCCCCTCTGGGCTGGCGCTCCTTCCTCACACCCAGCTCGTCTTCACGCTGTTGAAACCAAAGCTTTCAGAATCATTGGAATCTCCCGCGATGAAGCTAACTCCGAGGGCCTTTCACTCACTCACCGCAGGCAGGTAGGTGGTATTTCTGTCTTCTACCGACTCCTCTCCGGCCTTGCTCCCCCAGCTCTCTCTGGGCTCTGTCACCCAAATATTCCTACAGGTCGCACAAGATCTGCCAGCAACCCTCTTAATGTTAAACTGCCAAAATCAAGACTCTCTGCTCACCTTCAATCTTTCATTCCCCTTTTCTCCCGCCTCTGGAACAAACTCCCCCACTCCCTTCAATCCCACTCGTCCCTCCAGGTCTTTAAAACTGCTGTTCACCACCATCTCTTATCTTCCCCCATGCAAAACCTTGATCTTTTCTACCCCCGTTAATTCACCCCAGATCCACTTTTTTGAAATACCGACTTCTTTCCTGGAAGTCCTAGCAGTGTCCATGTGGTTTATACCTCCCCCCCCCCCCTTCTCATACTGCCTCCCCTCAAGCCCTCTCCCATCGGGAGATCCATTAGATTAGGGATCTCCCGACGTCCCTGCTCTCAAATGTTGTACTTGTGTGCTTCCCCCTCTCTCCCCATCTTGTCTCCATCTCCCTTTATTTCGTCTTGTGTGTCCGTTTGTCTTTTTGTGATTAATGTTCGCTCTTACACGAGCCTCGATCTTGTATCCAAAAAGAAAAAAGAAAAGAAATAAGTTTTCATGGAAAGGCTTCATTTATGAAACAAGACCCATGGTTTAACAACGATGTAGCCGGAGAAATTTCATACTCATCCGATCAAGCGTTATACTTGTCGATTTATGACGTCATAACAATGGCACCTACGACATCATCATTAACATACGTTATTCCCCATGGGGAGTACTTTAAAGTGAGCCACCTCTAAAAAATTTCCATGAACTATACTCTATATAGTTAGCCAGTTAAGTGGAAGCATCGTTCATTTTTTCAGGAAAGCACCAAATTTGGCACAGATGTAGTATGGACCTATACAATTGTTTTCCTGAGGGGCACCCAAAAATTCAGAAATTTTGAATTTAATATTAAATCCTGAGGGGCGCCTTGAAAAAGGGGAGAAAACGGGTATTGATTCGAACTGTAGATTCTGATATTGTGGTCTTGGCAATAGCACACTACTTTACCTACCAGTCACACGGTGTGGAGGAACTCTGGATTGCCATTGGCACTGGTAAAAGCTACCACTACCTTGCCATCCATAAAATTGCCACCGGCCTTGGCCGCAGGAAGTCCGAGTCTTTGCCATTATTTCATGCCTTCACTGGCTGCGACACAGTGTCATTTTTTGCCCAAATTGGGAAAAAGACAGCCTGGAAGGCTTGGGAGGCATACCCCAGCATCACGCAGACCTTTTATGCTCTCGCTTATAGGCCATCTGTGGACGCTATTACTATGGAACTACAGAGCATAGAAAGATATGTTGCCATCCTCTATGACCGGACTACCGAGATAAAGACAGTGAATAACATGCGCCGACACTTGTTCACGAAGAAGGCAAGAACAATTGATCACATTCCCCCAACAGCAGACGACTTCGAACAACACCTAAAACGTGCATGTTTTCAGGCTGGACACGTATGGAGTCAGGCACTTGTGCCCTACCCAGAACTTCCATCACCAGCTGATTGGGGCTTGATGAAAACAGGGACTTCTTGGACACCAATCTGGACCACAATACCACTGATACAGGAGGCATGTTCAGAGCTTACAAGCTGCCATTGCAAGTCGGCCTGTAAAGGCAACTGTAAATGCTCCAGGGCAAATCTGCCCTGCACATCACTGTGTGACTGCGATGGACAGTGCTTGTAGTACTACGCGTCTGTGCGAGAGCCTCCACCTTTCAAGTGCCCACAATATTTTAAGTTAAAACTGCAACTGTGTGTAACTTTGAATAATTAATACCATTTCATTGTTATCAGAGACCAATAAAACAATGTGTATCACTTGGAATTGAAATTTTACCTAAAATACTATGAGAGATTCAAGGAAAATTGAAACACCATGGCGGCCATCTTGAAATTAAAAATGATGGATGTCAATCTTTATGCAATTGATCCCATTGGATTCAGAGACCATGAAAACATGGGGTAAGACACTGGAACTGTGGTGTTATCGCTCATAGTATAGAAGTTATTGAGGGAAATAGGTCACAGAGGGCGGTCATGTTGAAATTCAATATGGCGGCCACCAGGGGTTCTGAATTTTTGGGCGCCCCTCAGGAAAACAATTGTATAGGTCCATACTACATCTGTGCCAAATTTGGTGCTTTCATGAAAAAATGAACGATACGCCCTATTTTTCGGTCTTAACTGCCTAAGTAATAGTGCCTCAAAGTTGTCCTCAGTCAGGTTCCCCCTACCCAGACCAAATCAATATCAGATGATTTGGACATGGCAGCATATTAATCCTCCTGTGAGAGTGCAGATTGCATTATTTGACAGTTGGCCAGTGCGGACAACCATATTCTGCAGCGTTGAGGTTGCTTTCTTATAATAGAGAGATATGAGCTTTAACATGTGCTCAAAGGAGTCCAGATGGGTAGAGGAGCAACAGAGGAGGTTGTAAGGAATGGTAGTAGTTACCAGGTCGAGGATGTACCAGTTGAGAAATGAGGCTGGAGAATTAACATATGATGTCACATCCAAAGGCTTGCAGAAGGCCTAAGTTGCAATTCCATGGCTGGTTGTTGCAGAGTTAATACTCGTCCAGCTGGCATCGTTACAGCTAAAGATGCTATGGATGTGGAACAGAGAGTGGAGATGGATGGTTATGGGTTGATCCATGTCAGCAGAAATTGATCTATATATTGAGACATGGATAGAACACCACTCAGATAAAACATTTGGTGGTTGGTAGAGGTATGTGCAGCCAGAGGTGTTTTCATGGTCTCGGAGGGTATAATATGGACGGGCTGTGGGGATTGGAGTTGTTGAGAGTGACAGGAACACCAGCAGAACTGGGTAGAGATCAATCAACACAGAACAGAGAATAGCCAGGGGGAGAGAGAGGAATCAGAAACATCCTGCAAGAGAAGCTTTTCTGGGAAACATTAAAATATTGGAAGGAAGTAATACAGAGTACTGTATATGAAATAAATAGGAAGTAATAAATCATCTCTATCTCTCTTATCATATTACTTATCCTGCTGGCTCGACATTGCCTCAAGATTTTTAAACTGTCAATGGAACAATTCATTTGCCAATCTCCCTTCATTGCTTCCTCTTTTGTTGCTTCTTGTTTTCGGCTTCATAAAGTAGTTTTCTCTCTCTGGCCTACACAGGCAGTCACAAGCACCATGACCATTGACGATTATGTTGAGGACTGTTAACTCATTATGTCCACAATGATTGTCGTGATGTATTTGTCCTAACATATTGAACAAAAATGACAATATTCCAGCGTTAAAATCTATAGCAGAAGTTGGTGGCCAAATGCTGAGATTCAAGAAGTGCATTCAGAATGTTTTACAAATGAGATACTCAATATTCAAAGACATGACGTTTGAAATACTTTTTCAAAAGATAAGAAATTGTAATTGCTGACATTCATTTTTTATTCAGTCATCTATTGTCGGCTAATGTCCTTGCAACTTAGTCCAGGTTTAGCATTCACCGTTTCCGCATTGTTTGTTTGCTTTTGGGGCACCCCACCCATGCACAGGTACCTCGCTAGTATGTATATATAAATAAATAAAAAACATTTTCCTAACAAAGCAATATTTCTTAAACTTCAACATTTTTTTATTATCATGATTATCACGAAGGATAACTGCAATTAAAAATATTGTTATGGATCTCGGGGGTCGGCACTCCCCTTATCAAGGGGGCGGGGGGGGGGGGGAATTAATCCCCTTGTCTTTTTAGCTGGCCGTCCCGAGTCCTGGGGGTTATAACGTCCTTCCCGGCATGGCGTTAGATAGGGTTTGTTAGGCCTAGGGGTTCACTAATACCTAAGTACCAACGCTGGCCGGAAACGAGGGAATAACTCCCGCTCGAACCATGGATAGGTTGGAAAATGCCGAGTGGTTATCAATCCGCGATCCGAGCTGTTAACAATGAGACTAGACCCGATTCTAGCGGTTGCGATCGCGCCACGTTTACCCAATGGAAGAAAAGATGGATGCGATCAGATTAGGGGAAACCAAGAAAGAACAAGGTAATTTATTCACAAATATACAGAAAGAAAGAGGAAACGAAAGGATGTACAAGGAAGAGGAAGAGGCAGAAGAAGAGGCAGGACATGGGGCAGTCTTAAAGCAGTCTTATTCTATACCCCAGACAAACAGACACACTCACACGGGGATTGTAGCTGGTAGATGGTCAGGTAGAGGGTCCAGGCTCCAATCCAGGCTCTGGTCCAGCGGTGAAACCGGGCAGGCAGCTCCGCGCGTAGTTGGACGCGAGCGGACAGTTAATATAATGGGGGAAACTGGTGTTCCGCAGCATACGAAATAATTGCACGCTTGTGCTACACGCCCCCCTCTCCCAAGTTCTCTTATCAGCGCCAGCGAGTGAGTCCTCTCCCAACTGTGCGCTCCGTATCAGGCTTTTGAAACAACCAGTGCTCTCTCATCAAAAGTCCTTTCGCATGAGCGCCACCGAATAAGTCCGTGAAAGGGCTTTGCGCTCGCCTTTTTATAACGCTCCACGCGATCACTACGCGGGCCTCAAGGCCACGCCTGTCGGTGATGTTACATCAGCCCTGGTTGCCTGGGGAGGGCTTACCGGCCATGCCTTTGACGGCTGGTTGACAGGCCACACCTTCCTCTTGGCGTTCCGCCCCCTTTTTCCTCGGGCCTGACCGCATGGTTTATGGCGGCACTTGAACGAGCGCTAACAAAGGCGCATAACAGAATTGGGAGAACCATGAGGCACCGACTGGAGGGGCGCGTAATGGCGTCGCTTGGAGAGGGAGGTCGCAAAATGGACGGAATGGGCCTAATCTTATTTGATTGATGAAACGCAGATTCAACTATTGGAAACACGGCCTTATCTAAAACACATAATAATGAAATAACTAACGTCCTATGGTGGCCTACGTGTTGCTTGTGGACTAACTAGGGGTGCAACCTTTAACCTTTTAATAATGGGATATTTACAAGTAATTATTTACAAGTGAGGGTTCTAAAACTGCAACACTGCACCCTCCCTTTTTCCAGGCTCGTCCCAAGCCGAAACAAAAGGGCTATCGTTTAACTTAGTGTGGCACTTAGGTGAGGTTACCCTCTACTTTTAACCTCACCCTGAGTGCGACAGTTTTAACACTAAATATGTCCCACCTGCTGCGTTGCATCCTACCTAACTGACTCACGCCCACAATTAACCGAATTACGGAATGGTTCTCAAACTAAACATTTAGCCGGTGTGGAGCATTATTTACAAGACACTAATTATTTACACTGTCACCCAGGACCTGTCTTTTGTGGGAAAAGAAGAACTTTTGAGAAGGGGAAAATGCCATTGCCGTGCACTGCACCGATACACCATACCATATGTACCCCATAAAATGCACCTTAATAAACAAAATGCACCAAAAGCACCATAAATGCACCATCCATGTAAAGGCACAAAACACATTTCAAAAATAATAAATGGTGTCTTCTTGCTTCTCTGCTCTGCTCGGCCGATGTTTCTGGCTGTCTTCTTGCTTGATGTTATTATTTTTTATATAAGAACGGCACACACCGCGTCCGCTTTTTATTATTTGTATGGCCAGCAGGGCCAACTCAGGTGGTGCACTGCTGGGTATAGATGCCACTTAAAACAGTGGTCTGCAGGCCAGATACCGCTGGCAACAATGGTTGGTCCCAGCAGAGGTGCCAGGCCACAGAACGTGTGGTCCATAAGTGGTGCCAGGCCACAGAACGTGTGGTCCATAAGTGGTGCCAGGCCACAGAACGTGTGGTCCATATGGTGCATCAGTGCAGGCAGGAGGCAGCAAGGGTGCGGGCGCACAATTGCGGCACCTGCACACTCCCCTCGGACACAAAAGAACATGGCCCATCAGTGGGGAAGGAAGACAAAGCAGATTAGCGGGGGTGGGCGGGGGGCACAAGGGCTCAAGGGTACACATCAATGCAAGGTAATGCAAGGTGAGGGGCGCAGGAGAGCGCGCCGAGAAAGCTCGTCCCTAGCGTATGTCACCCCCCCCTGTCACCTACTCTACCCTTGCCCCTACCCCGTATTTACACAATTTACAAATTTACCAATTTCGTCGCTACCGTCTTGTCCCCCATATCTCCCCTAAACCAAATTCGTTCCCAATCCCTCCCAAGAAGGAAGGGATGGAATAAACGCAATGTCTCCCCCACGTCCTGATGCGTCTTACATTCCAAATGTTTGCAAAAACTGGTGTGGAGTTCTATCACCTTAGTGAGTGGATGCGGATGGTGTGAAGAGATTTTCTCCTAACTATCTTCTAAATGACATTAACACTTTACACTACCCGGGGTCTTACCCTGCCAATCCATTGGCCATCTTTACTCTATGTGGTTCTAAAAACCAATTCCCATTGACCATCCCTGTGGTGCCTCCCAATTTGGGGTCTCACTCCCCCGATTTTTCTCCCCGTGCCCTCGCATAATTTCTGGGCTGGGTCGTGTGGCTCACCAGCAGGTCCGCTCACCTGCACACCTCCGCCACTGTAGTTGCCACCCGAGCTTACCTAGCTCCTCACCCTAACATGGGGAAGGCCCTCTGGCTCCCTTACCCCTCTAATGCCCCCTCTGGCATCGGGCTACCCGGGTCCTCTCTCGGGATCCACGGGCCCCACTGAACTCTACTACCTGGCTCCCAGAGCCTACCTGCGGCCTCACCTGGCCGACAGACTACCAGTGGTGGAGTGCTCAACCAACCATACGCACCAACAGGCCACACACCCAGCCATTCCACACACTAATGCACCCATCCAAGCAGTACTCTGCTACTTTCAGCACCACAGACATCAATATGAAACCAAATTTTCCTACTCCCTCTACCTACTTTTAAACTACCCTCCCCGGGTATTCGTGAAGGGGTCCATCCTTCCCCCATCCACTCCTTCGCACCATACACTACAATCCACGTATTCCACACTCCCACTCCACACCATTCATTCCATACTGCCAAGCTCTACTTGCACCAATGCACTCAACAATGCCAACTTGCACCAATGCCAATGCACTCAACACACAATGACACACATCCTTCTCGAGCATTGCCTCATTTCACCAGCACTACCAAGAACTTCCATACGCAATGCTTCATTTCATCACGCTCGCCACAAAGATTCTCATTTAATTTCTCATTTCATCAGCACTACCAGGAATCTCATTCACACAGCATCATTTAACTATCTACTCCCTTCTAATACTGGTGCTCCCCATCATCCCTTATACTAAGCACTCCATCGTCGTTATCATCCAACTACACTACTCTACGTCCCCACTACAGGTACAATGTCACTACTTAAATCTTGTGTCACCTATGGTCATTTTTAGATCCGTATACATTATCCTAACCCTCCCGGGCTAGTTTGTACTGCCACCCCATAATCTATTGCTCCTCTGCCCCAAAAAAGATGCGATGTGAGGGATGGTAGATCTACCATCCCTGTACACTGCATAACATTCGCCATCATTATCACTATTCGTTCACTACTTTGAGCCTCTCGGGGAAATACATTTTTTTTACAGCTCGGCTTCAAAAAGTCGAGCAATGCATACTGTGGTCTGTCTCCTGTTTGTTGGGTCCGTCCGGCACCCTCGATGGGGAGGAGGTTTTGTCGGACCGAGATTCCAGGATCCATCTTGACGCGGACCCTTTCGGTCTCTGGCCCGATGACCCAACCTCGCCCGGTCGGAGCACCGCGCCCGCCAGGGGGCAAAGGTCCGACCTGGCCCTTTTCCCCCGGAATCGTGCAGCTCGCTGCTACGACACGGCCCCGACCATACAGGGCGGAGCCCGCCCGAATCGTGCACGGCGCTCCATGCAGGAGCGATGCGGCAACGATCCCCGCCGGCCCCCGCAGCACACAAAGAACACCATGCCCCAAGAGCCTGCGTCGGCTACCCATTAGCCTAACCGCTGCCCCGGTCAGCGTCAATGCTCGACTCGCCTGCTCACACCATGCGTTCCGTTTCTTACTCGCACATCCAGGCGTCTCCATACACTCCATGCATTCCATGCATTCCTCTAGCGCACATTCTTGCGCATCCATTCTCCTTGCTCACTCTGTTATCACACACTCTTCGGTAACACACCTCTCCTGCGCACACCCTGGCACACTCTCCCTCGTTTCGTACTCCGTAACCACCATGGGTGTGCAGTGTGCACTCTATTGCACACCCACTCAGCGCACACCTACCCACGGGTGTGCAATCCCCCGTCGCACACCCAATCACGCGCTCCCATGTGCAATCCCGCACACTCTCCTCAACCAACACAGGTGTGCATCCTCGCACATGCTCCTCATCCATCCCACACTCTGTGTCACACTCACCCTCACACATACACTCCCTTGTACATTTGCTTTCACTCTCTGTAATACACTCGCGCTCTGGCGCCATTCGCACACGCACGCCATTCTTTCTCACACAGCGCACCACGGACCTTCTACGAGCGCCCGGGTGACGTCTGGATCCCAAGCGTGCGAAAAATCCTCTCGCGCCAAATCTTTTCGCGTCATATACAGCCCGGCTTATCTTCGGGATCCTCTTCTCCACACGCACCTGCAAATCTTTATAAGGATTAGCAAGTACGGCATCACGATGCGAGCACGGACTTTGAGTGCATTCCATTTATTCCCTCGATTTAATTTCTATCTCTGCTGTCTCTTGAATCCCAATTTCGACTATTTCTTTCATTTTAATCTCTTTTTCCTCGACGACCGCTGGCGCTAATAAAATAAAATTCTCTACTTCGGCGGTCGCCGGCTTCCCCATACCCTGGGTCGCGATTCCTATCCCGGTCCACGTGACTTTGCCTTGCTCAACTTCGCTTTCCCCACGCTTCTCAAGCCGCGTTACCTCGTCGCATACCCCCACAACCTTTCCGCCCGACCTGCGGTCTATGTCTCTCCCCATCTGCTCTATCTGGCCACCCACTCTGTTTCCAAGCCCTTCAATTTGACTTCCCAATTGCTCCCCCATCCCATTTTCCATTCCCTCACTATCAGCCCTCATTTCTCCCATCCCTTTCCTCAATCCCCCAATTTTGTTGTCTAATCCCCCAATTTGACTTCCCAATTGCTCAATTTGGTTTCCCAACCCCATTTGCATGGCTGCCTGCAGCTGCACAATGAGGTCCTCGATATTCATACCTCCTCCTTGCGCAGCGGGCGCGGCCCTCTGTCGCCATGTGTGAGGCGCCGCCATTTTGTGAGCCTGCAACCCCCACTACCGCACCTTCTTCAATTCCCTCCTCCTTTACTCCCTCTTCTTCCTTGGGGTCCTGGGTTGACTCTAACCCTTCCTCTACCCCCTCATTTTCCCCCACCGGCATCCGATCGCCTTGGCTATCCATGGCACGATTTAATTTAGATGGTATATAAAATTTCAGCCGCTCGTAATTTTGACCACATTTGTTCACATGCTAAAAAATTTGGTTCCGGCTTCAAATCCCACTCCTGACACCAATTGTTACGGATCTCGGGGGTCGGCGCTCCCATTTCCGCACTTGTGTTGGAGTTGAAAACCACTTTCCATACATGTACTGGTGTTGCAAAACCACTTTCCACACATGCACTAGTGTTGCAAAACCACTTTTTGCACTCTTGCCAATGTTGAAATACCACTTTCCGCACTCGTGTTGAAAAACCATGTTCCGCACTTGTATTTGTGTTGAAAACCACTTTCTGCACTCGTGCTACTGTTGAAACACACTTTTCACTCTCGTGTTAGTGTCAAAAATTCCTTGTCTCACTTGTGCCAGTTTTGAAAAACCATGTTCCGCACTTGTGTTTGTGTTGAAAAACCACTTTCCGCACTTGTTGTGTAGTTGAAAACCACTTTCCACACATGCACTGGTGTTGCAAAACCACTTTTTGCACTCTTGCCAATGTTGAAATACCACTTTCCGCACTCGGACTAGTGTTGAAAAACCATTTTCTGCACTCGTGCTGGTGTTGATAACCACTTTTCGCACTTGTTTTACTGTTGTAAAACCACTTTTCCCACTTGTTTTGTGTTGTAAAACCACTTTCCCCACTTGTGTTAATGTTGTAAAACCACTTTCCACACTTGCGACAGTGATGCAAAACCACTTTCTGCACTCGTGCTAGTGGTGAAAGCTCATTTGTCACTTGTGCCAGTGTTGAAAAACCATGTTCTCCACTTGTGTTTGGGTTGAAAAACCATTTTCCGCACTTGTGCTGGCGTTGAACACCAATTTCCACACATGCACTGGTGTTGCAAAACCACTTTCCACACATGCACTTGTGTTGCAAAACCACTTTTCGCAATCGTACCAGTGTTGAAATACCACTTTCCACACTTGTGTTATTGTTGCAAAAGCACTTTCCACACATGTGATGGTGATGCAAAACCATTTTGCGCACTTGTGTAAATGTGGCAAAACCACATTTCACGCTCCTGTTATTGTTGAAAACCACTTTTCGCACTCGTACTCGTGTTGAAAAACACTTTTCACACTTGTGTTAATGTTGAAAAAACAACTTTTCGCACTTGTGCTACTGTTGAAAAACACATTTCACACTCGTGTTCGTGTCAAAAAGCACTTGTCTGACTTGTGTCAGTGTTGAAAAACCATGTTCCGCACTTGTGTTTGTGTTGAAAAAGCCTTTTCCGCACTTGTTTTGGAGTTGAAAACCACTTTCCACACATGAACTGGTGTTGCAAAACCACTTTCCGCACTTGTGCCAGTGTTGAAATACCACTTTCCACACCCGGGCCAGTGTTGAATAATCCGTTTTCGCACTCCCCTTCAAGTTGAACAATCACTTTTCGCACTTGTGTTAGTGTTGTCAGTCCACTTTTCACACGTGTGGCAGTGATGCAAAACCACTTTCCGCACTCGTGCTGGTGTTGAAAAGCACATTTGTCACTTGTGCCAGTGTTGAAAAACCATGTTCCGCACTTGTGTTTGGGTTGAAAAACCAATTTCCGCACTTGTTTGGGTTGAAAAACCATTTTTCACACTTGTGCTGGTGTTGGAAACCACTTTCAACCACTTTCACTTTCAACACATGCACTGGTGTTGCAAAACCACTTTCCACACATGCACTAGTGTTGCAAAACCACTTTTCGCACTCGTACCAGTGTTGAAATACGGCTTTCCACACTTGTATTTGTGTTGAAAACCACTTTCTGCACTCGTGCTACTGTTGAAACACACTTTTCACACTTGTGTTAGGGGGCCTTTACACAGGATGGCGACCTTTGTGCCTCCCTTGTGCGACCATAAAATTTGCCAGGTCGCCGTTGGAGGCTCAAAGTAGGCAGAATGGTTGCCTCGGTCGTTCAAAGGTGGTACACAGGAGGGTCAGACCGCCATGGTCGCCGTAAATTTTTGAACATGTTCAAAACAGTCTCACAAAGGTCGCCGAGGAGGTTGGTTGCTCAAAGGTGGCTCAAAGGAGGCAGAAGGGAGGCACAAGCATTGCCGTGGTTGCAGAATTGAGGCACAGTGGTCGCCCAATGGTCGCCAGGTAATAGATGCGTTCTGCTGCAAATTTTCCTGTCAATCTGGGCGATGCTTCTGCCTCCCTTGTGCCTCGCTTGTGCCTCCTTTGGGCGACCAATAGCGTGCATTGAACGATGACTGTGGCGACCGCTGTGCCTCCATTCGGCGACCACGGCAACCCTTGAGCCACCATGGCAAAGCTTTTGCCTCTCTTCTGCCTCCGTTGAGCCACCTGTAGTGCCTCCTCAGCCTGCCTATAAATGGAGGACTGGTACCTGCAGTGGTTCATTGTGTTTGCAGTGAATGGTGAACAACTCGACTCAAGAAAGTCTCCAGACTCAACAGGCACAAGGCATCATGCCTCCCAAGAAGTGCACAAGACCAAGGGCAAAGAACCGCAGAGGTGCCAGGACTACTGAAGAAGAAGGTCCTGCTGGCCATGGTGATCGCCAAGAATAAGTCCCTGCTGGCCAAGGTATTGGACCTGATGGTGGAGCGCATGCTGCCCAAAGTCAAGAGAATAAAGGTCCTCAAGACCAAGGTGAAGGGAATGAAGATACCCATGTTGATGGCCAAGCTGATGGTGATCAACAGGCCACAAGTGCCCTACAACCCTCCTGTAAGAAGAGGAAAAGAAAGGAAAAGGTTTCACCAAACCTCACAATAGAAGAAGAGGAGTCCATAGTGGAATGGCTCAGAGAGCATACCGAGATGTATGATAAAAGGATGACCCAATATCTTCTGGAGATGTTCTCACTTTGGCAGCTAGGATGAAACTGATCGAAAAGCGCCAGAATCAGGGCATATATATACCCAGGCACTCCAGGTTGCCCAGCAGTCGCCAGGGGTCGCCCAAACAATGCTCAAGGGTCGCCTAGGAGGCAGAAGCATGGCTGAATGGTCCCCCAGTGGTCGCCGTTAGTTGCCGTTGGGCGCCGATGATGGCACAGAGGAGGCAACATTGCTCGGGTTGTCCAAACATTGCTCGGGGGTCGCCTATGTAGCTTCTAATCGCGTTGGTTGCCATAGGTTGCACAGGGGAAGCAGGCAGGTGGCGCAGTGGACGCACAGGTCGCTCGTAGATCGTCATGAAAATGCCCGAAAATTGCATTTTTCGTGGTTCAAGGGAGGCACAAGGATCGCTGGAGCAGTTACATAGAAACAGGATTTTCTGGGTTTAGGCGACCATTGAGCGTCCTGGCCATTTTTTGGTCGTTCAAAGGTGGCACAAAGGTCGCAGCCCTGTGTAAAGGGGGTCTTAATGTTGAAAAAACAACTTTTCACTCTAGTGTTAGTGTCAAAAAGCCCTTGACTCACTTGTGCCAGTTTTGAAAAACCATGTTCCGCAATTGTGTTTGTGTTGAAAAACCACTTGCCGCACTTGTGTTGGAGTTGAAATCCACTTTCCACACATGTACTGGTGTTGCAAAACCACTTTCCACACTTGCACTAGTGTTGTAAAACCACTTTTCCCACTTGTTTTGTGTTGTAAAACCACTTTCCCCACTTGTGTTAGTGTTGTAAAACCACTTTCCACACTTGTGACAGTGATGCAAAACCACTTTCCGCACTCGTGCTAGTGTTGAAAAACCATGTTCTGCACTTGTGTTTGGGTTGAAAAGCCATTTTCTGTACTTGTGCTGGCGTTGAAAACCAATTTCCACACATGCACTGGTGTTGCAAAACCACTTTCCACATATGCACTCGTGTTGCAAAACTACTTTTCGCAATCATGCCAATGTTGAAATACCACTTTCCCCACTCGGGCCAGTGTTGAAAAAACCACTTTCCGCACTCGTGCTCACGTTGATAACCACTTTTCGCACTTGTGTTACTGTTGTAAAACCACTTTCCCCACTTGTGTTCATGTTGCAAAAGCACTTTCCACACTTGTGTTAGTGCTGAAAATGCACTTTTCACACTTGTGTTAGTGTTGAAAAGCACTTGTCTCACTTGTGCCAGTGTTGAAATACCATGTTCCGCACTTGAGTTTGTGTTGAAAAACCACTTTCCGCACTCGGGCCAGTGTTGAATAATCCGTTTTCGCACTGCCCTTCAAGTTGAACAATCACTTTTCTCACTTGTGTTAAACCACTTTTCACACTTGTGACAGTGATGCAAAACCACTTTCTGCAGTCGTGCTGGTGTTAAAAAGCACATTTATCACTTGTGCCAGTGTTGAAAAACCATGTTCTGCACTTGTGTTTGGGTTGAAAAACCATTTTCCGCACTTGTGCTGGTGTTGCAAAACCACTTTCCACACATGCACTAGTGTTGCAAAACCACTTTTCGCAGTCGTACCAGTGTTGAAATACCACTTTCCACACTTGTATTTTTGTTGAAAGCCACTTTCTGCACTCGTGCTACTGTTGAAACACACTTTTCACACTTGTGATAATGTTGAAAAAACAACTTTTCACTCTCGTGTTAGTGTCAAAAAGCCCTTGACTCAATTGTGCCAGTGTTGAAAAACCATGTTCCGCACTTGTGTTTGTGTTGAAAAAGCTCTTTCCGCACTTGTGTTGGAGTTGAAAACCACTTCCCACACATGCACTGGCATTGCAAAACCACTTTCAGCACTTGTGCCAGTGTTGAAATACCACTTTCCGCACCCGGGCCAGTGATGAATAATCAGTTTTCGCACTCCCCTTCAAGTTGAACAATGACTTTTCGCACTTGTGTTAGTGTTGTAAATCCACTTTCCACACTTGTGACAGTGATGCAAAACGACTTTCCGCACTCGTTCTGGTGTTGAAAAGCACATTTGTCACTTGTGCCAGTGTTGAAAAACCATGTTCCACACTTGTGTTTGGGTTGAAAAACCATTTTTCACACTTGTGCTGGTGTTGAAAACCACTTTCCACACATGCACAAGTGTTGCAAAACCACTTTTCGCACTCGTACCAGTGTTGAAATACCACTTTCCACACTTGTATTTGTGTTGAAAACCACTTTCTGCATTCGTGCTACTGTTGAAACACACTTTTCACACATGTGTTAATGTTGAAAAAGCACTTTCCACACTTGTGTTAGTGTTGTAAAACCACTTTCCCCACTTGTTTTATGTTGTAAAACCACTTTCCCCACTTGTGTTAATGTTGCAAAAGCACTTTACACACTTGTGTTAGTGTTGTAAAACCACTTTCCACACTTGCGACAGTGATGCAAAACCACTTGCCGCACTTGTGTTGGAGTTGAAAACCACTTTCCACACATGGACTGTTGTTGCAAAACCACTTTTCGCACTCTTGCCAATGTTGAAATACCACTTTCCGCACTCAGGCCAGTGTTGAAAAACCACTTTCTGCACTAGGTGCTGGCGTTGATAACCACTTTTCGCACTTGTTTTCCTGTTGTAAAACCAGTTTTCCCACTTGTTTTGTGTTGTTAAACCACTTTCCCCACTTGTGTTAATGTTGCAAAAGCACTTTCCACACTTGTGTTAGTGTTGTAAAACCACTTTCCGCACTTGTGTTAGTGTTGTAAAACCACTTTCCCCACTTGTGTTCATGTTGCAAAAGCACTTTCCACACTTGTGTTAGTGCTGAAAATGCACTTTTCACACTTGTGTTAGTGTCGAAAAGCACTTGTCTCACTTGTGCCAGTGTTGAAATACCATGTTCCGCACTTGTGTTTGTGTTGAAAAACCACTTTCCGCACTCGGGCCAGTGTTGAATAATCAGTTTTCGCACTCCCCTTCAAATTGAACAATCACCTTTCTAACTTGTGTTAGTGTTATAAAACCACTTTCCACACTTGTGACAGTGATGCAAAACCACTTTCCGCAGTCGTGCTAGTGTTGAAAAGCACATTATCACTTGTGCCAATGTTGAAAAACCATGTTCTGCCCTTGTGTTTGGGTTGAAAAACCATTTTCCGCACTTGTGCTGGCGTTGAAAACCACTTTCCACACACGCACTGGTGTTGCAAAACCACTTTCCACACATGCACTAGTAATAATAATAATAATAATGCATTTATTTTATATAGCGCTTTTCAGGAAGCCCAAAGACGCTTTGACAGAGTGCAAAACATAATGCATAGCAAAACATAAAAACAATTGCAAAAAAACTTTCGGGTTAGGGTTTAGGGTTTCAATAGCATTTGCAACTAGTGTTGCAAAACCACTTTTAGCACTCATACCAGTGTTGAAATACCACTTTCCACACTTGCATTTGTGTTGAAAGCCACTTTCTGTACTCGTGCTACTGTTGAAACACACTTTTCACACTTGTGTTAATGTTGAAAAAACAACTTTTCACTCGTGTTAGTGTCAAAATGCCCTTGTCTAACTTGTGCCAGTGTTGAAAAACCATGTTCCACACTTGTGTTTGTGTTGAAAAACCACTTTCCGCACTTGTGTTTGTGTTGAAAAACCACTTTCCGCACTTGTGTGGGAGTTGAAAACCACTTTCCACACATGCACTGGTGTTGCAAAACCACTTTCCACACAAGCACTCGTGTGGCAAAACCACTTTTCGCACTCGTACCAGTGTTGAAATAACACTTTCCACACTTGTGTTATTGTTGCAAAAGCACTTTCCACACATGTGATGGTGATGCAAAACCATTTTGCGCACTTGTGTAAATGTGGCAAAACCACCTTTTAGTGTTGAAAACCACTTTCCGCACTCGTGCTCGTGCAGAAAAACACTTTTCACACTTGTGTTAATGTTGAAAAAACAACTTTTCGCACTCGTGCTACTGTTGAAAAACCCATTTCACACTCGTGTTCGTGTCAAAAAGCACTTGTCTCGCTTGTGCCAGTGTTGAAAAACCATGTTCCGCACTTGTGTTTGTATTGAAATACCACTTTCCGCATTTGTGCTGGCGTTGAAAACCACTTTCCACATATGCACTAGTGTTGCTAAACCACTTTCCACTCATGCACTCGTGTTGCAAAACCACTTTTCGCACTCGTGCCAATGTTGAAATACCACTTTCCGCACTCGCGCCAGTGTTGAAAAACCACTTTCTGCACTCGTGCTAGCGTTGATAACCACTTTTCGCACTTGTGTTACTGTTGTAAAACCACTTTCCCCACTTGTATTAATGTTGCAAAAGCACTTTTCACACTTGTGTTAGTGCTGAAATGCACTTTTCACACTTGTGTTGGTGTCGAAAAGCACTTGTCTCACTTGTGCCAGTGTTGAAAAACCATGTTCCGCACTTGTGTTTGTGTTGAAAAAGCACTTTCCGCACTTGTGTTGGAGTTGAAAACCACTTTCCACACATGCCATGGCGTTGCAAAACCACTGTCCGCACTTGTGCCAGTGTTGAAATACCACTTTCCGCACCTGGGCCAGTGTTGAATAATCAGTTTTCGCACTCCCCATCTAGTGAACAATCACTTTTCGCACTTGAGTTAGTGTTGTAAAGCCACTTTCCACACTTGTGACAGTGATGCAAAACCACTTTCTGCACTCGTGCTGGTGTTGAAAAGTACATTTCTCACTTGTGCCTGTGTTGAAAAACCATGTTCCGAACTTGTGTTTGGGTTGAAAAACCATTTTTCACACTTGTGCTGGTGATGAAAACCACTTTCCACACATGCACTGGTGTTGCAAAACCACTTTCCACACATGCACTAGTGTTGCAAAACCACTTTTTGCACTCGTACCAGTGTTGAAATACCACTTTCCACATTTATATTTGTGTTGAAAACCACTTTCTGTACTCGTGCTACTGTTAAAACACACTTTTCACACTTGTGTTAATGTTGAAAAAACAACTTTTCACTCTCGTGTTCATGTCAAAAAGCCCTGTCTCACTTGTGCCCGTTTTGAAAAACCATGTTCCGCACTTGAGTTTGTGTTGAAAAACCACTTTCCGCACTTGTGTTGGAGTTGAAAACCACTTTCCACACATGGACTGTTGTTGCAAAACCACTTTTCGCACTCTTGCCAATGTTGAAATACCACTTTCCGCACCCAGGCCAGTGTTTAAAAACCACTTTCTGCACTCGAGCTGGCGTTGATAACCACTTTTCGCACTTGTTTTACTACTGTAAAACCAGTTTTCCCACTTGTTTTGTGTGTTAATCCACTTTCCCCACTTGTGTTAATGTTGCAAAAGCACTTTCCACACTTGTGTTAGTGTTGTAAAACCACTTTCCCCACTTGTGTTAGTGTTGTAAAACCACTTTCCCCACTTGTGTTCATGTGTTCAAAAGCACTTTCCACACTTGTGTTAGTGCTGAAAATGCACTTTTCACACTTGTGTTAGTGTCGAAAAGCACTTGTCTCACTTGTGCCAGTGTTGAAATACCATGTTCCGCACTTGTGTTTGTGTTGAAAAACCACTTTCCGCACTCGGACCAGTGTTGAATAATCAGTTTTGGCACTCCCTTTCAAATTGAACAATCACCTTGCTCACTTGTGTTAGTGTTATAAAACCACTTTCCACACTTGTGACAGTGATGCAAAAACCACTTTCCGCAGTCGTGCTAGTGTTGAAAAGCACATTTATCACTTGTGCCAATGTTGAAAAACCATGTTCTGCACTTGTGTTTGGGTTGAAAAACCATTTTCCGCACTTGTGCTGGCATTGAAAACCACTTTCCACACATGCACTGGTGTTGCAAAACCACTTTCCACACATGCACTAGTGTTGCAAAACCACTTTTAGCACTCGTACCAGTGTTGAAATACCACTTTCCACACTTGCATTTGTGTTGAAAGCCACTTTCTGTACTCGTGCTACTATTGAAACACACTTTTCACACTTGTGTTAATGTTGAAAAAACAACTTTTCACTCTCGTGTTAGTGTCAAAATGCCCTTGTCTCACTTGTGCCAGTGTTGAAAAACCATGTTCCGCACTTGTGTGGGAGTTGAAAACCACTTTCCACACATGCACTGGTGTTGCAAAACCACTTTCCACACAAGCACTCGTGTGGCAAAACCACTTTTCGCACTCGTACCAGTGTTGAAATAACACTTTCAACACTTGTGTTATTGTTGCAAAAGCACTTTCCACACATGTGATGGTGATGCAAAACCACTTTCTGCACTCGTGCTGGTGTTGAAAAGCACATTTGTCACTTGTGCCAGTGTTGAAAAACCATGTTCCGCACATGTGTTTGGGTTGACAAACCATTTTTCACACTTGTGCTGGTGTTGAAAACCACTTTCCACACATGCACTGGTGTTGCAAAACCACTTTCCACACATGCACTAGTGTTGCAAAACCACTTTTCGCACTCTTGCCAATGTTGAAATACCACTTTCCGCACTCGGGCTAGTGTTGAAAAACCACTTTCTGCACTCGTGCTGGCGTTGATAACCACTTTTCGCACTTGTTTTACTGTTGTAAAACCACTTTTCCCACTTGTTTTGTGGTGTAAAACCACTTTCCCCACTTGTGTTAGTGTTGTAAAACCACTTTCCCCACTTGTGTTCATGTTGCAAAAGCACTTTCCACACTTGTGTTAGTGCTGAAAATGCACTTTGCACACTTGTGTTAGTGTCGAAAAGCACTTGTCTCACTTGTGCCAGTGTTGAAATATCATGTGCCACACTTGTGTTTGTGTTGAAAAACCACTTTCCGCACTCGGGCCAGTGTTGAATAATCAGTTTCGATTCAAGTTGAACATTCACTTTTCCCACTTGTGTTTGTGTTGAAAAACCACTTTCAGCACTCGTGTTGGAGTTGAAAACCACTTTCCACACATGCACTGGTGTTGCAAAACCACTTTCCACACATGCACTCGTGTGGCAAAACCACTTTTCGCACTCGTACCAGTGTTGAAATAACACTTTCCACACTTGTGTTATTGTTGCAAAAGCACTTTCCACACATGTGATGGTGATGCAAAACCATTTTGCGCACTTGTGTAAATGTGGCAAAACCACCTTTTAGTGTTGAAAACCACTTTCCGCACTCGTGCTCGTGCAGAAAAACACTTTTCACACTTGTGTTAATGTTGAAAAAACAACTTTTCGCACTCGTGCTACTGTTGAAAAACACATTTCACACTCGTGTTCGTGTCAAAAAGCACTTGTCTCGCTTGTGCCAGTGTTGAAAAACCATGTTCCGCACTTGTGTTTGTATTGAAATACCACTTTCCGCATTTGTGCTGGCGTTGAAAACCACTTTCCACAGATGCACTAGTGTTGCTAAACCACTTTCCACTCATGCACTCGTGTTGCAAAACCACTTTTCGCACTCGTGCCAATGTTGAAATACCACTTTCCGCACTCGCGCCAGTGTTGAAAAACCACTTTCTGCACTCGTGCTAGCGTTGATAACCACTTTTCGCACTTGTGTTACTGTTGTAAAACCACTTTCCCCACTTGTATTAATGTTGCAAAAGCACTTTTCACACTTGTGTTAGTGCTGAAATGCACTTTTCACACTTGTGTTGGTGTCGAAAAGCACTTGTCTCACTTGTGCCAGTGTTGAAAAACCATGTTCCGCACTTGTGTTTGTGTTGAAAAAGCACTTTCCGCACTTGTGTTGGAGTTGAAAACCACTTTCCACACATGCCATGGCGTTGCAAAACCACTGTCCGCACTTGTGCCAGTGTTGAAATACCACTTTCCGCACCTGGGCCAGTGTTGAATAATCAGTTTTCGCACTCCCCATCTAGTGAACAATCACTTTTCGCACTTGAGTTAGTGTTGTAAAGCCACTTTCCACACTTGTGACAGTGATGCAAAACCACTTTCTGCACTCGTGCTGGTGTTGAAAAGTACATTTCTCACTTGTGCCTGTGTTGAAAAACCATGTTCCGAACTTGTGTTTGGGTTGAAAAACCATTTTTCACACTTGTGCTGGTGATGAAAACCACTTTCCACACATGCACTGGTGTTGCAAAACCACTTTCCACACATGCACTAGTGTTGCAAAACCACTTTTTGCACTCGTACCAGTGTTGAAATACCACTTTCCACATTTATATTTGTGTTGAAAACCACTTTCTGTACTCGTGCTACTGTTAAAACACACTTTTCACACTTGTGTTAATGTTGAAAAAACAACTTTTCACTCTCGTGTTCATGTCAAAAAGCCCTGTCTCACTTGTGCCCGTTTTGAAAAACCATGTTCCGCACTTGAGTTTGTGTTGAAAAACCACTTTCCGCACTTGTGTTGGAGTTGAAAACCACTTTCCACACATGGACTGTTGTTGCAAAACCACTTTTCGCACTCTTGCCAATGTTGAAATACCACTTTCCGCACCCAGGCCAGTGTTTAAAAACCACTTTCTGCACTCGAGCTGGCGTTGATAACCACTTTTCGCACTTGTTTTACTACTGTAAAACCAGTTTTCCCACTTGTTTTGTGTGTTAATCCACTTTCCCCACTTGTGTTAATGTTGCAAAAGCACTTTCCACACTTGTGTTAGTGTTGTAAAACCACTTTCCCCACTTGTGTTAGTGTTGTAAAACCACTTTCCCCACTTGTGTTCATGTGTTCAAAAGCACTTTCCACACTTGTGTTAGTGCTGAAAATGCACTTTTCACACTTGTGTTAGTGTCGAAAAGCACTTGTCTCACTTGTGCCAGTGTTGAAATACCATGTTCCGCACTTGTGTTTGTGTTGAAAAACCACTTTCCGCACTCGGACCAGTGTTGAATAATCAGTTTTGGCACTCCCTTTCAAATTGAACAATCACCTTGCTCACTTGTGTTAGTGTTATAAAACCACTTTCCACACTTGTGACAGTGATGCAAAAACCACTTTCCGCAGTCGTGCTAGTGTTGAAAAGCACATTTATCACTTGTGCCAATGTTGAAAAACCATGTTCTGCACTTGTGTT
Organism: Myxine glutinosa; assembly: GCF_964187855.1. Lineage (NCBI taxonomy): Eukaryota > Metazoa > Chordata > Myxini > Myxiniformes > Myxinidae > Myxine > Myxine glutinosa. The sequence continues at coordinate 46,394,311 of NC_136263.1, read as the reverse complement.
TGGGTTGAAAAACCATTTTCCGCACTTGTGCTGGCATTGAAAACCACTTTCCACACATGCACTGGTGTTGCAAAACCACTTTCCACACATGCACTAGTGTTGCAAAACCACTTTTAGCACTCGTACCAGTGTTGAAATACCACTTTCCACACTTGCATTTGTGTTGAAAGCCACTTTCTGTACTCGTGCTACTATTGAAACACACTTTTCACACTTGTGTTAATGTTGAAAAAACAACTTTTCACTCTCGTGTTAGTGTCAAAATGCCCTTGTCTCACTTGTGCCAGTGTTGAAAAACCATGTTCCGCACTTGTGTGGGAGTTGAAAACCACTTTCCACACATGCACTGGTGTTGCAAAACCACTTTCCACACAAGCACTCGTGTGGCAAAACCACTTTTCGCACTCGTACCAGTGTTGAAATAACACTTTCAACACTTGTGTTATTGTTGCAAAAGCACTTTCCACACATGTGATGGTGATGCAAAACCACTTTCTGCACTCGTGCTGGTGTTGAAAAGCACATTTGTCACTTGTGCCAGTGTTGAAAAACTATGTTCCGCACATGTGTTTGGGTTGACAAACCATTTTTCACACTTGTGCTGGTGTTGAAAACCACTTTCCACACATGCACTGGTGTTGCAAAACCACTTTCCACACATGCACTAGTGTTGCAAAACCACTTTTCGCACTCTTGCCAATGTTGAAATACCACTTTCCGCACTCGGGCTAGTGTTGAAAAACCACTTTCTGCACTCGTGCTGGCGTTGATAACCACTTTTCGCACTTGTTTTACTGTTGTAAAACCACTTTTCCCACTTGTTTTGTGGTGTAAAACCACTTTCCCCACTTGTGTTAGTGTTGTAAAACCACTTTCCCCACTTGTGTTCATGTTGCAAAAGCACTTTCCACACTTGTGTTAGTGCTGAAAATGCACTTTTCACACTTGTGTTAGTGTCGAAAAGCACTTGTCTCACTTGTGCCAGTGTTGAAATATCATGTGCCACACTTGTGTTTGTGTTGAAAAACCACTTTCCGCACTCGGGCCAGTGTTGAATAATCAGTTTCGATTCAAGTTGAACATTCACTTTTCCCACTTGTGTTTGTGTTGAAAAACCACTTTCAGCACTCGTGTTGGAGTTGAAAACCACTTTCCACACATGCACTGGTGTTGCAAAACCACTTTCCACACATGCACTCGTGTGGCAAAACCACTTTTCGCACTCGTACCAGTGTTGAAATAACACTTTCCACACTTGTGTTATTGTTGCAAAAGCACTTTCCACACATGTGATGGTGATGCAAAACCATTTTGCGCACTTGTGTAAATGTGGCAAAACCACCTTTTAGTGTTGAAAACCACTTTCCGCACTCGTGCTCGTGTAGAAAAACACTTTTCACTCTTGTGTTAATGTTGAAAAAACAACTTTTCGCACTCGTGCTACTGTTGAAAAACACATTTCACACTCGTGTTCGTGTCAAAAAGCACTTGTCTCGCTTGTGCCAGTGTTGAAAAACCATGTTCCGCACTTGTGTTTGTGTTGAAAAAGCACTTTCCGCACTTGTGTTGGAGTGGAAAACCACTTTCCACACATGCCATGGCATTGCAAAATCACTTTCCGCACTTGTGCCAGTGTTGAAATACCACTTTTCGCACCCAGGCCAGTGTTGCATAATCAGTTTTCGCACTCCCCTTCAAGTTGAACAATCACTTTTCGCACATGTGTTAGTGTTGTAAATCCACTTTCCACACTTGTGACAGTGATGCAAAACCACTTTCCGCACTCGTGCTGGTGTTGAAAAGCACATTTGTCACTTGTGCCTGTGTTGAAAAACCATGTTCCGCACTTGTGTTTGGGTTGAAAAACCATTTTTCACACTTGTGCTGGTGTTGAAAACCACTTTCCACACATGCACTGGTGTTGCAAAACCACTTTCCACACATGCACTAGTGTTGCAAAACCACTTTTCACACTCGTACCAGTGTTGAAATACCACTTTCCACATTTATATTTGTGTTGAAAACCACTTTCTGTGCTCGTGCTACTGTTGAAACACACTTTTGAATTGAAAAGAATGTCGATTAACACAATACGAGTACATTTAGTAAGCCAGCATTTAAATATCACAACGGTATCACCATACCCCTTTTAGAAGATTTTCACCCTTACATGTAAGCTCCCTATTCTTTGATTTGTGAATACAGCTTTCCACATTGTGAGCCAGAGAGGCTGAGGAGATGGGTGGTCAACATGAAACGAGACAAGTGGACCCCCACTGCAAGATCTCATTTGTGTTCTCCATTTTGAGGAACAATACTTTGATTGAACTGGACAGAAAGTAAGACTGAGAACCGGTGCTGAGCCTACAGTATTTAACTTCCCCAAGCATCTTCAAAAGGTACAGAATCATATTTTACATTGAACTTTACTGCTGTTTTATTGTTTTTTTCATTAAAATGTTAAAATTAATTTTCCCATAAAATCCCATTGTTGCAATTTCAATATTGAGGTTGTCAATATTCTGTTTATGCTTTTTAATCTACATGTACATGTACATAAGCCTGATGCATCTTTGTTGTGTTGTTTTTTAGCATTCAAAATAAACCCTGCCTCCATGTTGAGATATTTTTTTGTTGAAAGATGGGCGGAGGCACCCTCCAGAAGCGATGGAGAAATCACACCTTCTGGAACGGACGTTCAACGGCTCCCACTCGGCGAACTGCAATTTCCCATTCAAAATCCACGTTACACACACACACACCAGATTAACGTCTGGATGCGGTGACAATGGTTAAAGTGAGGCGAAAAACCTTGAGCGATGCACAAATCCTGCACGAGGTAAAATGGCCGACGGCCCGTTCTCGAGGCGTAACGGCACTCCGATGATTCTCTTCGGAATCAACCGCAAAACCGGTCACGCATGTTTATCTGTCACAGCGATAAAAAGCAAAGGTGGAGGCGGTCAAGGGGTTTCCGTGCCCCTGCACGATCAGGGGGCTCCAGGAGTTCCTGGGCATGGTGAACATCCACCACCGTTTCCCGCATCGCCCAGCTCCTGCGCCCCCTGCACGAGGCCCTCCGGGGGGTCGCCGGGCAAAGGTGACGTCGTTTGGACCGAGCAGATGGATGCGGCGTTCGCGGGCGTGAAGCTCGCCCTGGTTAATGCCACCATGCTCGCGCACCCAGCGCCCGATGCACCGATCACCCTCACCACTGACGCGTCGGACTACACGGTGGGCACGGTGCACGAGCAATGGGTGCGTGGAGCTTGGCAACCACTGGCGTTCTTCAGCCGGCAGCTTCGCCCGCACGAACGCCGGTACAGTACCTTCGACCGCGAGTTGCTCGGGCTCCACCTGGCGGTCAGGCACTTTCGCCATCTGCTCGAGGGCCGTTCGTTCACGGCCTTCGTCGACCACAAGCCCATGGCCTTCGCGATGGCCAAGATCGCCAAGCCATGGTCGGCCCGGCAGCAGCGTCACCTCTTGGCCGTGTCCGAGTACACGACGGACATCCGGCACGTCACGGGGAAGGACAACCCTGTGGCGGATTGCCTTTCCCGGTCCGTCGCCCACGCGGTCCACCTCGGCATCGACTATGCCCGGATGGCGGCAGACCAGACCACTGACCCCGACGTCCAGGCCTTGCGGACCGCCGTCACGGGCCTCCGCGTCACCGAGGTGCCATTCGACGGCGCGGGCACGGCCCTCTTGTGCGACGTCTCCCTCGGGCGGCCTCGCCCCATCGTGCCCGCGTGCTGGCAGCGCCGGGTTTTTGACGCCATCCACGGCCTGTTCCACCCGGGCACGAAGGCCTCCCAGAGGCTGGTCACCGACAAGTTCGTCTGGCATGGCCTCCGGAAGGTCGTCCGCGATTGGACCAGGACGTGCCTCGCGTGCCAGTGCGCGAAGGTGTACCGCCACACCAAGGCCCCGTTGGCCCCGTTTACGGTGCCCGAACTTCGGTTCGACGACGTTCACGTGGACTTGGTGGGACCTCTGCCCCCCTCGCGGGGTTTCACCCACGTCCTCACCATGTTGGACCGCACCACCCAGTGGCCGGAGGCCGTGCTTTTGGTGGCGACGACGGCGGCAGACGTCGCACAGGCGTTCATCGCCACCTGGGTTGCCCGGTTCGGCGCCCCCTCGGACATCTCGTCCGACCGTGGCCCCCAGTTCACCTCAGAGCTCTGGGGGGCGGTCGCGCGGGGGCTCGGTGTCCAGCTGCACCGTACCATGGCCTATCACCCCCAGGCCAACGGCCTGTGCGAGCGGTTCCACCGCTCCTTAAAGGCCGCGCTCCGGGCCACCCTCCGCGACGGCGGCTGGGTCGACAGGCTCCCCTGGATCCTGCTGGACCTCCGGATGGCGCCCAAGGACGACCTGCGCGCATCCGCGGCGGAGTTGGTCTTCGGACAACCGCTGCGGGTGCCGGGCGAGTTCCTCCCTGACTCCACGGCACCATGGTCCGCGGCGCAGCAGCGCTCCGCGCTGCAGGAGACCGCCCAGAGGTTCGCCCCGGTGCCGACGGCGCACCACGGGCACCCGCCAACGCACGTCACCCCGGAGCTTCGCACGGCGGAGTACTTGTTCGTCCGACACGACGCCCACCGGACACCTCTGCGGCCCCCATATGATGGGCCCTTCCGTGTGCTGGAGACCGGGGCGAAGCACTTCACCCTGGACATCGGCGGTACTCCTGACCGTGTTTCAGTGGACTGCCTCAAACCGGCCCACCTCGATGTGGACCACCCCCCGCCAGTGGCTCAGCCCCCACGTCGGAGCTGCCCCCCGGCGGGCGGACCCCTGGCGCTGCCCAACCCCGCCGGCACACCGCCCCCCGGCCCCGCACCCATCCCAGGGGCAGCCGGTGGCATCACGGCATCCCAGACACCGCCAGCCGCCAGAGGGCGCTTCGGCCGGGTCATCCGTTTGCCCCGCAAACTGACCCTTCAGGTGCGCGGGAAATCTGGGGGGGCACGTGTGGCGGACACGATGGCTCGCTGGCGCGATGACATCATTCCGCGCACCAGGAGGGTGTCGGCCACGCCCGAGGGGTAGGCGTGGCCTGGGGATATACACGGGGGCACACAGCCCCGAGCACAGCAGTGCTATAGTGTGATCCTTGGAATAAAGACTCTTTTGATTACGTCCGTTGTTGCTTCCTTTATTGGCAAGACAAGTCGTGCGCATAGCACCGCACCACAATATAAAATTAAAGCAATGTCCATTTATCTGTAGGTCTGTTCCTTACAGAATCGAAAATGGCCGGGCCAACTTCGACCAAATTTTGCAATCGTGCTTGTGGTATCCATGGTGAGGTCGTGGCCTTTCAATAATTGTGCAGCCTCCACCCCCATTCTTCCAGCCAAGTGAGTGTGGAGAGACTGCGAATTTCCTCCGTAAACGTGGAATAATGCAACTGGTTAAACCACTGACCATTGACAGAGGGAGGGGCACTTTCGGTGGGAAACGATGGCAATGCTGAAAATAAATTATTTTGTTCCCAGAGGGAGCAGGTATTGACGGGTGGAATAAATTTACAGCACAAAGGAATGAATATAGTTGTTGTTGTATAGCCCTGGACAGTTCTATTGAACAAGCTTGCGGCACAAGAAACAGCCGATCCATCTCCCAGGCGCCTCACTTCCCAGGAGAGATGCCCTACATCCAGGATGGTGTACCTCCGCCTTCACGATGTCAGGGCAACGAGAGAGTTCGAGAGAGAGAGAGAGCAGGAGAAAGAATAAGAGACAAAGAGAGACAGAGACAAGGGGGAAAGGGCCGGTCCATGGGGACCGATCAGCACTTTGATCGTGACAGCGCTGCCCTGACGAATCCGGGCAGCAGGGAAGAATGGGGAATATTTGGCCCCAGACTTGTGTTAGGTGGGAGTACTTCCACCACGAAGAGGTGTCCCTGGTAGTTGTAGGCTGAATATAGTAATTGTACAAGCCAGAACAAAAAGGTAAAATCTCCTCGGCACTCTTTTATGCTGCAACAAAGTGTAACAATAACCATCAACAACTTACAAGTCGATGGTTTAATCGACGCAGTGACCGAGAGGCAATGCATTGACAAAGCTTTTTCGAAATGAAACAAGACACAACAACAACAAGAAAAAGAGCAATCAGAGATTGCAAACCCTCGCGAGGATGTATTTTCAGTGTTTTTTAAAGGCTTTTGTATTAAAACAAATATGGCGGCCGAACCACGTGACCGATGACGTCATATTTAAAAAAATTATAAACTAATTTATTCCTAGATTATGCTCAAGAAATTTCATCTTGATCGGATCAAGTTTTGTACTTGTCGAATTATGACGTCATAATGGAGGCACCTATGACATCATCATTAACATATTTTATTCCCCGTGGAGAGTTCTTTATAATGAGCCATGTCTCAATTTTTTCTATTCAGCACTTTCGGAGATATAGAGGTGCAAAGTTTTTCGGTTTTTCCAAGATGTCGGTCGAACCACGTGACATGACGTCATAATTATCATAAAAAAATTATACACGTGGAGATGCACCTATGGTGAAAATTTCCTGTCAATCGGACCAACAGTTGCAGAGAAAATCATATTTATTCAGTGCGGACAAACAGACAAACAGACAAACAAATGAAAAATCGGTCAAAGACCGAGGACTTGCCGGAATTTACTTTTTTATCGGCCATTTAGGACAAATATGGCGGCCGAACCACGTGACCGATGATGTCATCATGAACATATTTTATTCCCCATGGAGAGTTCTTTACAATGAGCCATGTCTCAATTTTTTATATTGAGCATTTTTGGAGATATGGAGGTGCAAAATTTTTCGGTTTTTCCAAGATGGCGGCCGAACCACGTGACATATGACGTCATCATTAACATATTTTATTCCCCATGGAGTTCTTTATAATGAGCCATGTCTGATTTTTTCCTGTTCAGCACTTTTGGAGATATAGTGGTGCAAAGTTTTGCCGTTTTTCCAAGATGGCGGCCGACCACGTGACGGATGACGTCATCATTAACATATTTTATTTCCCATGGAGAGTTCTTTACAATGAGCCATGTCTCAATTGTTTCTGTTCAGCACTTTTGGAGATATCGTGGTGCAAAGTTTTGCCGTTTTTCCAAGATGGCGACCGAACCACGTGACTGATGACGTCATCATTTACATATTTTATTCCCCATGGAGAGTTCTTTACAATGAGCCATGTCTCAATTTTTTCTGTTCAGTACTTTCGGAGATATAGAAGTGCAAAGTTTTTCGGTTTTTCCAAGATGGCGGCCGAACCACGTCACCGATGACGTCATCAATTGGGCACAGTCTATTCCAGGGCAAGACCAATATGTGTGCAAAGTTTGGCGATTCTACGTGCAACGGTGTAGACGCAGTGCTGCAAACAGACAGACAAACAGACAGACAGACAGACAGACAGACAAACAGACAAACGAACAGATCAACATACTTGCCGGAAAAATTTTTCCGGCAAGTAACAAATGGACTCAAATCCAACACCCTCTCCTCTGGCGAGGGTAACAACAGGCTATGTAAGGCCATTTTCCCTGGCAGAGTGGGGATTAGCCTTGTTGGCCCAATTACAATCTTCTCCATTTTTCCATATTTTCTACATCTACCCTTGTTAACCCCCTTGCCCACATTTCTTCTTCGACCACCTTTAGCCAAGTCTCTCTCGGTCTTCCCCGTCCTCTACTTCCTGCTACATTCATTTCCATCACTCATCTCAACCAGTCACTTTCATCCTTCCTCAACACATGACCAAACCATCTCAACCTGTTTCTCTTCACAGCATCCATCACTGGCTCTATTCCCATCATCTTTCGCAATTCGCATTTCCACCCTTTCCACCCTTTGTTGCTGCTCCACATTCATTACCCATATCTCGCTCCCATAAATCATAACACTTCTCACACATGCAGCATAAACCTTTCCCTTCAGCTTCAACGAGACTCCCCTCCTCGTCAGCACGCCACTCAATTTCAGAAACTTCTTCCATGCACATCTCATTCCAGCAACCGTTGCCGAGTCTGATCCACCTTCTCCATTCAGCATGTCTCCAAGGTAGCAAAATGTTTTCACACCTTCCAGCTTCACACCGTCTCCAAGATCCAACTCAACATTTCCTCCATCTGCAGCTCCCTCTGTGCACACCTAACACTTGAATGTAGCTGCCACACTGGTTAATGTCCCAGTAGTGTATATATGTTGCTTCTGGGACACTCTCATTTTCCCATTGACTTACATGTTAATTTTTGCCCATTAACACCTCTATTTCTCCCACCCTCATCTTTATGAACCTTTTGTCTATAGTACCTATCCTTAATGTTGGTCATTAGACCACTCAAACACAACAAATATTTGTTTTCTCTTATAGACCTATAATCCTTCTTCTACATATCATCTGGCAGATTATCTTTGACCCACTCAAACATCGACCCATTCACTTCCATGTTAATTTTCTTCTCACCTCTTTACGAACCTTTTAGCCTTTTGACACTCAAACAATTATTCCCCCTTGGTCTTGTGGTACTCTTGCTATCAATGATCCCGAGTAGACCACTCAAACATCGATCCTACAAATATTTGTTTATGCGTGGGAAATAATTGAATTCTCTTGCCACTCTCTTCACCATCTAATATATTAACAAAGTATATGTTTGAGTTTGGTTCTTTATCAAGATATTTTAACTGAGATAAAATAAAATGATAAACCTCCCTCAATGTCCTTGTTTGAGCGCCTCCTGTGCCACACACCATTTTAAAATTAAAGTATATATTTTCCTGACAACCATCAAAGTTTTCCGTCCACTCAAAAATATTTCCATCTTTTTTACCCAATTCACCGGTATTTAAATTAATTCTCTTATTTGTTTTGTACATTTTTTTACCAGTTGTCTTTTCAATTATACCTATTTGATATTTTTCACATTCGTTATGTTTACCATTTATATACCAAGGTTGATTACACCTCCACTCTTTAGTCTGGTTGGTACTTGGTTCTATCATTTATATAATAGTAAAAAGGCGGCGGTAGCCCGTTAAAATCCCTAACCCCCCTTTTTTTAACTTATCACTTATATACTTATATAACCATAAGGGAGACTATCAATTCCATTTTCTAAAATAAACCTCTTATCATCAAAAGCCCCCAATGCTTTCTTATTCACCTCTTCTGAATATAATTTATGTTTATAACTTCTTATTCCATTAATCTTTCTAAACTCTTCTTTCTTTGTTGTTAAACAGTTATAATAATCCTTAAAGTTTATTGTTTCTTTAATAACATTTTTCTTTACACCTTTTAACTTCTTATCAGTTTTTTCAACGTTATTCACAATGTATTTATAAGCATACGCCTTAGACCTCAATCCCACAAATTCACTCATGACATTTCCTCCTAATTCATCCTTAAACTTTCCAATCACCTTTTTATTTTTAGAAGAGAACAACTCACTCTCTGGACTGTAATTACTCGTGTCATAGATATTAATATCCTTTTTCATGTCTGAATAAACATCATCAGTATTAATTTGTAAAATAAAACTATCTTCTGTATCCATATAAAGTAGATTAACATCATTTTGATATTTATTCCTCAAGTTATTATAAAAGTAATCATACATTAATGACTTTGATAAATCAAGAATTGATGTTCCAATATAAATAGGTTTGTCCATTTCAATACTCTCTTTAATCAAATGGATTGCACAAAAGTTCTCAGCAAAGACCTCAGCTCTAGTAAAACTCGGTCTATTAATTAATTTTGATGCTTGTTTCCAAGATGTTGATAGTCTGATATTTTGTCTTTTCCTCACATTTTCCATGGTCTTACCAAAGACCGCATTATTCATCAATTTATAAAAGTCTTTCTCAAAATCTGTTTTTGACTCTGTTCTTCTTTGTGTATTAAGATCAATGTACCCCTTTAACCAATGACTTTGATTGAATTACCGGGGGTAGAAAAGATCAAGGTTTTCGATGGGGGACGATAAGAGATGGTGGTGAACAGCTGTTTTATTCACCCCAGAGTCCTTGCAGTGTTCATATGTTTTAATCCTCTCCCACCTCCCCCCAAGTCCTCCCGATGTCCCTGCTCTCAAATGTTGTGTTTGTGTCCTTCCTCCTCTTCCCCCTCTCTTTTGTGTCCTTCCCCCTCTCTCCCCATCTTGTCTGCCGCTCCCCTTGTTTTTTTGTTTTGTGTGTCGGTTTGTCTTTTTGTGTGATTAATGTTAGCTCTTTCACGAGCCTCGATCTTGTATACAACAACAAAAAAAAACAAAAAAAACATTTCTTCCAGAAAATTGTTGAAATTAAAAATATTTTGGTATCCACATCTGTATTTCTTTGGTTCGCAGTGGAAGAAAACAAATAAAGCTGAAAAAAAATCACAAAATCTGAGCTTATTCCACACAGAAATCCTAAAATGGCCGGGACAATATTGTTGGTACCTTTTTTTTTTTTTTTTTTTGTATACAAGATCGAGGCTCGTGAAAGAGCTAAAAGGCTGGTACCTTTTAGAAGTTGTTAGACATAATAAGATTTCAAGCAGTTGATTATCCTTTACTTTGGAATTGAACTCACCTGTGGTGAGTTGCAGGTGCCTGCTTTCAACCAGTTTGAATAGAGAAAAGGAGTCATTCTGCTGTTTTGTGTCACTGTGTGTTCCGCAATGAGCGTGGAGAAAATAAAGAAAACCAGAGAATTGTCTGAGGAGGTCAGACACAATATTGTAGCCAAGCATGGACAATCTCAAGGCTACAAGTCCATCTCCAGAGGCCTTGATGGTCCTGTGTCCACCGTACGCAATGTTATCAGGAAGTTTAAGGCCCATGGCACTGTAGCCAACCTCCTTGGACGTGGCCGCATAAGAAAACTTGATCACAGATTGCAGTGAAGGATTGTTCGAATGGTGAAGAAAGCACCTCGATCAACTGCCAAACAGATTCAAGCTGACCTTCAGACACAAGGTACGACAGTTTCAACTTGCACCATCTGTCGCCAACTCAATGAAAGGGGGTTCTATGGTAGGAGACCCAGGAGGACTCCACTGCTGAGAAAGCTCGACCAGAGTTTGTCAAAACACACCTGAACAAGCCAAAATCCTTCTCGGAAAATGTCCTGTGGACAGATGAGACCAAATTAGAGCTTTTTGGTAGAGCACATCATCTCTATGTTTACAGCAAACAAAATGAAGCCTTCAAAGAAAAGAACACCTTCCCTACAGTCAAACATGGAGGAGGTTTCGTGATGTTTTGGGGTTGCTGTGCTGCTTCTGGCACTGGGTGCCTTGAATGTGTGCATGGCATCATGAAATCAGGAGATTACCAAGGCATTTTGGAGCACAATGCTGAACCCAGTGTCAGAAAGCTGGGTCTACGTCGAAGGTCATGGGTCTTGCAGCAGGACAATGAGCCCAAACACACTTCGAAAAGCACCCAGAAATGGTTCAAGACAAAACACTGGACTGTTCTGAAGTGGCCAGCAATGAGTCCAAATATAAATCCCATTGAACACCTGTGGGGAGATCTGAAAACAGCAGATGGGAGAAGGCACCCTTCAAATCTGGGATAACTGGAGCAGTTTGCACAAGAAGAGTGGGCCAAACCTCCAGTAGAAAGGTGTAGGAAGCTCATTTATGGCTATAGGAAGCGCTTGACTGCAGTCATTTTGTCCAAAGGTTGTGCTACCAAATGTGAAGTCTCGGGTGTCAATAATTTTGTCAATGCCATTTCTTTTTATTTTCTGATTTAAAAGGATATATTAAGTTCTGAATCAAAATCAAAGGCTCTGTAATATCAACAGTGAAATAAAGAATTGGGGAGACAAAATGCTTTTGTCAATTTCAACTTATTTTTTTATAGAAAATTGTGAGTTATTTGAAAAAAGTGCAAGGGTGCCAATATTTTTAGCCACAACTAAGACACAAGTATTCAACCCCCATTGTCAATACTTCGTAGAAACGCCTTTGGCAGAGATTAAAGCTTGAGTCTTCTTGGGTATGTCTGTATCAGCATTGCACATCTGTATTTTGGGAGTTTGTTCCATTATTCCTTGCAGATTTGCTCTAGCTCTGTCAAGTTGGATGGAGAGTGTTGGTGAACAGCAGTCTTCAAGTCTTTCCACAGATTCTCAATGGGATTCAAGTCTGGGCTTTGGCTGGGTCACTCAAGGACTTTCACATCCTTGGTCTGAAGCCATTCCGGTGTTGCTTTGACTGTGTGCTCCTTGTTCTGTTGGAACATCAATCTTTGCCGTGGTCTAAGGTCTTTTGCACTGTGAAGCAGATTCTCCTCAATAATTCGCCTGTATTTGGCTCCATTCATCCTTCCCCCCCTTTCCTTACAAGTCTCCCAGTCCCTGCTGCTGAAAGGCATGTCCATAGCATGATGCTGCCACCACCATGCTTCACGGTAGAGATGGTTATAGATGGGTGATGAGCTGTGCTTGGTTTCCACCAGACGTAGCGCTTTGTGTTCAGGCCAAAGAGTTCAATTTTCGTCCCATCAGACCACAAAATCTTTAGCCTCGTGCTCTCAGAATATTTCAGGTGCCTTTTGTAAACTCCAGGCGTGTTGTCATGTGCCTTTTTCTCAGGAGTCACTCCCGTCTGGCCACTCTCCCATAAAGCCTAGATTTGTGATGTGCTGTAGAGACTGTTGTCCTTCTGGCAGGTTCTTCCATCTCAGCAAGGAACTCTGTAGAGTGGTCATTGGGTTCTTGTCACCTCCCTGACCAAGGTCCTTCTTGCCCGGTTGCTCAGTTTGGTTGAACGGCCAGCTCGAGGAAGAGTCTGGGTAGTTCCATATTCTTTCCATTTCCTAATGATGTTGCTCACTGTGTTCTTGGGAACTTTCAACACTAGAAATTGTTTTATACCCTTCCCCAGTTCTATACCTCCTCACAATTCGGAGTTCTATGGACAGTTCCTTGGACTTCATGGTGGAGTTTTGGCTCTGACATGCACTATGGGACCTTATATAGAAAAGTGTTTCTTTCTAAATCATGTCCAATCAATTGAATTGACTACAGGTGGACTCCAATCAAATTGTGGAGGCATTTCAAGGATGGTCAAAAGAAATTGGATGCACCTGCGCTCAACTTAGAGTGTCATAGTAAAGGGGTGAATACTATTACGTTTGTGGGGGTAGCAATGGAATACCTTAGGTCAGGTAGGATTGTATAGGGTAGTGTGCTCCAACTTTCGCGAAAAATAAGAAACCTTCCTGTAACCAAGTAGGGCCGGATGTCGTGTAAGTGTATATTTGTCTCCATGTGAGGGGTGGAGCTATCCTAATTAGTTAAGGTATAAGGGTAGATTCCCTGTGTGTAGTTGCCTCTGTAGTTTTCCCTTCGTTCCTTATGACACTTGTAACACCAGCCATGCAATCAGCGCCTACAATTAAATAAACCAAACAATCGCCAACCGGGTCCGACCATTCTACCACTGACGCCACCCAGCCGAGTCATTTCAAGGGGCGTGCAGAACCTATTTTGGGGGCAACCCTATTTGACGGGCCGTTAGGCCCCGTCCCGAGAGGAAAAATTGGTCAGGACGGCCATATGGCGATGCGATGGTGCGGCACGATTGGAGCGCGTCTGACGTCAGAGAGAACAATCTAGTGCTAGGGACAAAAAGGAAACATCCTGCCATTTTCACTCTCTTGCGCTGGGTTTGATTGCGGGCAGATGCACATTTACTCTCTTCTGTCCTGGCCTTCATAGCGAGTGGACGCATCCTTCTCTTTCCTCTCCTTGGTGTTGGCTCGTGACGGCTGCGTTTCGTGCCATGTGCACCTGAGAAGTTTGGGACGGTCGGAGCTCGGTGCAGCCGAGCGAGAAGGATGTGGGAGGAGCTCGGGCCCCTCTTCACTTCGCGTTGGCAGCTGGTGGTGAACGCGACTTCGCGCCAAGTGTTTTCACGCATAGGGACTTTGACGACGCCGGATGGTCAAGGAGACTAGAGCTGAGTCCCAGCTAACATTACTCACATTTTTGCTTTCGTTATTTTATCATCCCCTTGTGTGTAATTGTGTCTTAATACATTCCTTGTCTTGTCCGTTTATTTGTTTGTGCTTCAGAAAATTAGCGTCGAGTCCGGCTGTACAGATAAGCTCTTGCTGCCCTCCAATACCCCCCGCACATATCACTACCGCCATGGTTGTGTATACGCCTCGGAGTTAAAGCTCGGTTGGCCATCCGTCACCCAGGGGTGTTAATCCCGGTGAACACGACAATATTTATTGGCTCAAGACATTTCAGCTTTTCATTAGCTCACCTGGAACTACGTTAAGGGAAGCTTATGTGATGGCGCGTTGTCCATCCGTCAATCAGTCCGTCCGTCCGTGCGTCCGTCCGTGCGTCAGTCAGTCAGTCCGTCAGTCAGTCCGTCAGTCGGTAAACACTTGAAACTTCTTCTCCGAAACAGCTGATGAGATTGCGACTAAATTTGGCACAAATGATATTTGTTGTGTTGTAACTAAAGTTTGTTCATGGCATTAAAAAAAAATCGGGGTCTAAGGGGGTTTACCGGGGTCAACGTGGATCCAGGTTTGACCCCCCAAAATAGTAATTTGCTTTTTCCACTGAAACTACACACACTATTTAGATGAAACTTGACCACAACCTTCACCAACAGTGAAGTACTAAAAGTTTGTTCATGGCATTTAAAAAAATGGGGGTCAATGGGGGGTTGCCCCCAAAATAGGTATTTGCTTTCTTCTCAGAAACTACACACACTATTTCGATGAAACCTGACCACAACCTTCACCACCCGTGATGTACCAAAGTACGTTCATGGCATTAAAAAAAATCTGCCCCTTTAGGGGTCTACGGTGGGGGGGGGGGGGTTGCCCCCCAAAATAGGTATTTGCTTTCTTCTCATAAACTACACATGCAATTTCGATGAAACTTCACCACAACCTTAATCACCAATTATGTACCAATGTTTGTTCAAGAAATTAGAAAAATTGGAGTCTTAGGAGGTATATGGGGTTGGGGGAGGGGAAGGAGGTTTCCCCCCAAAATAGGTATTTTTTTATTTGTTTATTTAAAGTCTTATGATTATGTTAGTATGATTCAACGACTACATCCTGGAAAATAAACTGGACTTTCTCTGTCTCACTGAGACCTGGCAACAACCACTGGACTACTACACGCTCAACCTCACCACACCCAATGGATATTCTTACATCAATAAACCACGCTCGGAGGGCCGAGGTGGTGGAATTGCCGTTATTCACCGACAAGACATCAAGACCAACCTCATCTCCATCTCATCTGCTCCATCATTTGAACACCTGGCTTTTAAACTCTCTGGTCACACACAGTCAGTCATGGCTGTTGTCTACCGCCCTCCCAAACCACACCCATCATTCCTGTCTGACTTCTCCTACTTTCTGACCCAGCTATGTTCCCTCTCCCCCTCAATCCTCCTCCTTGGTGATTTCAATATCCAAATGGACTCCACTGACTCCACGCTAACCACTGACTTCACTGATTTACTCACCTGCTTTAACCTCACTCAACATGTCAACTTTCCTACCCATAACCGTGGTCACATTTTGGACCTTGTCTGCTTTACTGGACTAATTTTGCACCATCTCTCTGGCTCCGACCTCACTCTCTCTGACCACCTAGCCATCACTCTGACCATCAACATCCCCACCCCAGCACCAAGGCATTATCGCACTATCAACTTCCGTAAGCTAAACGCTCTTTCACCTACCTCATTCTCATCGACCCTCTCTGAAAAAATGTCCACTTCTCCCTTCGTTGACCTCCACACCCCTTCTGACCTCACTGACTACTACAACCACACTCTCTCCTCCTGCCTTGACCAACTTGCGCCTATAAAAACCAAAACAGTTTCTTTCACCCATTCTGCTCCCTGGTTTACCCCTGAACTCCGCCTGATGAAAACTCGTGCTCGCCAACTTGAAAGACTCCGCAATAAAACAGGTCTCACAGTTCACTCCCAGGCCTACAAGGACCACATACAACACTATAAAGATGCCCTCTCCCGCGCCTGCTCCGCCTACTACTCTCAAATTATCCACTCTGGCTCCGGAAACCCAAAAGCACTCTTCTCTACAATAAACAAACTCCTCAGCCCCCTGAACACCACCACCCAGTCATTCACAATAGACAACTGCATCTCCTTCCTTTCATTCTTCCAACGCAAAATTGAAAACATCTACAACAGCTTGACCACCGCCGCACCGCTCCCCCTCAAACCACCTGCCCCCCCTTATCCTGCCATCCCCTGTCTCAATTCTCCCCAGTCTCCCCTACTGACCTCTCTGAACTCCTCATCGGAATGAAAACTGCCACCTGCACTCTTGACCCCATCCCCTCCAGCTTTGTCAAGGCCTCCCTTCCTGCTCTCTCTCCACTTATCATTGCAACAATAAACTCCTCCCTGTCTACAGGCATCGTCCCACCATCCCTCAAAATTGCTGCTGTTACCCCCATTCTGAAAAAACCTGGAATAAACCCTGACACCCTAAATAACTTCAGACCCATCTCCAACCTACCCTTTCTGTCAAAGGTTTTGGAACGCGCTGTAGCCACTCAACTCAAACATCACCTCTCTGCCAATAACCTGTATGAAACATTCCAATCCGGATTCCGCTCCAACCACAGTACTGAAACTGCTCTCCTCAAAATCACCAACGACCTTCTCCTCTCCTCGGACGCTGGCAACCTCAACATTCTCATCCTCCTCGACCTCAGCGCCGCCTTTGACACCATCGATCACACCATCCTCCTCACCCGACTTGAAACCACCTTTAACATTACCGGCACTGCCCTCTCTTGGATTAAATCATACCTCTCTGACAGACGTCAGTTCATCTCCATCAATAACTGCAAATCCCCCACTGCTCCCCTCCCCCAAGGTGTCCCCCAAGGTTCAGTTCTTGGCCCCCTCCTCTTCATCCTTTACCTGTCCCCCCTCGGTCACTTAATCTGCCGTCATGGTCTCCAATTCCACTGCTTCACCGATGACATCCAGCTTTTCATCTCCACCAAGTCCATCTCCACCGCCACCCACTCTATCCTGACAAACTGCATCACTGAAATAAAATCCTGGCTTCAAATCAACTTCCTCAAACTTAACTGTGATAAATCTGAAATAATCATCATTGGCCCAAAAACTCTCACCAAGTCCACCCATAACTTTGCCCTCAACATCGACGGTTTCCCAGTATCCACCTCCCCTCACATCCGGAATCTTGGCATCATCTTTGACCAAACCCTCTCCTTCGACAAATACACTAAACAGATCACAAAGACAGCCTTCTTTCACCTGAAAAACATCGCCCGTCTCCGTCCATCCCTCTCCTCCGTGGCTGCAGAAACCCTCATCCACGCCTTCATCACTTCCCGTCTGGACTACTGCAATAGCCTCCTTTATGGTTCACCCTCAACAATCACCAATAAACTCCAATACATTCAGAACTCCGCTGCCCGTCTACTCACCCATTCCCGGACCCGTGACCACATCAACCCCGTCCTTTACAAGCTTCACTGGCTCCCCATCTCCCAGAGAATCCAGTACAAAATCCTCCTCTTGACCTACAAAGCCCTCCATAACCTGGCCCCATCCTACCTGGCTGACCTCCTCTCCAGACACACTCCCACCCGCAACCTCCGCTCTGCTGGTACCAACCTCCTGACCCCCCCCCCCCATCCGGACCAAATTTAGATCCTGGGGGGACAGGGCCTTCTCCATCGCTGCTCCCACCCTCTGGAACTCGCTACCTCACACCATCAGAGACTCCTCCTCACTCACCACATTCAAAACATCACTCAAGACCCACCTGTTCAACACTGCATTCAACATTTAACCCACAGCATCTAACCCCTGACTATCTCCTCTCCTTCTCCCTCCTTTGTGCTTTGAATATTTCCCTATTGATTCTTCTTTTTTTGCAATTGTTTTTATGTTTTGCTATGCATTATGTTTTGCACTCTGCCAAAGCGTCTTTGGGCTTCCTGAAAAGCGCTATATAAAATAAATGCATTATTATTATTATTATTATTATTATTACATGCTGCCCTGTCTTCTAGCAACCACTGAAATTGATTTAAAATACCCTTAGTCGGTGCAGTATACTGTTTATTCTTCCAGGTGAGCGCCAGGTGTATTGCCCCTATG
This sequence comes from Myxine glutinosa, assembly GCF_964187855.1. Classification (NCBI taxonomy): domain Eukaryota; kingdom Metazoa; phylum Chordata; class Myxini; order Myxiniformes; family Myxinidae; genus Myxine; species Myxine glutinosa. Next base: position 46,376,143 of record NC_136263.1, on the reverse strand, counting down.
TTTTTTAATTCGTCTGTAAAAAATTATATACAGAAAATTCCATTTTGACATTACGGGGTATTATGTGTAGATAAGTGTCAAAACTCTCAATTTACCACCATTTTACATTCAGGCTGTAACAACAAAATGTGAAAAAGTCAAGGGGTGTGAATACTTTCTGAAGGCCCTGTAGTATTCAGATCGAAGATCGAAAAAACGGCATTGCTAATTGAGGCGTGAGTACCCAGCAATATTAGCCTAAAAAACACAGAAATCTACACACGAACTACAGTTGGAGGCTGTCCGAGGCTCGGTGACGATCCTGAAAAGATCCCTCGAAACAAAGCTTTGAGAACAAGAAAACTTCACAGCTTAGCCAATGAATCATGATTCCTTATTAAAACGGAAGCCTGGTGTTTGTTTAACGGTCAAGGTGGCTGGCATAAAATCTTAGGATCCAGAGTCGGAGTCCCTGTCGTGCCGTTGAAATAACACCAGGTGGGCTGATTCAGCCTGTCATCCTTCTGTGGTCGGCAAAATGAGTACCAGCTTACTGGTAACAGGGGGCACTGAATCGGCAGCACAGCTGCGTTCCCAGCAATGATGCAACCAGCAGCCACAGACTGCATACGACACAACAACATTGAAACGAAGGTGGATGCTTTGAGATCTGGGAGGACTTCGTTGCACCTTCTGAAACCCAAATATGGAGATAACAATCAATGACGCACCCACGCACGCACACCTATTGTCAAGGGAGCTCTCTTGTTCACTGGTATTTTTGTGAACCTTTTTCTGCAATTGTAGCTTCGAGTAACATCAGTTTTCCAAATGTCAACTTTATAGCCCACCTGAAAATACTAAACATTTATATCAGCGAGTGAGTGAAAGTAAATGAGTGAGCCAGTGGTTAGAAAGAACTTTATACATTTGATAAATTCAACTAGTATGAATAGGTTATAGGCTAAACTTGAATATATGGGTTGTAGGCTTAGGTAATGGAGATGGAGATCGGAGAAGAGCAGCAGCGGCTTAGAAAAGGTAGGGGAACGACAGATGGAATGTTCGTGCTGAGACAGCTGGTGGAGAAGAGGTTGGAGGTGCAATATAAAATGGCATTGGGATTTGTGGATCTGGAGAAGGCCTATGATACTGTCCCGAAAGACATGGTGATGGCGACATTGATATCAATGGGAGTGCCAGAAGCAGAGGTTAGATTGGTGGAAGGGATGTACAAGGGGATGAAGGGAAGAGTTTGGTTGGTCCTGGGATGTCAGAGGAGTTTAGTTTGAATATCGGTTTGAGGCAGGGAAGCGCTCTCAGCCCACTCATCATGGTGATGGAACTGGTAAGCAGGAAGGTAAACATGAAAGATATTCTGGAGATGATAATGTATGCGGACGATCTGTATGTTGTGGTGGAGCATGGGCATGAGATGCAGGAAGTGATGGGAGAATGGAAGGAGGCATTTGAGAAACATCGGCTGAAAATGAGCATGGACAAGACAGAGGTGATGTGGGGTGAGCAGCAGAGAAAAGAAATGAATATCAGGTTGGAGGGGAAGGAGATCAGACAAAGACATAGGTTTCAGTATCTGGCTGGGGATGACTGGGGATGGTAAGTCAGAGGCAGAGGTGTGGAGAAGTATTCAGGTGGGTGCGAATGCTTAAAGGCGGGTGGAGGGTGTAATGGCGGAGAAATATATCAAGGAGATTATCAAGGAGATCAAATAAAAGGTTCTGATGTTTTGTTTAACACCAGCCTACCTTTACGGTCTGGAGATGGTTGCACTTACAGAGAGACAACAACAGAGGCTTCAGATTTTCGAGAACAACTGGGTCAGGAGGATTGCGGGAGTGAAGAGGATGGATAGAAGGAGAATGGATGAACTGAGGGAGGAGATTGGTGTGCAGATGAACTTGACGGGGAGTTTAGTGAAATTCCGGCTGAGATGGGCTGGACACTTGATGCGGATGAGGGAAGAGAGAATGGCAAAGAGAGCAGATAAGTTGAAGGAACAAGGTAGGAGGAAAATATGTAGACCACAGTTGAGATGGGAGGATTGTGTGAGGAGGGATATCAGGAAGGTGGGTTGGTTGGAGGGTGGAGCGAGTTGGCTGAGGATATAGGAGGGTGGAGGAGTATCATGGTCTACGTAGGGTAGAAGCTTGGTGGTGCCATCGGACTTCACCCCTTATAAAGGAACTAGAGCAATGCGATTGTGTCGCCAATATGCCTCCGCATAGTCCCACAATGGGTAGATGCCCTCGTTCACTGTCCTAAAAATAAACAAGTTTGATTTAAATCCCTTCAGCTGTTTTCAATTATCACATTTTCACCAGTGATGACAGGTTTCACATCGATCGGTGAAGTGGTTTCAGAGATGGGATTCAAAAAATATTGGCTTTCAAACAAATATGGCTGCCATACCACATGACATATGACCTTTAAAAATGTACACTCTGCATATTTATGTGTCGGGGATCACATTTCTTACGTTTTGTGTTGATCGGATAACGTTCGTTTTTCTATCCAAGATGGCTGCCAAACCATGTGACCTACGGCATCATCATTTTCAAACTATATGCAACAATGGTGTTAGATGATATTTTTAAAACTAGCAACGGTACCCGCCCTATGGGTGGGGCTTCAATTGGGAGGCCCAAATGAAAAGGCAAAATATCAGAAATTGAAGGCTTTTTTTTATTTTAAACGATTCATATAAACATCCGTTGAATCATATCACAGCAAATCATCAAAATCTAAACAGTACATGGCGCCCATTTTGAAAAAAAGATTGAATTCTGCAAAACGGAAGTGGCCGCTACACGTCTTTCTCAGTCGCACATTTATGTGTGAAGAGTGCACACCGAATCTGTAACACGGAAGCGGCCGCTACACCTGTTTCTCAGTCGCTTTGCACACGCTGCCATGTTACTTCGGAGCCGCACGTTTATAAAGGAAGAGTTCGTCAGGAGTCGATCTACTCTCTCCTGGTACGTAGAATAAACAGTATTTGTAGAATTTCAACAAAAGCCACATCACTGTTCATATCGGTAAATATTATTCCAATGTGTTTGGAAAAACTGGAAAATTGGAAAACTTGGAAAACTTGGAAAAACAATATAGCCTATTGTACTCCCAGGGATCCCAGGAATACCCACCCAAAATATTGTTGCGATCGGTTGAGCCGTTTTTGCGGTACCTTTGAACGGACGGACGGGCATTTGGTGAATTATAGTAAGATTCATCATCGATGGGTAAGCGGTTTCAGAGATATAATTATTTAATATTTTCCTTCAATCCAATATGGCTGCTACACCATGTGACCAATGATATTTTCGTGATCAACTTTTAATCACCATGCCCAGTTAAAGACACATGTAAAGTTTAGAATCAATCAATTTGTGGTTTGGGAGAAGATGTTTTTTAAGGTTTGAGGTTAAATCCAATATAGCTGCCAAACCATGTGACCTATGATGCCATAAATTTAATATTTAAATACAAATGGTCAAAGATCATGTGCATGCAATTTCAGATTTTTAGTATAAGGAATTCGATGAAAACATTTTTGGCTGGTATACCACTTCACCTATGATGTCATCATTATTATGCTTTTGTTCCCCATTGGGAGTACTTGACAATGTGCCAAGTTTCAAATTTTTCCATTCAGTGGTTTCTGAGAATTTTTTTTTTTGCGATTAATCCAAGATGGCTGCCATACCACATGACCTGTGACGTCACAATTATCATAACAACATTCTGCATAGGTGTCCCTCCTACCCTGAAGGTTTCGTCTTAATCGGCCTTGTGGTTGCTGAGAAAAACGAGGTTTAGCCGGTACGTCGGACGATCGGACACCCCAAAAACAATGCCTCCAGCCACCTTCGGGGGCGGAGGTATAAAAAGGATGCGAACACCAGTCTAAACTGGTATATATAGGTCACATGCTAAACTGGTACATATTGGTTATGGCTAAACTGGTATAAATAGGTTATTGGCTAAACTGGTATATATGGGTTATAGGCTAAACTGGTATACATGGGTTATGCTTAAACTGGTATTTATGGGTTATAGGCCAAACTGGTATACATGGATTATCGCTAAACTGGCATACATGGGTTAAAGCTAAACTCGTCTACATGCGTTATGGCTAAACTGGTATACATGGGTTATAGGCTGAACTGGTATACATGGGTTATAGGCTGAACTGGTATACATGTGTTATGGCGAAACTGGTATACATGGGTTATAGGCTTTTTTTCTTTTTTTTTTGTATACAAGATCGAGGCTCGTGAAAGAGCAAACATTAATCACACAGAAAGACAAACAGACACATAAAACATATAACATCGGGAGCGGTAGACAAGATGGGGAGAGAGGGGGAAGGACACAAACACAACATTTGAGAGCAGGGACCGAGAGACATGGAGACATCGAGAGATCTGTGGGAGGGAGAGGGCTTTGGGGGGGAGGCATGTGAAGGGGGGGGGGGGGGGAGGATGGGAGAGGTATAAACATATGGACACTGCCAGGACTTCCAGGAAAGAAGTTGGAATTTCAAACAAGGTGGATCTGGGGTGAATTAGTGGGGGTAGAAAAGATCAAGGTTTTGGATGGGGGAAGATAAGAGATGGTGGTGAACAGCTGTTTTAAAGACCTGGAGGGAGGAGTGGGATTGAAGGGAGTGTGGGAGTTTGTTCCAGAGGCGGGAGAAAAGAGGAATGAAAGAGTGAAGGTGAGCAGAGAGCCGAGATTTCGGCAGTTTAACCATCAGAGGGTTGCTGGCAGATCTTGTGCGACCTGTAGGAATATTTGGGGGACAGAGCACAGAGAGAGCTGGGGGAGCAAGGCCGGAGAGGAGTCGGTAGAAGACAGAAAGACCACCTACCTGCCTGCGGTGAGTGAGTGAAAGGCCCTCAGAGATAGCTTCATCGCGGGAGATTCCAATGATTTTGAAAGCTTTGGATTCAACAGCGTGAAGCCGAGCCAGGTGTGAGGCAGGAGCACCAGCCCATAGGGGAGAACAGTATTCCATTGAGCTGCGGATGAAAGCCTTGTATGTGGTGAGGAGCTCAGGTGTGCCGAGGAAGGACTTCGCACGACGGAGGATGCCCAGTCGGCGACTGGCTTTGGAGGCCAGCTTGGAAATGTGGTTTTCCCAAGAAAGATCATGGCAGATAGTGAGACCCAAAAGCTTGAGCGACAGAACTTCTTGGAGAGGATTGTTGAGAAAGTAGATGGGAGGGTTGTCCAGTCGATCTTTTCGGAGAGACATTGTAAGAGAGTGAGATTTGTCAGGATTGAAAGACATGTTCCACTTGTTTGACCAGTCTGTGATTTTGTCCAGGTCTTCAGAGAGTGAGGAGGCTGCAGACTGCCGATCTGAGGGAAGAGGAATGGAGCGGCAGAGAGTGGAGTCATCAGCAAAGAGATAGAGAGGATTTTCCAGAGAGTCGGAGAGATCATTGATAAAGACCAGAAAAAGCACAGGGCCCAGCACACTGCCTTGGGGAACTCCAGCCTGAACAGGAAGGGGAGATGAGAGAAATCCATTCAGGGCCACACGTTGACTACGACCAGAGAGGAAGTCCGCAAGCCATGCATGGAGATTTCCATGGATACCATAGGAGGAGAGTTTGGTGAGCAGAGCTGGGTGCCAGACCGTATCGAAGGCACGTGATATGTCAAGGGAGACAGCTCTGATTTCCTGTTTGGCATTGAGGACCTCCATCCATTGTTGAGACAGCAGAAGCAGCATGTCCAGAGTAGAGTGACCTGGTCTGAAACCAAATTGATGATCAGAGATCAAGCCATTGGAGAAGAGGAAAGATTTCATATCCGAAGCAATGATGGATTCCATGACTTTGCTGATAATTGGGAGCAGGCTGATTGGTCTGTTGTTGCAAGGATCTGTTTTTGCACCTTTTTTGTGTAAAGCGGTAATGTTAGCTGATTTCCAGGATGCTGGCAGATGACCTTGAGCAAAAGATAGGGTGAAAAGAACAGAGAGAGGGTGAGATAGAGCGGCAGAGCAGGATTTTAGGAACCGTGGGCTGATGCCGTCTGGTCCAGTGGCAGAATCAGAGTCGAGGTTTGACAAAAACTCCTCCACCTTGTCAGGAGAGAAGGACACAGAGTCCAGGAGCAGTTGGGTTCGACTGGGAAAGGTGGGAACAGAGAGAGATGGGTTTGGGACTAAGGATTTTGAGGCAAACACAGAGTTGAGGCATTCGGCTTTGTCACGTGCGATGTCAACTGTGTGGCCATTTGAGGTAAGGGAGGGGCTGGAGGGGGAACAAACACCAGAAACGGATTTGACCAGACGCCACCAGGATTTGGAGGAAGGAGACAGGTTTGAGAGTTCATTCTTGAGTGAGGAGAGATAGTGCTTCCTGGCACTCCTGAGGGTAGACACACACTTGTTCCGAGCTTGGTGGAAGGAACTGAGATTGCCTTCAGTTGGATTAGCCTTCCAAGAGGCAAAGGCAAGTTGTTTCAGGGCAACTGCCTCACCACAAGATTCAGTGTACCATGGACGGGAGGAAGGGTAAGACAACTGAAGGCGAGATGGGATAAATCTGTGCATGAGAGAGAGCAGTTTGCTTTGGAAGAATTCCCAGGAAGAATTGATGTCAGAGGCAGTGGAGATGGGAGACCAATCCAGACGATTGATGGCTGCTTGAAGACCGTCCCAGTCGGCCTGAGTGAAATGCCAGACTCGTCGACGCTGAGGAGGGTCTCTGAGAGGCTATAGGCTGAACTGGTATACATGGGTTATGGCTAAACTGGTATACATGGGTTATAGGCTGAACTGGTATACATGGGTTATAGGCTGAACTGGTATACATGTGTTATGGCGAAACTGGTATACATGGGTTATAGGCTGAACTGGTATACATGGGTTATAGGCTGAACTGGTATACATGGGTTATGGCTAAACTGGTATACATGGGTTATAGGCTGAACTGGTATACATGGGTTATGGCTAAACTGGTATACATGGGTTCTAGGCTGAAATGTGTTCATGGGTTATAGGCTAAACTGGTTACTGGGTTATGGCTAAACTGGTATATATGGGTTATAGGCTAAACTGGTATGCTTGGGTTATTGGCTAAACTGGTATATATAGGTTATAGGCTGAACTGGTATATATGGGTTATATGCTGAACAGGTATATATTATATGGGTTATTGGCTAAACTGGTATACATGGGTTATAGGCTGAACTGGTATATATGGGTTATATGCTGAACAGGTATATATGGGTTATTGGCTAAACTGGTATACATGGGTTATAGGCTAAACTGGTATATATGGGTCATAGACTAAACTGGTATACATGGGTTATAGGCTAAACTGGTATATATGGGTTATATGCTAAACTGGTATATATGGGTCATAGACTAAACTGGTATACATGGGTTATAGGCTAAACTGGTATATATGGGTTATATGCTGAACAGGTATATATGGGTTATTGGCTAAACTGGTATACATGGGTTATAGGCTAAACAGGTATATATGGGTTATTGGCTAAACTGGTATACATGGGTTATAGGCTAAACTGGTATATATGGGTTATAGGCTAAACTGGTATACATGGGTCATAGACTAAACTGGTATGCTTGGGTTATTGGCTAAAGTGGTATACATGGGTTATATATAGGCTGAACTGGTATACATGGGTTATGGCTAAACTAGTATAGATGGGTTATAGGCTGAACATGGTATATATGGGTTTTTGGTTATGGGTTATGGGTTATGTGGGTTATATGTGTGTATATGTGTATGTGTGGGTTATATGGGTTAATTTTTCTTGTTATATAATGTAGTAAGTAATTTTTCTGTTGATTCACCTATATTAAATGATTGTTGATAATCACTTAACCACTCCTTCTTTGGACTTTCCTTTTCACAAGCAAATGGGAGATCTTTGTGTAGGTTATGAAGTTCCTCTGGATATTTCAAATCGACCTCAAAATAATAACCAACCTTTGAATCATCCAATTCTTTTTGTGTAGAGATACATACATCTTGTAAAACCTTTTTGTAATCTTTTTCCTTTACCCATCTAAGTTTTCCATAAGGAAGAGCCTGAGACATTGCCCAGCCATAAAGGTTGTTTGCATCATAATACATCAAGTAGGAGCTCTCTACCGATGGATCATAATTTGGAATGTACTTGTTATTTGCTTTAGCATATCTCTTTGAACAGACTTGTGAAATTCCTCCTCTCTTTGCCTTTTCAATCATCAAAAGCATATCAACATCGGTTATTAAATCCAAAGCTTGTTTTGTCATTTTCAACATCGTGCTCCAAGCCAATCCAGGAGCAGTGTAATAGTGAGCAGGATCCAATCCATATCCAGAATGACAGATTGTTCTGAAAGCCTCAAACACATCAGCCAACAAAAGCACATCAGTTTTGAGGTACAAATCGTGATACTCACCAAGATTCTTAATGTTATATTTTTTCCAAACATTTTGTGCATGTACATAATCTTTATCAGATATATGACTATTATTTAATTTGTTATAGAAATTTTATTTTAAAGGAAGTTGTGTTTCATTGAATCTCTCAAATGAGTCCATATAGTCATAGGGGTAAATTCCCTTTTGTGTTAGTAAATCTTTATCTGAAAAATACTCTGAAAGACATGGAAACTCTTTTAGATTTTGAACCAAGTTAGCCAATGGACTTGCCCTAAATTTAAATGTATCAAGAAATCTAATATGAGTAATAGGAGATGTGTGAATTGTTTTTGTGAATGAAATGTATTTCTGATCCGTGTTTGGAATTGCTGAGATACTTCCAGAAGTCTTTGAGAGTTCCTTGATAAATAGATGTGTATCATAATGAGCGTTGTTATGAAGAAAAACAGGAATGAAAGAGGGGAGTTGATAATTAATATTACAACTTTGATGAGCCGGACCTCTATATTCACCAGTGAGATGACAATGGTCTCTAACCTTTAGACCTTTACCAATTTTCTTCTCACAAATATGACAGGCAGCCTTTGGCTGTCTAAATTCTCTTTTTTCTTTACTTGTTAAGGACATTGGTTTATTGGTTTCTCTCATTATCTTGGTTAATCGAACACAGTCTTTTTCTAGTCGTTTCACAAACTCCTCTGGGGTATTTGAGCCTCTATACATCTCTAACTTGTTATATTTATCACCACCGGATGATTTGATATAATAACAAAAACCACAAGGAGTATGTTTTTGATATTTATTTGTGTATGATTCTTTTGGATCTGGAGAAGCAGTATCAATTTTTTCTAAAATACTTTCAAAATCAGCATATATAACAAATGGATGTTTTATTGTTTTCTTTTCATCTTTGAATGTGATCTTTGAGCCTTTTTTAGGCATGTTGATTACCGTTGATTTATGTTCACCACAATAATTTGAACGTTTATCTAATCTTTCTTGTGTATGGAAGAGGTTAAGACGACGCATACAAATATATATTTTATTTGTTCTTTTACATACTTGTGGTTTTATTAATTTTGTAATATCTTTGATGTATGTATAATGTGAATTTTCGTCTGAATTAAAATATAGAAGATTAATATGAGTTTGTTTACAATTGTCAGAAAGCTTTAAAACCTGAATGTTGTTTGTTTCTGTTCGACCATAAACATTAACTGATAAATTATTTAACTTTTCAAATTTAGGAATATCATTTAAAGTCATCGGAAACTTTAGATCTTTCGTATTTAATGTATTCTCATATTTTTTATAATGAGATACTCTTTCATCATGAAAATGTGGAGGATGTAAGTGTGCTAGAATAGACCAGAGAAAACATTTATTGTCTTTATTTTTGATATTGATAACTGCTTTTCTATTTTTGATAACACTGGGTAAATCAATGTAAGAAGAAGCTTTTAGAGGATCTGATTTAAGAATATGAATGTCTATGTAAATAATTTTTCCTATATTGAATCCACTTCCTACGATTGAATTATCCACATCTTGCTCTTGTTTAATAAGTTCATCATAGACTCCTGATGTTTTAAAATCTTGATATGAAGATATAAAGTGTGGCTCAGTTCTCATGTATGGTGTATCTATAACTCCTTCGTCCTTTGTCATTTCTAATTTTACTCCCATATAAAATTTAAGTGGTTTCATTTCTTTTCGTGTTTTTTCAATCAACGTTTGAACAGCAGGTTTAACTATTTCTACAGCATCAACTATAGACTCTGGTTCAGGAGGTTTGAAGTTAAAGACTCTTATTTTAATATGTCCTTTGAATGCACCATCAGAGTTTTTAGTTGTGATAAAATTTGATAAATGTTGATTTGTTTTAAGATGGATTTTGAAGCCATTCTTGAGGATATTTTTAATACAGGCAGAACAGTGTTTTGTTTCCTTATGAATAGGAGATAGTAGGTGAAGTAGATTAAATGTGTGTTTGTTAGTTTTAAGGTGTCTTTTGTATTGTTTATATTCTTGTTCACAAACGTCGCAATACGTTGCTTTGATCATATTTATATAGCAAAATTATACTTAAAGTAAAACACCTTTTTAGAGGCTTTTTTAAAGATGAAACTGTGCTTAAAGTAAAACACTTATAGAAGAAAGTGCCTTTTTACAGGCTTTTTATATATGAAAATATACTTAAACTAAAAAACTTTTTCACTCAGAATCATCTGAGTCATAACTATCACATGAATACTCAGAATCATACTCAGAGTCATCAATAAAGCTACTCTCATAACTATCATTTGAGCACAAACTATTAGCATCATAACTATCATTTGAGTTCAATGAAATACTATCATCACCATCGTCCGAGTTCAATGAAATGCTATCATCACTATCGTCCGAGTTCAATAAAATAGCAAAATCTTCACTGCTGTAATGACTCATATTTAATTAGCAGGAAAAACATTCCCATCAATATCTATATGCTTTCTTTCATTAACAGATTCAATCTCTACATTTTTAATATCAAAAGTTATCTTTAAATAATCTCTAACTATCATAGAACGAAATGACATTTCACCAGAAATATTAACATCATTCATTTTACTAAGATCTACACCCTTTGGATTATTAAAGTAAATACAAATTTCTCCACGAGTATTGTTGATGGTCTTATCATTCTTTTTCAAAGTATCGTGATCGATCACTTTTTCAAGCTTTGAATAAATTGCCAGGAGTAGAGGAGAAACTTTTGTTAGATTTACTTTAATGGATGTCTTTCCAGGTAGAGTTAGAGCTCTTCCTTTAAATGAAATAGAGGGGCTCATGTTATTTTTCATAACTGGTTTTACCCAAAAATTTCCATATTTATCTTTGTTCAATTTAACATCTTTGACATATTTTTCTATATCTTTCACCGAAGTAGAGATTGATTGAAATTTGTCTTTTGTGCTTTGAAACATTGTATTTATTAATGAATAAACTTGCATTTAGTTTAAGTAAAAATTTACCATATAAATATGATAAGTTCTGAAGGATATTTAGAATTTCCAGACTCTCCATATGATAAATTAGAGAATTGTCTAGCTTGTGACAAAATAGGGCTTAATAATGAGGGTTCATATAAACAATGTATTTTCTGTGATTTAATTTTAATTAATGATAATAAAAAAAAATATATATATATAACTCTTTTAAATTAGAACCAAAAATGAATTACTTTACAAGATTAATAAGAGAGATGAATGTAAAGTATTGTGATGATAATACACCATTTCTTTCAAGGGAAGAGACTATTTGTATTGAGGAAATGTATAAGGGTTTAATGATATTATTCAAAATAATTTTAATGGAAATGTTAATACAAGATACTATGTAAATAAAATAATGAATTATTTTGAAATTAAACCCGAACTCAGGATAAAATATAGAGTTTCTAAAATAGCTCAAAAAAAGTTAGATGACTTGTTTTCCAAATATATAAATGAATGATTTTTTACCCATTTGGGAAAATAAGATAAAATTTAATAACCATAAAAACATTCCAAATTCATTGAGATGTCTAATAGTTGGTTCAAGCGGATGTGGAAAAACCTGTTTACTTTTAAAGATGCTCCTTGGTCCTAATTTTTTAGATTATGATAATTTAATAATTTTTACGAAGTCAAGTTTTCAACCCGAGTATCAACTACTATCACAAGGTTTTAATGCGGGTCTTAAAAAGGAAGACATTATCGGTTTATTTAAACTTCAAAACAAACTAAATGATTATAATATTGAAGATATAATACAATTATTTTGTGATACACAGAAATCAAAATCGAAACCAAAACCCATAACTTGTATTCTCAGTGATAATATGGATGATATACCTTCACCTCAAGATTTAGATAAATCAAAAAAGAACCTCGTCATCTTTGATGATTGTGTTAATGAGAGAAACCAAACAGTAATGGACAGCTACTATACAAGAGGGAGACATTCTTCTTGTAATTGTATTTATCTTAGTCAGTCATATTTTCAACTCCCTCGACGCTCAATAAGAAACAATGCCAATACTTTTATTTTATTTAAGTTAAATTCAATAGATGTAAATAATTTTTGGAGAGATAATTGCTCTACGTTATGTAGTAAAAAAGAATTTGAAAATTATATGAAACACACGATTGGAAAATATAAATATATTGTTGTGAAACAAGATGAGATATTAAAGGATGTATTTTTATTTTAAACATAATTACATATATAAATGATAACTATTATTATTAATCTTGTGGGTAAATCTGCTTCAGGAAAGAACTTTCATAAATCTAAACTCTTGAATAGTAAAAATGAAAAGATTGTAAGTTTTTTTTAAAAACACCCTATGATTCGTTTTGTAAGTACTACAACCAGAGCAAAGCGACCAGGAGAAGTAGAAGGGAAAGATTATTACTACATTGCAATGGAGGAACATATGCGATTGAGGAACGAAGGTCAAATATTTGAGGAGGTCTCTCTTGGTTCTACAAAATATTCACATTGTAAGAGTGAGTTAAATAAAGTAAAATCTAATGGTCTTGGGATTTTAGAAACTAATCCTGAAGGAATGAGACAAATTATTAAACAATTGTGTGGTGATGGAGTTAAGATTTTATCATTCGGTTTTGATATCGATGAGGAGACTCAACGCAAACGTATGAAAAGCAGAGATAGAAGTATTAGTGAAGAAGAAATAACAACTCGTGTTAATACCAATAAAGAATTTGATGAAATATTTAAAGAAAAGGATTTATTTCAACATAATTACTATAATGATGAAGAAAAGGAAAATTTTCCCATTGACCTTTACAATTCATTAAATGATATTTTTCAACACTAAATGAATGCCGAAGAAAGAGCAAGAAAGTTTAAGGAACATCAACAATTAGTTTCAAAAGTTGTTAAACAACAGGAAGGGATAAAGAAGAAACGGAGACAAAAACTGACTGGCGAAGAAGTCTTTGAAAGAAAACAAGAGAAATTCTTTAAACCACTTTTGAAAACTCAACACTCACCTACAGTTCCCACAGTAGAATTTACTCCAAAAAAACTTCAAATGATCAAAGATTTTAGTCAAATGACAGAGCAAGAACTTGGAGAATTACAATATGATGATGAAGGATTATTTCGGAAACTTGAGGAGGTAAATCAACCACCTAATTATGTTGTGGAAGCTCTTCAAAACAATGAATATTCGGCGGGTTCAAAAACCAGAGCAGGTCTCATTCCAACAGAAGAACCAGCACAGTTCCATCTTGTGAAAGAAAAGTTATTGATATTTAATGATAAATTGGTGTTCTTAAGTTCTGCTCAACCAAATGTTGAATTAACTCCAAGATTAATGTTTCTTCTAACAAACTCCGGATTCAGCGGTTCAAAATATTTTGAGGAACCACTTGATATGGAAAGAGAGGAAGATAGGGTATATATTGATTTACTAAATGCACTTGATTATAGAGTTTCTGTTGCTGGTAAAAGTAAGAAGAATGAGAAGGAGAAACATATTATTGATGCTTTAAGTAAGCTTGGTTCGGGTGTTAGCTTTCTTCCAAATGACCCATCACAATTAGTTAATAGGTTATTATTGTTGTTAGGTAGTAAGAAGGCTGGAAACAACAATTGTTTTAATGAAGCATCCGCCATTTTAGATCAGTTGATGAATATGAAAATAATTAATAAATGTCAATACAAAGATATTTTATTAGATATTAAATAAGATGAGAAGCACAATTCTTAGTTTTAATTTCACAACGAGTGATTACACAGCTTCATTCCCTTACCCACTACAACTTGACCCCCTTGTCTCATATGAGGCTTCTTTATTGTCGATGGAAACTTATAATACACCTTTTAATATCACAGAGAAAAACAACAAGTTTAGTTATAATCCAGGAAGTGAATATAAAACTATAACCGTTTCACCCGGAGCTTACGAGATTTCTCAAATATCTTCTGAAGTCTCTCGCCTTATGAAAGAAAAAGGTGATGAACCAAAAAATATGGTAATAGATATTCAAAAACACACTTCAAAATCAACAATTAAACTTAAAAATAATTATAAAGTTGATTTCACGATTGAAAATTCGTTTAGAGAGCTATTGGGTTTCTCTTCAAAAAAGATTGAAAATAACGGGACGTTTTACAGTGATAATGTTATCCAAATATCCTCTGGTATAAATTCAGTATTAATTCATTGTGATTTGATTGATGGTGCTTATAACGATGGAATAAGAACAAATACAATATTTTCATTCAGTGCATACTCAACCCCGATTGGTTATAAATTTAATATGGAACCAAAAAATCTTGTCTATTTACCTGTGTCAGGAAAAACCATATACAGAGTAAATTTTAGGATAACCGACCAAGATAATCGTATGATATCCTTTAATGATGAAATTATATCCATCAGAATTCACCTACGTGAAGTTTGTCAATAAATAAATAATGGTTATTGTGAGAAAACACGAGTTGGGAAAATATAAAATAATTACAGGGGAGGGCATGTACCTTTCACCATACTATAAGGGTGAAGGTATGTTTCTTGGGAGAGGATACTATAAACCTAAGAGACAACAAGGTGTAGGTCATCAA
Organism: Myxine glutinosa; assembly: GCF_964187855.1. Lineage (NCBI taxonomy): Eukaryota > Metazoa > Chordata > Myxini > Myxiniformes > Myxinidae > Myxine > Myxine glutinosa. Next base: position 46,361,111 of record NC_136263.1, on the reverse strand, counting down.
TTTCGAAATAAAGGAGATGGGATAATTGATACTCTAATGGGTATTGGTTCAACCATCCTTAAACATAAAGACCTAATTGGTTCAACTGCTTCTGCCGTGGGTTCAGTTGCGGGTGCTATAAAGAGTATAAACGATGCTCAAAAAGAGTCTCATAAATTACAAGCAATCAAAGAAATAAAAAAAGGTAAAACTCAACTATCTTCACAAGAACGACAAAAAATCATTAAAATACTTGGGTCAGGGTTTCAACAATTTTAATGCTATATAAATACAAGTATGGAAGCGATTGATAGTATCTATGATTTGGATGATACGATTATCATTTCAAACTCCACTAAAAAGGAAGACTATTTCAAGGTAAATGCTATAACAGGAACAGACTGGAATTCAAATGGAACAAAAAGTTTTGAAATAAATAATCAACAAACTTACTTGAATATAGCTGATAGTTTCTTGCTGTGTAAATTTAAATTCACTAAGGCTGCGAATAATACTAATGCTACACTCGTAAACGATTTCTTCTGGAAAATGTTTGATAGTGTCCGCCTGTATATTGGAACACAAGAGGTTGAAGCGGTTGATTATGTCTCTGCTACATCTGAAATGATGAAATTTACACTATATTCGTTTAGTGATAGAATGGGTAAGGGAGCTGTTGAAGGTTTTATTCCTGATATGTCAACGGGTACAAACACAGACCCTGGTTATAGTCAAAGGAAGGCAATGTATAATGATGACACAAAACCAGAGAATAGTTTTACCGTAGCAGTACCTCTGAAAGGTATATTTGGATTTTGTGATTATGACAAAGTTTTGTATGGTCTTAAAATTAGATTTCAACTACAAAGGAATGATAATGTAAATAGGTTGCTTTTTGGGGTTGAAAATGCTTTTGGAGACAACAAAAAATTTGTTATTAATGACAGGGCCTTCTCCATCGCTGCTCCCACCCTCTGGAACTCACTACCTCACACCATCAGAGACTCCTCCTCACTCACCACATTCAAAACATCACTAAAGACCCACCTGTTCAACACTGCATTCAACATTCAACCCACAGCATTTAACCCCTGACTATCTCTTCTCCTTCTCCCTCCTTTTGCTTTAAATATTTCCCTATTTATTCTTGTCTTTTTGCAATTGTTGTTTTCATGTATTGTTATGCATTATGTTTTCCACTCTGTCAAAGCGCCTTTGGGCTTCTGGAAAAACGCTATACAAAATAAATGAATTATTATTATTATTATTATTATTATTTGTGTTGGTATATCAGTGAATATATTCCTAATCTTAAAACGGAAGAGATGTTAAATAGAAGACTTAACTCAAAGAAACCGCTAAATGTATCATACCTTAAAAGAAGATGTCAACACGTTAAACTGGAACACACTACCTACACTTGGAATTTGGGTGTTCTTCAAGAAAGCCACGATACCTCTGGCTCATTTTTAAAAAACCAGATGGAGAGGACGGTACTAATAAGAATAATGCGCTGAGTGATAATGCTCAGGTGAAACAACTTCGGGTTTCTCTTGATGGCACATTTTATCCGCGAGATAGATTGGAAATTGATTGGGAAAAAAATGATTATGCGGAAGCCTACAAGTCTTACCAAAAGGTGTGTGAAAGCAACGGTAATAATGATCCTATTTTGGATATGGTTGCGTTTCAAAAACTTTATACAATCTACACAATTGACCTGAGTTCTCAAAAGGAAACTATAAAGTCTAATAGAGTGGATACTTCTCTATACATTGAAAGAGGAGAGAATGAAGAAGTTAATGCTTATTGTTTGCTTTTGGAAGAAACAGAATTACAGATTAATACAGATAATGGTGTTATGATTAATATCACATCGGTTTTTTCTCATAAATAAATGGTAGGGGTATATGTTAATCAAATCAATCTTAATAAATTAACATCTTGTATTCAAAATCAAAAGCCTTGTATTATTAATGTTAATACAATTCAAAGAAAAGGAGCTGTAAGAATTGATGTTTTACTCACACACACACAAGTGAAAACACTAAATGATACTGGTTCACTTAAAATTAAAATGACGAAACCTATGTTAAAGAAATATTCAATAGACGAGTCAAGAGGAGGATTTCTCCCGTTTCTAATTCCGTTATTTGCTGGTTTAAGTGCGGCGGGAGCATTGACTGGTGGTATTTCAGCAGCGGTAAAAACTGCTAACGAAAGGAAGGCACAACAAAAGCTCAAAAAGAATTGGAAAGACATAACAAGGAGTTGGAGAAACAAATTAGTGGAAGTGGTGTAATTGTAGATTTTGCTCAAAAACTTGAAAGTCTACCTGATAAAGCTAGATTGTTGGTTGGAGATATGCTTGCCTCTATCGCTCAAGCGGGTGTTAAACTAACTAAACAGGGTAATGGATTGTATCTTTCTCATAAATAAATGGATAAATGGTTTAAACAATTTGGAAAGAATACAATGTCAAATATAGAACTAGCTAAGTATTGTAAAACACTAAAAATTGATAATGTGGTTATTTGTATGAGAGATGAATTAATACATATAAATAAGAATACAAAGAATATTATTATGAATTTAGACACACAGAATGGTTCTCATTGGGTTTGTATTCATAATAGTCAGGATAAATTTAACACCCGCTTGAGCGATAGAGGCAAGCATATCTCCAACCAACAATCTAGCTTTATCAGGTAGACTTTCAAGTTTTTGAGCCACACTCTTACTATGTCTCTCCGAAAAGATCGACTGGACAACCCTCCCATCTACTTTCTCAACAATCCTCTCCAAGAAGTTCTGTCGCTCAAGATTTTGGGTCTCACTATCTGCCATGATCTTTCTTGGGAAAACCACATTTCCAAGCTGGCCTCCAAAGCCAGTCGCCGACTGGGCATCCTCCGTCGTGCGAAGTCCTTCCTCGGCACACCTGAGCTCCTCACCACATACAAGGCTTTCATCCGCAGCTCAATGGAATACTGTTCTCCCCTATGGGCCGGTGCTCCTGCCTCACACCTAGCTCGGCTTCACGCTGTTGAAACCAAAGCTTTCAGAATTATTGGAATCTCCCGCGATGAAGCTATCTCTGAGGGCCTTTCACTCACTCACCGCAGGCAGGTAGGTGGTCTTTCTGTCTTCTACCGACTCCTCTCCGGCCTTGCACCCCCAGCTCTCTCTGTGCTCTGTCCCCCAAATATTCCTACAGGTCGCACAAGATCTGCCAGCAACCCCCTGATGGTTAAACTGCCGAAATCTCGGCTCTCTGCTCACCTTCACTCTTTCATTCCTCTTTTCTCCCGCCTCTGGAACAAACTCCCTCACTCCCTTCAATCCCACTCCTCCCTCCAGGTCTTTAAAACAGCTGTTCACCACCATCTCTTATCTTCCCCCATCCAAAACCTTGATCTTTTCTACCCCCGCTAATTCACCCCAGATCCACCTTGTTTGAAATTCCAACTTCTTTCCTGGAAGTCCTGGCAGTGTCCATATGTTTTATACCTCTCCCACCGCCCCCTTCCCATGCCCCCCCCCCCCCCCAAAGCCCTCGCCCTCTCTCAGATCTCTCGATGTCTCCATGTCTCTCGGTCCCTGCTCTCAAATGTTGTGTTTGTGTCCTTCCCCCTCTCTCCCCATCTTGTCTACCGCTCCCGATGTTATATGTTTTATGTGTCGGTTTGTCTTTCTGTGTGATTAATGTTCGCTCTTTCACGAGCCTCGACCTTGTATACAAAAAAAAAAAAAAAAAAAAAAAAAAAAATTATTTTGATAATTATGGTATGCCACCACCTGTTGAAGTAATACAATTCTTACAGAATGGTGTTTATCAAACATTTCAAGTTCAAGAAATTAATTCTAAATGTTGTGGTCAATTATGTTTATATGTATTATTTCAACTCAGCAATAATGAAAATTTTTATGATATCATTTTTAATCTAATATAAATGACTTATGTTGGAAAAGATGGTTCTATCTTTGGAAAATCCTCTCAGGATATTGATTTATCAAATTATTATACAAAGGCACAGGCTGAACGACAAAAATAAAGTGTAAGTAAAAATATTAATATGAAGAATACTTATAAATTAATCAATTATCCAAACCCTACAGATGCGAATGACTTAATTAGATTTAGTGATTTATCACAATATATATTTTTAAAGAAAACAGCACGTTTTGTTAAACAAGTAAAATTTACAACCACAACACCTGGTTATACTGACCATACACCTTTCCTCATTGAATTTAACTACCTGCTTACAATTGAATTTTATAAAGAAGGACATATAGTTAATATGCGAATTAATAAATGGGGGTATGATATGCCTGATTTAGGGTATAATTGGTTTTTTCAATAAACATAGAAGACCTACATGATTTGAATCAGTCTCGTGAAGAAGAATATTATCCACTTGGTCAGGATAAGGATTTATGTGGAAGTACAATTAATAAACAACAAATACATGGTTTTAAGAAAAGAAAAATATATGATAGTATAACGATGGTTAGCATGACAAAGAAGGAAGGTAATGAGATAAGGATAGAAAGCCGAGGAATACAAACCGATTTGGTAGTGGGAATATGGGGTGGTATTACCTGTCATAATATTGATCTCACATATATTTCTGATACATAAATGGCAGGAAGAAGACTACAAGAGAATTATAATTTTTGTATTCAAGGATACCTACCAGAAAAGGGTGCTCGGTATTACATACCTTATGATTTGGAGCATATACATGGGAATTTTGTCATTAAAAACTGGCCTTATACTGATATTGTTAAACCCACAAATAGAGACTTGTTTAAAGTATTAAATAAAAATGAACTTCTCAAAGTTATGAAATATAAAACTCTTTTAGAAATCGTCAACAAATCTTATTGGTATCCTATTATGAGAAAAATAAATATTGATACAAGAATATCTCAAAATCCAGATGAGTATATGTATAATATTCTTTGGGGTTCAAACTCAAGGGTAGCAAGGGATGAGGAAGGAGTTGAAGAAGAGAAGGAGGAAAGAGAGAAAAAGGAGAAGGAGGAAAGGGAGAAAAAGGAGAAGGAGGAAAGGAAGAAAAAGGAGAAGGAGGAAAGGGCGAAAAAGGAGGAGGAAAGGGAGAAAAAGAAAAAGGAGGAAAGGGAGAAAAAGGAGAAGGAGGAAAGGGAGAAAAAGGAGAGGGAGGAAAGGGAGAAAAGAGAGAAGGAAGAGAGGGAGGAAAGGGAGAAAAGAGAGAAGGAGGAGAGGGAGCAAAGAGAGAGGGAGGAAAAATATAAAAAGATGGAAATCAGTGAGATTAATAAAAGATTGAAGGTATTACAGCAAATAAATCAAACTCAACGCACTGAGGAGGAAAATAAAGAAATGAGAAGTCTAATGAAAATATTATTTTCAAGAATAACGACGTCAATGTCTTCAGTTTCAGGGAGGAGATTTAAACGAGAAAGTGGGGATAAAGAAGAAGAAGAAGGAAAAGATTATGTGGTTGATGATGTCGGTGTAATTGACTTTAATTAGTTTTATTTGTAAATAAATGGAGGAGAGAGTGAAGGCATACCTTAGGATTCTTTATGTTTTAAAAATAAAGATTGAAATGTATATGTTAAAAACCAAAAAGGTTTTGATACTCTGTCGGAATTTTTCTGATAAATAAATATGAGTTATTGTCTCAAATGTAAAAAGAAAACTAAATCTAAAAATATCTCTTATGTTAAAGCTAAAAATAATAGAGTTTATCAAAAAGGAATATGTCAAGTGTGTGGCTCTAAAAAGTGCCAATTCATCTCTCCTAAAAGTGGAGGAGACATACAAAAGTTTCTGTCAGGAAGTAAATTTACAACAACTGGAATTCCAGGGGAATTACACCTTCCAGGGTATTCTTTCTGTGGTCCAGGAACAAACTTGGATAAAAGATTAGATGAGGCTGACAATCCTAAACCTTGGTCCAGACCTATAAATAGGGTTGATGAAGTGTGTATGAAGCATGATATTGCTTATGGGAATACCACTACATTGGATGAAAAACATGAAGCAGACAGAGAAATGTTGTATAATTTGTCCTTGATACGAAATCCGACATTGAGAGAGAAAGTTGATAGGTTCATTGTGAAAAAAATGATAAGTGTTAAATTGAAACTTGGTCTTGGTTATTTCCCAAAAACTATTAAACTCCAATGATGTTATCAAGACTGAGGAGCTTTTGGCGAATGAATTACATAAGCCTATAATCACAAAGTTTAAAAGAAGGAAAGTTTATTCTAAATACACTGACCACATATGGTCCGCTGATTTAATCGAACTAAATAATGATAAGGGATACAGGTATGCTTTAACCGTTATTCATTTGAGGAGTAGATTTGCCTGGGTTGTTCCTTTGAAAAACAAGAGAGGTAATACTTTAATGTTAGCCTTTAAGCTAATATTTGATAGGAATAAAAGGAAACCAAAGAAGTTATGGACTGATGAGGGAACAGAGTTCTACAACAAAATATTTATGAAATTTCTTAAGGGGGAGGGTATTAAATTATACAGCACCTTTAATGAAGGAAAAGCAGTTGTTATTGAGCGTTTTAATCGTACTTTGAAAGAGAGACTATATAAAAAATTCACACAACTCGGTTCTCAAAAATGGGTGTATTTAATTCAGGATATTGTAGATAATTACAATAATACAGTTCATTCATCAACAAAATCAAAACCATCGGAAACATTTACAAAATTAGCATATGAAAAGGAGATTAATTTGAGAAAGCCCAAGTTTAAAGTTGGTGATATTGTAAGAATATACAAATGGAAAAGTCATTTTGAGAAAGGTTATACACAAAAATGGACTCGTGAATTATTTAAAATCATTGATGTAATGGATACAGTCCCTTGGACTTACAAATTATATGATTTAAATGGAGAAGAAATCTTGGGTTCATTTTACTCGCAAGAATTACAAAAAACACAAGTAAGCAGGTAATACCCTTGAAAATAATAAATAAATAAATAAAATGTAATGGGGATACGTTTTTAAATCTGTGAACCCCAAACACAGAATCCCACAACTTTTTAGTTGGGGCTTAACTTTTGTGTGTGTATAATGAGGATACGTTTTTAAATCTGTGAACCCCAAACACAGAATCCCACAACTTTTTAGTTGGGGCTTAACTTTTGTGTGTGTATAATGGGGATACGTTTTTAAATCTGTGAACCCCAAACACAGAATCCCACAACTTTTTAGTTGGGGCTTAACTTTTGTGTGTGTATAATGGGGATACATTTTTAAATCTGTGAATCCCAAACACAGAATCCCTCAACTTTTCAGTTGGGGCTTAACTTTTGTGTGTGTATGTGTGAGTGAGTCATAATAACATACAAACCCTAACCCAAACCCATCCCTAACCCAACCCCATCCCTAACCCAACCCCATCCCTAACCCAACCCCATCCCTAACCCAAACCCATCCCTAACCCAATCCCATCCCTAACCCAAACCCATCCCTAACCCAACCCCATCCCTAACCCAACCCATCCCTAACCCAACCCCATCCCTAACCCAACCCCATCCCTAACCCAAACCCATCCCTAACCCAACCCCATCCCTAACCCAACCCCATCCCTAACCCAACCCCATCCCTAACCCAACCCCATCCCTAACCCAACCCTAACCCAACCCCATCCCTAACCCAACCCATCCCTAACCCTCACATTCAAAATCCCAACCCTAACCCAATCCCATCCCTAACCCAACCCCAACCCTAACCCTCACATTCAAATTCCCATCCCTAACCCAACCCCATCCCTAACCCTCACATTCAAAATCCCACCCAAACCCTAACATAATCTTTTTTTTCTTCTTTTTAAAAAATACGTATTTCTTTTTTTTTTTCCTCTTCCTCCAATTCTGTCTTTCAAGGCTTTCAAGTTTGAAGAAGTAGAAATGGGAAGAAAGAATTTTCCAGCATTTTCTTCCTCGAACTTTCTTGATATTGCTTAAATCAAGCGTCATTAAACAAAGAACATTGTTCATTGCTTTAGAATCCAAAGAGTCTCCAAGATGGACCCCACAGGTAGAGTCTCCAAAATAAAACCAACTTTCCAAGTTCCCAAGGTATAACCACATTCCTGTTGAGCCTCCAAGATAGGTATCACATTCCGAGTCATCAAAACAAAACCCCCATTCCGAGTCTCCAAAAATATAACCATCTTTCCAAGTCTCCAAGGTAGAACCACAATTTTCAGAAATATTGGGGGTTTCCGTGATAAGTCTCACATAGTATAACTGCGGACCATCAGGGAAAACTTCCCTTTCCCAATTTTTTAGGGTTTCTATGATGTGTCTCACATAGTATAACTGCGGACCATCAGGGAGAACTCTCCTTGCCCAATTTTTTAGGGTTTCTATGATGTGTCTCACATAGTATAACTGCGGACCATCAGGGAGAATTCCCGTTTCCCAATTTTTTAGGGTTTCTATGATGTGTCTCACATAGTATAACTGCGGACCATCAGGGAGAACTCTCCTTGCCCAATTTTTTAGGGTTTCTATGATGTGTCTCACATAGTATAACTGCGGACCATCAGGGAGAATTCCCGTTTCCCAATTTTTTAGGGTTTCTATGATGTGTCTCACATAGTATAACTGCGGACCATCAGGGAGAATTCCCGTTTCCCAATTTTTTAGGGTTTCTATGATGTGTCTCACATAGTATAACTGCGGACCATCAGGGAGAACTCCCCTTTCCCAATTTTCAGAAATTTGTGGGTCTCCAATGTATGACTTGTATTCTGGCTCATCAAGGTAGAACCTGTTCAGTGGGTTTTGTTTTGATAACTCACAACAAGTATCATCATGGTAAAACTCTTTTTCAGGATTTTGTGGATCTCCAAGGTATAACTCTTTGGCTGGGTCATCAAGGTAGAACTCGTTCTGGGGGTCTTGGTTGTTCAAAATGTCTTCAAACAAAAAAATAACTTCATCCCAAGTTGTGTTAAAAGCAGAATTTTCATTTCGTATCTCAGATACAATTTCCTGTGAAAGAAAATAACAATGTATTAATTTAATACAATATTTTTATTTATATAAATCAAGCTCTATGAATATTAAAATTAACTTTGTTAACTCTTACACGAGTCTCATCTAAAAAAAAAATTTAAATAAATAATTAAATAAATAATTAATTAAATAAATAAATAAATAAATAAATAAATAAACAAACTTACCTCCATTGATAAGAGGTTCGAGTCCAGTTCATCAATCTGAAGGTTGAGTTCTACACAGGTAGTAGGACTCCAAGGAATAGCAAAGTTATCCCATTCCATTTCGGCATAGTTGTCCATTCTCAAGTGAAGCAGAAAGCGTGTTTGAAAAAGCCTGTGTGGTCGGTGCCTTTTATAAGAAGGGCTGGGTGTGTCATTTCCTGTGGAAATTCCCTGGGCAGGTCTTAACTGGAAATGATGTGATGGAAATTCCCTGAAAATGATGTAATGTCTTAACTGAAAATGATACAATGGCAGAGTTTATAAAGTGGGTGGGGTTAACAAAAAGTGGGTGGGGCTTAGTAAAAAGTAGGCGGAGCCTAGTAAAAGTGGGCGGGGCTTACCAAAAGTGGGTGGAGCTTACCAAAAAGTGGGGGGCACTGGAGGCGCTCAGACAATAACATTGAGGGAGGTTTATCATTTTATCTCAGCTCAGTTAAAATATCTTGAAAAAGAACCAAACTCAAACCTCGTCTTTAATAAATATATTAGATGGTGAAGGGAGTGGCAAGAGAATTAAATTATTTCCCACGCACAAACAAATATTTGTAGGATCGATGTTTGAGTGGTCTACTCGGGGTCATTGATAGTAAGAGTACCATAAGACCAAGGGGGAATCATTGTTTGAGTGTCAAAAGGCTAAAAGGTTCGTAAAGAGGTGAGAGGAAAATTAACATGTAAGTGAATGGGTCGATGTTTGAGTCTGTCGATGTTTGAGTGGGTCAAAGATAATCTGCCAGATGATATGTAGAAGAAGGATTATAGGTCTATATGGGAAAACAAATATTTGTAGTGTTTGAGTGGTCTAATGAACAACATTAAGGATAGGTACTATAGACAAAAGGTTCATAAAGATGAGGGTGGGAGAAATAGAGGTGTTAATGGGCAATGAGGCTAAGAGGAAAATTAACATGTAAGTCAATGGGAAAATGAGAGTGTCCCAGAAGCAACATATATACACTACTTGTCCCTGTCAGACCACTACCATTTTGATGAACCCACTCTGCACACATTGTACATTAAATGGAGCACCTCAATTATTTTCGTTCTATAATGTTTCCCTTTGTCTGTATTCGGGTCTGCAAGGTAGCGCTCAACTTGGGAATCATCGTTTTATCATGCATTATTTTTTGACCAGCATTTTCTCGAATAAAGCCGGTATTTTTGTACATTTTAATTCTGTGTCGGTTTGAGTTAATTTATCCAGGTGTGAAGAAGCCAGCCAGGTAAGTTCGTCATCCTCCTTTCTTTCACGTGTAAAGATTACCGTCATTTTTGGATTGAACGCCTTGGAGTAAAGCTCGTTTGGTTATCTGTATCACCCTGCGAGGTTCACTACAGGGTAGTCACACGACAATATGCATTTCGCGTAAAAATTATCAAGTTGGTATTTAATCCGAAAAAAGTTTTGTTTTGTTTTAACTGAAAGATGACAATCATTTGCTGTCGTTGGTTCGTATGCATCATGTGGCTGCTGTTTGCCTGGGAATGGGGCAACATTCCTGGAAGTGTGGCTGTGCCGCTGATGCAGTGCCCCCTGATACTAGTAAGGTGATATTGATTTTACCAACCTTAGAAGGATGACATGTTGCGTCAACCCACCTTTATGAATGTTGGTTATACTAGGGCATGCCCGTACTATATCTATATCTAAAATTATATCCCCCCCCGCCCCCTCTATTTACATGAAATGGTTTGGTCCAAAGCGAACGGCTTGCGAGTGGTGACAATCCCCCCCCCCCTCTATTTACATGCAATGGTTCGGTCCAAAGCGAACGGCTTCCGGAGTTTGGTAAAGAAATCGCCATCGCGTACACAAACGCGCAGGAAAGCGAATGAATCGCAAATTCGTTTTTATTAGTTGTAAAACATAGTTTAACGCCAACATAGTTTGCAAACGTGAAATAAATGAATACGCTCTCAAATGTGCCATCCGAGGCAGAGTGTGCCCGCCACGTTCGGCACACGCGATCGTTCGCTGCTCTCTGATTGGTTGAATCGTTTTTTGGACATAGCTCGGTAAGTAATTGTCCGATTAATATGAAACCTTGAAAAGGCACATCCTCGGGTCCCCAGCAATATACCTGGCAAGTTAAAAGTATATCGGACCCGTGGTTGTCGAGAAACAGCGGTCACAGACAGACAAACGTACAAACGTACAAACGTACAGAGATTACTGGAATTATAGATAGACTAGGGCATTGCCCGTACTATATCTATATCTAAAATTATATCCCCCCCCTCTATTTACATGAAATGGTTTGGTCCAAAGCGAACGGCTTGCGAGTACGGTGACAATCCCCCCCCCCTCTATTTACATGCAATGGTTTGGTCCAAAGCGAACGGCTTCCGGAGTTTGGTAAAGAAATCGCCATCGCGTGCACAAACGCGCAGGAAAGCGAATGAATCGCAAATTCGGTTTTATTAGTTTTAAAACATCGTTTAACGCCAACATAGTTTGCAAACGTGAAATAAATGAATACGCTCTCAAATGTGCCATCCGAGGCAGAGTGTGTCCGCCACGTTCGGCACACGCGATAGTTCGCTGCTCTCTGATTGGTTGAATCGTTTTTTGGACATAGCTCGGTAAGTAATTGTCCGATTAATATGAAACCTTGAAAAGGCACATCCTCGGGTCCCCAGCAATATACCTGGCAAGTTAAAAGTATATCGGACCCGTGGTTGTCGAGAAACAGCGGTCACAGACAAACAGACGTACAAACGTACAAACGTACAGACAGAGATTACTGGAATTATAGATAGATGAATGTTGACATCTGGCGAACAGCAGAAGCCTGGAAATGCAAATCATTTTGAGACTTGACTTGTTTCTGCATTATTATTTGACTTTGCTCCTAAATCATATCCTGGGGAGAGGGGTGGGAAATCTTTGGTTCATGAACTTACCTGAGATGTGTTTTCTCTGGCCAAAACTAACTGTTTCCTTACTTATTGCACTCCTTCATGTAATTGCTTGATAGCATTTTGGGCAAATTTAAAATAAAATTTCACCCTTCAGCTTGATCTCGTTAATCTGCATGAGATGCAAAGGAATGGGGCAACAGCTCTTTTCAGGAGCATTCCATTTGGCATCAGGCGTGTGAATTTACAAAATCATTTTGTCATTCATTTCACACATCTTTTAAATTACACTATGACTTCAATTTCATTTGCATACAAATAAATCATTATTGACGATAACATAAGGGACAGACTGCAGCTTATTGACATGCAGCTGCAGGTTTGTTGTACTGGAAGAAATACCATCTGTAACGAAAGCCAAACTTCCTGATCTGCAGCTAACCACTGGAAAATAAATCACAGGAAAAGAGTGAGAGTATCTCAAAGAGTATCTCAAACTGCTCAAACAAGTGGAACATGTCTTTCAATCCTGACAAATCTCACACTCTTCCGATGTCTCTCCGAAAAGACCAACTGAACAACCATCTACTTTCTGAACAATCCTCTCCAAGAAGTTCTGTCACTCAAGCTATTGGGTCTCACGATCTGCCATGATCTTTCCTGGGAAAACCACATTTCCAAGCTGGCCTCCAAAGCCAGTCGCCGACTGGGCATCCTCCGTCGTACGAAGTCCTTTCTTGGCACACCTGAGCTCCTCACCACATACAAGGCTTTCATCCGCAGCTCTAAGAAATACTGCTCTCCCCTCTGGGCTGGTGCTCCTGCCTCACACCAAGCACGGCTTCACGCGGATGCATCCAAAGCATTCAAAATCATTGGGATCTCCTGCGATGAAGCTGACTCAGGACCTTTCTCTCTCTCATCGCAGGCAGGTAGGTGGTCTTTCTGTCTGATTCGCCTCCTCTCCAGCCTTGCTCCCCCAGCTCTCTCTGTGCTCTGTCCCCCAAATATTCCTTCAGGTCGCACAAGATCTGCCAGCAACCCTCTTCTGGTGAAACTGCCAAAATCAAGACTCTCTGCTCACCTTCACTCCTTCATTCCTCTTTTCTCCCGCCTCTGGAACAATCTCCCACACTCTCTTCAATCCCTCTCCTCCCTCCATGTCTTTAAAACAACTGTTCACCACCATATCTTATCTTCCGCCATCCAAAACCTTGATCTTTTCTACCCCCGTTAAAATACCCCAAATCCGTCTCTTTCCTGAAATTCCTAGTGGTGTTCACTTGTTTTCTACCATGTACCCCTCCCCCTTCTGCTCAGCCCCAGCACTCCTTCCACAGATCTACCGACGTCTCTGTTCTCTTCTGTTGTTGTGCTTGTGTGCTTCCCTCTACCTCCCCCTCTTTTTGTCTGCCATTCCCTTCATTGTATGTTTTTTGTGTTTGTGCATGTTTTCATGTTCAATGTGTCAGCCCTTAAACGAGCCTCGATTCTGTTTCCAAAAAAAGCAAAGAGACAAACCTTTCGTGAGTGTGACATATTATATCTCGCTCCACGTTGTTCTTCATTGAAAAGTGATTTGTTTCAAACAATGTGGAAATTAACTCGTGATCCATCAGTCAGCATCACAACGAATCCAGATTTATAAGAGCAAATCAAATGTCCTATTTGTCGTATTCAAGAATGAAAATTGACAATGTTAGAAATTCGGCCTGTGTTGACCTTTTGGCTTATGCTGACCTCAAATATAATTGGTGGTTGAATTCATTAAGCTGATATGAATGAATGAATGAATGAATTATCGTTTTAAGGCCATTTTCCCCGCTAGAGCAGGGGTTAGCCTTGCGGGCCCCATGACAATCATGGTTCCCTGTTTGGGGCAATGTTTTTATGGCCGGATGCCCTTCCTGGCGCCAACCCTTAGTCGCCTCTTTCGATGCGCAGGGATATGGTGTACCTATTCTAAGCCGGGGTACACACCGGGACATTAAGCTGATATGAAAATCATATTCAAATTTCCAGTCAATCGGATGAAAATTGAGGATTTTAGAAATCTGGAAAGGTTGTTGACCTTTGGTCTATGTTGACCTTCGGTCTACCTTTCGAACTAAAAAATAAATAGGATTCTGTCAGACCACAAAACTTACCATTTGGTGATTTTGTGAAATCGGTTTAAAATTGTGACTTGTAGGCAGGTATAAGTAAGCGGCCAGACAAACACACAAACAAACACACACGCACAAACTCAAAAGATAGCAATCGAAGATAGCAGACCCTCGCCAGAACGTGCTCTCGGTTGTTTTAAGACTTTTGTGTGAAAACTAATGTGACGCGGGAAGAATTAAGCAAGACACAGGATGGTGGTTGATACTTGCTGTATTCGAATATGCAGGTAATGAAAGAAGACTAAAATATACAAAAGCACTATTCAGCAAAGATATATTGCAGGTAGCAGCTTAAATACCTCAATCAATGGATGAAATAACGGTTCAATGTTTGCAATGAATACATCGAGTACGCAACCACAGCTGCATCCAAATACAAGTCCAACAAGCTAGACGAATGTGCAACCATGAGATACATCAGGGGCAGACAATGTCCACATACTATCGCAAGACGTGCACCAAGGCACACCTGGACAACCAAACCCCTTTCTTTATTAACATCAACCAACAAATTCAGTAACAGAACATGAGGATTGTTTAATTAGTTAATAGTATCAAATCAACAAGTGTGACTAACCCACACAATCAAACTGGATAACTTGTACTCACATAGAATAGCTCACATAAATCATGTACGTTTCAGTTCCGTTTACAATTGAATAAACTGCTCGTTAAGACATAACCATATTAGTTTCATGGGAAGTTGCATGTGACGTCATTGTCTTAGTCACGTGACCGCTTGGGTGGCAAAACATTGCTTCTGCCACCATACGTAATGGCGGCAATTTGAAACTCGTCTCACATATAAATTGCCCCCGACACGATGGTAAAGAGTTGTTGTGCTGTCGGATGTACAGCCCGATTTCATAAGGGATCGGGCTGGTCATTCTACCGTTTTCCGGACGACACAACGCTGAAACGACTGTGGAAATCGGCGCTGAGTAGGAAAGACTGGGAGCCGACCCCCCACAGTAACGTCTGCAGCCATCACTTCGTCACCGGTAATAACCTTCGTTCGTGCCCGGGGAAGGGCTTTGCTGGTCTAAAGATAGTAGCGCTAGGCCTGGGGGATCGTCGTGCGCACGCGCTCAGAGGTGTCCTGCGCGCGGGCGGCGGTTTCACACCGGGGCGCCTAACACGCCCCGGCTAAAGTTCATCCGGAAACGCCCACATTGTGCGGACAAACCCAGAATTATCGGGCCTATCGGCCGGCCTCAAGGACCGAGATTGTGTCGGTTACAGCGTTCCCAAGAGGGGTCGTAACTATGACACCCTTCAAATAGCCAAATGCCTCGTCATCCAACGAGTGACGCACATGAATGGATGAACGAGATTCCCACTGTCCCTATCTACTATCCAGCGAAACCACAGCCAAGGGAACGGGCTTGGCGGAATCAGCGGGGAAGAAGACCCTTTTGAGCTTGACTCTAGACCGACTCTGTGAAGGGACTTGAGAGGCGTAGAATAAGTGGGAGGCCCGCCGGGGCCCGCGAGGTCCGGCCCTGCAAGGGGTGCGGGGCGCGCGGCATCGCCGATGCAGTGCCGCCGGTGAAATACCACTACTCTTACCGTTCCTTTACGAAGCCGGTGAGACGGGAAGGGCGGGCCCCCTGGTCGGGGGGTCCTGCGTTTCTGGTGCGAATCCCAGGGGTCCGCCATGCGAGGCGCGCGTCTTAACGGGTGCACGTCACGTTGGAGAGCGACCTGCTCAGGGGACAGTTCTGGGCGCGGAGTTTGACTGGGGTGGTACACCTGTCAAACAGTAATGCAGGTGTCCTAAGGCGAGCTCAGGGAGGACGGAAACCGTCACCGATAAACTGACAGGTCCGTCTGATCAAACGACAGCTTTCCCGCCATGTTGTTTATGCCACCCAAGATGGCGGCCGGAACCGGTTGCCATGGACGACGCTCACGTGATGCAAGGCCTCCATTAATGACGTGAGTAATCATTAAGCATCTCGATTTTCCAAAAGGAACTTACCCCTGTCTGACCAGGGTACAGAGCAAAATGAGAATGCTGGTCGATGCGTTAAAATCTCACATCAGCAAACAATTAAATCTCCTGTTTTCCTGATGATGATCAATCCATGCGCCCAACGACGAAATGGCGGCAGCGTTTCGAACATGCCGGATGTGACCTATGGGAGAAGGCTACCTCAGTTTCAAACAGGATGTGACATATGCCACGAAGCGTACATGCTCAAAATTAATCACTTACACAAATATGGTGGCCGAACCACGTGAACGATGACGTCACCTTTTTTTTCTCCACCAATAAATTTATCCCTATATGATTTTCAATGAATTTCATCTTGATCGATGAAGTTTTGTACTTGTCGAATTATGATGTCATAATGGAGGCACCTATGACATCATCATTAACATATTGTAACGGTTCTGAGAAGTGTAACGGTTTTTTTTGAGAAGTGTAACAATTTTGGAGGAAGTGTAACGAATGTGAAAACGTCACAATGTGAACGTTACAAAAGTATGGTAACACCCTGGTAATGTAAATAATGGTCGCAGCCGTCCTCCTAGTTAATTCCATGAAACTTACACGCAGGTCACGATATATCTTTTTTAATAGTGTATTTCCTTATTCTATGTAGGCTAAATATGTGTTTCCCACTAGATTGACTTTGCATTGTATCAAACAAAATAAGCATAGGCCCTTGCAATTTCCCCAAACATCTCCGCTCTCCAAAGTTCTTTTAAAAAGGGTGCGAGTTGTGTTCAATCCCGCAAGCCGCCATTGCCCATGTGCTAACCTCGGAGAAGAAAGGCGTGTCTCCACCTCGTCATAGAGGGGAGGAGTGAGCCAGCCCTAACAGCCAATCAGCACCGCGGTGAGCGACCCGGTAGGCGTGCCCTCGGAGCCGGCGGCTTGATTCCGCCCGAGGTGATAAAAGCGACTGTAAGGGACTGCTTCACCAGATGACTTGGGAGATGACCTGGGAGGTGAGCGAAGAGGCGAGACCAAGAGGAGCGGTGAGATGCGAAACGCTCCAAGCCAAAGAGGAGAGGTACTCGGAAAGGAAACCAGCTTTGGAGAGACGCGCTGAAAGGAGGGAGACGGCTCCACCAGAAGGAGAGGAGCAGGTGTGCCGAGCCAGCGCATGACGTCTACAGCAGCGGATACGCGACGAAGGGTTTCCCGCCAAAACCGCGAGGAATTGAGAGCTGCTACCTCCGACTTTGCCTCCCTCTCCAGCATCCACCTCCAGCCCTACCTGCCTGCAATATCCCCTGTGTAAGTGTGAACGTCGTCTGTCCTACTCGTTGTCTTGGGGTTAAGTAAAATGAATAGTGTAAGTTAACAATTCGCTGTGTGACTGCTTCTTCCATCCATTGCTTGTGTGTGTATAATAAATCTGTTCTTCCTCCGTACTCTGTCTTCTTCTCTTTTCATTCTCTTTCGGTCGCTTTAGAGGTTTCCCGATTGAATATCTGCGGTGCGATCTGGTCAAAGTTCTGGGTGAATCGGGTTCTAATCGGGGAGTAACTGTTCGGATGCGGTAATACCAACCGCTCGGTAAAATAACATCTAAAAACCGCATCTGTAACAATTGGTTGTCAGGAGTTGGATTCGGACCTGGGACTAAATTTGTTAGGCCCAAATTTTGGAACACCAATTGTGTTATAGCAGTAACAATTGGTGTAGGGGAGTGAGATTCGAGGCCCGAACCAAATTTTTAAAACGTGTAGAAAAAATTTTTGGTCAAAATTACGAGCTGACGAAATTTGTTTTGTTTTAAAGCAAAACCCGAATTTTGAGATCGCGCCATGGACAATCAAGGCGATCGGATGTCGGTCGGAGAGATA
Organism: Myxine glutinosa; assembly: GCF_964187855.1. Classification (NCBI taxonomy): domain Eukaryota; kingdom Metazoa; phylum Chordata; class Myxini; order Myxiniformes; family Myxinidae; genus Myxine; species Myxine glutinosa. Next base: position 46,343,034 of record NC_136263.1, on the reverse strand, counting down.
GACAGGGTAGAATCGACCCAGGACCTCGGGGAAATGTATGTGGAGGAAAGGGAGGAGGAGAAAAATAGCAATGTGGTTGCGGAGGTTTCAGACGCACAAAATGGCGCTCTCGCGCACGTGGTTGAGGGGGCCACGGTCGCGGAACCAATGAGCGCGGCCCAAATACAAGCCTTCATGGCCCAATTCATGGTGGAAATGCAGAAAAAAACGACAGTATGGAACAAATGGAAAACAGAAGGAGGGCTGATAGTGAACAAATGGAAAACAGAAGGAGGGCTGATAGTGAAAAAATGGAAAGCAGAATTATGGGGCAAATCGGGGTAGAAACCAAACTGGATGCTCAGAGGGATGAATTGGGACAGATGAGGGCGGCATCTACAAAAGAAAGGGAGGAGATGAAGGAGGAAATACGACGAGGGGTAAGTGAGGAGGTTTCGGGGCTACGCGAGGAGGTAAAGCGAGGTGAGAAGCGTATGGAGAAAGAGGTGAGAAATAATACGGCAAAGTTACAAGGGGGAATAGAAGATCTGACGGAGGAGGTGGAACAGCTGACGGAGGGACAAAAAGAACTAGTGGAGCAGGTTCAAAAGAACACTGCGGTACTAGGAGGGTTAAAGGCGACACAAAAAGAAATTAAAAACGAATTAATAGCGACACAGAAGCAATGTCAGATGGTACGTGAGGAACTGACAATGAGGGTGGACGAGGTGACAGAGATAATGGAGACAAAGGACCGAGAGGTGATGATGCACATAGAGACGGTCACGGTAGCCTTAGAGGACGAACTTGAGGAGACGCACCGAGAAATAAAAGAGGTTAAACAAAAATTAGAGGAAGTGGAAGAAGAGGTGAGTGAAATTAAGAAGGGACGGACAGAAACTAAAAGAGAAATCCAGGAGGAGGTGATGGAATATGTGCAAGGTCGGTGCTCAACTCATGATGTGATGCTCACTAACCAAATAAAGAATTTGCAGGTGGCAAAGGAGGTGCGGAGACGAGGTACGGAGGTGAGTGGCAATGTATATGATGTGAGGAAAGCTTCAGTCGGCTTGGGGATTGGTTTGGATCCGGGTGTTCGTGAAAGGCCGTTGGTGAAGTGTGTGACAGGTCAGGTGTGCGAAAGAAGAGGTGTGTTGGTGAGGTGTGCGAGCGACGAATGTGTGCCAAAGTGTTCGGTGGTCAGGTGTGTGACCAAGTCGGTGAGCGGAATGAGTGTACCGAGGTGTGTAAGAGAAGGTACGACGAGGAGTGTGGAAACAGCTGGAGGTATGAGCAAGAAAGGGGTAGCGTATGCATGTAAGCATCCAGGTGAGGCATCGACGGTAACCAGGTTAGAGGTTAGAACGACTTATAGCCGAATCGGGCCCTCGGTGCGCGTCGGGCAGCTTCGCGTGCCGCGAGAACCAGCGGGGATCCGAGCCACGGCGGGTTCGAAAGGACCGCCGTGTGCGATCCACGCTGGGCCTCGCGTGGAACGGCCGCGTCCGGGCTCCACTAGGTGGAGCGGGCAGCCCGATAGGAAGGGTCGTCATGGCGACCACTTTCTATTGAGACGTGCCGGCAGGTCGAGATCGGGACATTGGATGGCTCCACGCCGAGGTGGTGCGTGGGATCTCGGCACGGGTAAGCCCCCGTCCCTACACCGAATGCGGGACGTATCCAGCCGCTGGCACAAAAGAACCCGCGTTCATTGCTCGGCTGAACGAAGCCGGGCTGTAGATGTGAATTGGCGCACCGAGAGGACCTAATAAGTAGATGGGGTGATGGTGATAGTGATAGTGATTTGATACGAAATTTAGAAAAGTGAGTAGAATTGGCAGTAAATGGAAAATTTTTGATTTGTTGGATTTGGACGAACAAAATTTATAGTGAGAGACCCCCGATGTGGTGGGATGGCAAATCCACCATCCCTCACAAGTGGGGGCAAATGCGCAATAGTTTATGGGGTGTATGGCAGTGGAAACTAGCCCGGGTGGGTTAGGTTATATTGGTAGGGATCTAGCGAAGATGACCTTAGGTAACGTTAAGGTTAGTTAGTGACAAGGATACCTGTAGTGGGGACGTAGTAGCTTAGTGGATGATAATGACGTGGGAGCGCAATAGTTTAAAGGGACGACTGGGAAGCGCAAGTTTCAGAGGGGAGTAGTTAGCTGAGATGATGCCGTGTGTGTGAGGATTGAACAGGTGTGATTGAACAGGTGTGATTGCACAGGTGTGCAACTGAACAGGTGTGTGGAGCAGTGTATGAGGGAGTAGTGGTGATGTGTGTTGTGTTGACCAAATGGTCCAGGAAGAGGAGGAGGGTGCAGGTGGCACCAGGTATGATTGCACAGGTGTGCAACAACAGGTGAATGGAGAACAGGTGTATGTGGCTGTGTGGAATAAATGGTAATGTGGAATATATGGAGTATTGGAATGGATGGTCGTGGAGTGAGTATGGTGGAAATTGTGGAGTGGAGTGGATGGTGCGAAGGTGTGAATGGGGGGAGAGTGGACCCCCATCACGGATACCCGGGGCGGGTAGTGTAAGTGTTAGGTAGAGGGTACAGGTAAATTGTGGTTGGATATTGGCATCTGTGGTGCGGGTGAAAGAATGGTCTTTGGATGGGTGCATTAGTGTTGTGGAAATGGCTGGGCGTGTAGCCTGTTAGTGTGTGTAGTTGGTTTGGGCACTCCACCACTGTGAGGATGTCGGCCAGGTGAGGCCGCAGGTGGGCTCTGGGAGCCGGTAGTAGTTGTTGTGGATGGGGCCCGAGGATCCGGAGGACGGACCCGGGTAGCCCAGTGCCAGAGGGCACCGAGTGGGGTGACAGAGCCAGGAGGGGCCTGCCCCAGTTAGATAGGTTAGGGTGAGGAGCTAGGTAAGCTCGGGTGGCAACTACAGTGGTGGAGGTGTGCAGGTGGGTAGACCTGCTGGGAGAGCTACATGTCGCAGCCCAGAAATTGTGCGAGGGCACCGGGAGATGAATCGGGGGAGTGAGACCCCAAATTAAGAAGCACCACAGTTTGGTCAATGGGAATTGGTTTTTAGAACCCATAGTGTAAGTGGCCAATGGATTGGCAGGGAGAGACCCCGGGTAGTGTAAAGTGTGTTAATGTCATTTAGAACGTAGTTAGGATGAAGGATCTCCTCGCACCATCTGCATCCACTCACCTAAGGTGACAGCTACTCCACACCATGCCATGTTTAATTATTTTTGATGCAAATGTTTTGGATTGTGAGACGCATCATGACGTGGGTGTGACATTGTGCGTAATTCCATCTCTTCCTCCTTATGAGGATTGATGATGAATTGATGATGGCAAATTTTTGAAGTAGAGGGATTGTGGAGACGAATTTGGTATAGGGGAAATATGGGGAAGACGTGACAGTAGTGACGAATTGGTAATGTGTAGATTTTGTACATATGGGGTAAGGGCAAGGGTAGGGTAGGTGACAGGGGGGTGACGTACGGTAGGGACGAGCTTTCTCACTTCGCCCTCCGTACGCATTTCGGCCTTGCATTGCCTTATTGACGTGTACCCTTGTGACCTTACCCCTCGCTCAATTGTCTTTCTTTTGTCTCCCACATGACCTGTGCGCCATTGGGTGCCGAGGGGAGCGTGCGTGAGGTGGCCATTGTGCGCCCGAGATTCCCAGAACCAGCATGCATTGCGTTGATGTACCACTTTATGGACCGCTGTTCTGCGGCCAAGTACAACTTGATGGACCCCAGGTTCTGGGGCAGGGCACCTCTGTTGGAGACCGGCCATAGTGGCCAGGGAATCTTGCTTGCGGACCTCGGTAAGGTGGCACCTATGCCAAACAGGTGGACCACCCTTAGTTGGCCCCTGAGGCCCTAAATAAAAACGAACACAAGTTGTGCTTTTTATTATTTCCAAATAGGCCGCATGAAGCCAGAAGACGTCGGGAAGAACATCGGCCCAGCAGAGAAAGAGAAGACCACCACCAGTTGTTTTGTTGTGTTTATTAAGAACCATGGTGACTGCGCACCGAGTGGTGCTTTGTGGTGCTTTGTGGTGCTTTTGGTGCTTTTGGGTGCTTTGGTGGTATTGGTACTGGTGCATCGATGCAATGCGTGCTGTCTCCTCCCTCCCAACAGGAATTTCTTTTTTTTTCTTGTTCCCTAAAAAGAAAAAAAAGAAAAAAAACACAGGTCCTGGGTTGCGTTGTAAATAAGAAATCACGTCATTGTAAATAACGCTCCCCACCGTAAATGTATAGTTTGAGAATAATTCCGTAATTCGGTTAGCTGTGGGCTTGAGTCTGTTAGACAGGGTGCAATGCAATAGGGGGACATACTTATTGGTGTTTTAAGATTGTCACACTCAGGGTCAGGTTAATTGTAGAGGGAATTACACCTACGTGTCACACTAAGTTAAAGTTTAGTAGGCCCAAGGACGAGCCTGAAGAAAGGAGGGTGCAGTGTAACGGTTCTGAGAAGTGTAACGGTTTTTTTTTGAGAAGTATAACAATTTTGGAGGAAGTGTAACGAATGTGAAAACGTCACAATGTGAACGTTACAAAAGTATGGTAACACCCTGGTAATGTAAATAATGGTCGCAGCCGTCCTCCTAGTTAATTCCATGAAACTTACACACAGGTCACGATATATCTTTTTAAATAGTGTATTTCCTTATTCTATGTAGGCTAAATATGTGTTTCCCACTAGATTGACTTTGCATTGTATCAAACAAAATAAGCATAGGCCCTTGCAATTTCCCCAAACATCTCCGCTCTCCAAAGTTCTTTTAAAAAGGGTGCGAGTTGTGTTCAATCCCGCAAGCCGCCATTGCCCATGTGCTAACCTCGGAGAAGAAAGGCGTGTCTCCACCTCGTCATAGAGGGGAGGAGTGAGCCAGCCCTAACAGCCAATCAGCACCGCGGTGAGCGACCCGGTAGGCGTGCCCTCGGAGCCGGCGGCTTGATTCCGCCCGAGGTGATAAAAGCGACTGTAAGGGACTGCTTCACCAGATGACTTGGGAGATGACCTGGGAGGTGAGCGAAGAGGCGAGACCAAGAGGAGCGGTGAGATGCGAAACGCTCCAAGCCAAAGAGGAGAGGTACTCGGAAAGGAAACCAGCTTTGGAGAGACACGCTGAAAGGAGGGAGACGGCTCCACCAGAAGGAGAGGAGCAGGTGTGCCGAGCCAGCGCGTGACGTCTACAGCAGCGGATACGCGACGAAGGGTTTCCCGCCAAAACCGCGAGGAATTGAGAGCTGCTACCTCCGACTTTGCCTCCCTCTCCAGCATCCACCTCCAGCCCTACCTGCCTGCAATATCCCCTGTGTAAGTGTGAACGTCGTCTGTCCTACTCGTTGTCTTGGGGTTAAGTAAAATGAATAGTGTAAGTTAACAATTCGCTGTGTGACTGCTTCTTCCATCCATTGCTTGTGTGTGTATAATAAATCTGTTCTTCCTCCGTACTCTGTCTTCTTCTCTTTTCATTCTCTTTCGGTCGCTTTAGAGGTTTCCCGATTGAATATCTGCGGTGCGATCTGGTCAAAGTTCTGGGTGAATCGGGTTCTAATCGGGGAGTAACTGTTCGGACGCGGTAATACCAACCGCTCGGTAAAATAACATCTAAAAACCGCGTCTGTAACATTTTCAATGAATTTCATCTTGATCGTTGAAGTTTTGTACTTGTCGAATTATGATGTCATAATGGAGGCACCTATGACATCATCATTAACATATGTTATTCTACATGGAGAGTTCTTTACAATGAGCCATGTCTCAAATTTTCTATGCAGTGCTTTTGCAGATATCGAGGTGCAATTTTTTCCCTTTTTTCCAAGATGGCGGCCGAGCCACGTGACCATTGACATCATCCATTAATGTTTTTTCCTCTACCAATTTATCCCTAGATGACGCTCAATAAATTTCATGTTGATCGGATGAAGTTTTGTACTTGTCAAATTATGACGTCATAATGGAGGCACCTATGACATCATCATTAACATATGATATTCTGCATGGAGAGTTCTTTACAATGAGCCATGTCTCAATTTTTCCTATGCAGCGCTTTGGGAGATAGAGGTGCAAATTTTTCGTTTTTTCCAAGATGGCGCCCATACCATGTGACCTATGACGTAATAATTGTCAATAAAAATTCTACAGGAGGAGGTGCACCTGTGGTGAAAATTTCCTGTCAATCGGACCAACGGTTGCAGAGAAAATCATATTTATTCTGTACGGACAAACAAACAGACAAACGGATTCAAATACAATACCCTCTCCTCAGGCGAGGATAAAAAAACACAAACCGGAGTGATCAACATACTTGTTAAAAAAAAAAATTCTTGTAATAATAGCTGATAATATTTCTTGTTATTGAGTGTAATTATTTTGACATTTAATGTTATCCATTTGATAAAAGAATTGTGACTATATCACAGTTGTTCCTTCCCTCTTGTTGTTCCTGCACTGGTACAGAAGTTAACTGTTATAACAAAGGCCTTGCATCAGTCCCAACTGGTATTTCTGCAAGTACAACGGTGCTGCATCTTTAGATGAACCTCCATCATTTTCATTCATCTTGATTTTCTTGATGCAGCTCTACTTGTTTCATGGAGTTAACTTGTTTAAAAGCTAATACATTCTGATAATATGGAAAGTTTACTGGCTGAATAGCGATGTTTACCGTGACATCACGTACCCGATCACGTGACCGCGCTCTTTGTTTTGGTTGGCAAAACACCACCTGTCCACCCGCCCGTCGCACCGTCCACCTTCCACCCGCCCGTCGCACCGTCCACCTTCCACCCGCCCGTCGCACCGTCCACCTTCCACCCGCCCGTCGCACCGTTCACCTTCCACCCGCCCGTCGCACCGTCCACCTTCCACCCGCCCGTCGCACCGTCCACCTTCCACCCGCCCGTCGCACCGTCCACCTTCCACCCGCCCGTCGCACCGTTCACCTTCCACCCGCCCGTCGCACCGTCCACCTTCCACCCGCCCGTCGCACCGTCCACCTTCCACCCGCCCGTCGCACCGTCCACCTTCCACCCGCCCGTCTCACCGTCCACCTTCCACCCGCCCGTCGCACCGTCCACCTTCCACCCGCCCGTCTCACCGTCCACCTTCCACCCGCCCGTCGCACCGTCCACCTTCCACCCGCCCGTCGCACCGTTCACCTTCCACCCGCCCGTCGCACCGTCCACCTTCCACCCGCCCGTCGCACCGTCCACCTTCCACCCGCCCGTCGCACCGTCCACCTTCCACCCGCCCGTCGCACCGTCCACCTTCCACCCGCCCGTCGCACCGTTCACCTTCCACCCGCCCGTCGCACCGTTCACCTTCCACCCGCCCGTCGCACCGTCCACCTTCCACCCGCCCGTCGCACCGTTCACCTTCCACCCGCCCGTCGCACCGTTCACCTTCCACCCGCCCGTCGCACCGTTCACCTTCCACCCGCCCGTCGCACCGTCCATGATTCTTTTCACAAGCAGACCAGGTGCAGTCGTTGACTTCCTTGTGAAAACTTCATGTGCAATACTCGCAGTAATGCGCCCCCTCCTCTGCTCCGACCAGAGAGGACACACAGCCTGACCCCTGGTAACTTTCTCCAGTTGTGCAATCTGGTCACAGATTATTGAGGTCAACCTGCAATATAGCTGGTCACACTCTGCCTGGAGATCAGACTGTGACCAAGAGGAATACTCCTCCCTGTACAGTGAGGTTAGGGGCTCAGGTAGATACATCTCGTCTTCCTCTTCAGTAGCGGAGTCTGTCTCTTCGGCGTCCAGTTTTGGAATGAGGCTAAAAAATGCTGCATTTGGACAGACAGCTTTAAGATCTTTTAGCATATCCAAATCAGGGAGTGTTTGTCTGGGCTGGCATACAACAGTTTTGACTTCTTTCTGGCGGTTACGTTTGGCCAGCAAGATGGATTGTTTTGCCATTCTTTCAATGCAAATGGATCCGGAAGAATATCCTCACCATTCCTATAACCCAACTTCGATTTGTACCGAGATTTTGCAACAGTGTCAAGACTATTAAAATACTCCGAAACGATCACATGTGTGTCGAGCGACGCCATTGTGCAAAACGAAAACACTGCGCTTTTGCCAACCAGGCTGCTGCGCATGCGCGGATATGGTGGGTTTGTTTACAAACAGTGAACATCGCTATTGGTGATGGAGCGTAAGGGATGTTGTCAGCGTGAGGCACAAGGAGCAACTGAGATTTTTGTGACGGTCGTAAGTGCGAGTCGTTGTCAGTCGCCGACGTCGTAACTCGAGGACAGTCTGTAGTGTTATTATTGTGTATGTGAGAGTTCTTAATCATTTTTTTTATTTTTTTTGTATTCAAGATCGAGGCTTGTTTCACAGCTAGCACGTCAAACACACATTAGCACATAAAACACAAAAAACATAAACAGACATGTGAAACAATAAAGGGAGGGGGAGACAAGATGGAGAGACGGAGGGACGGAGGGAAGCACACAAGCACAACAGTCGAGAGCAGGGACATCGGGAGATCTGTTTGAAGGGAGAGGGTTGGGGTGGGGGAGGGGGAGAGGGAATGGGTACACGGTACAAAACAAATTGACAGTACAAAGAATTTCAGGAATGAAGTCGGGGATTGAAAGATGTGGATTTGGGGTGTATTAACGGGGATAGAAAAGATCAAGGTTTTGGATGGGGGAAGACAAGAGATGGTGGTGAACAGCTGTTTCAAAGACCGGGAGGGAGGGGTGGGATTGAAGAGAGTGTGGGAGTTTGTTCCAGAGGTGGGAAAAAGAGGCATGAAAGAGTGAAGGTGAGCAGAGAGTTTTGATTTTGGCAGTTTCACCAGAAGAGGGATGCTGGCAGGTCTTGTGCATCCTGCAGGAATATTTGGGGGACACAGCACAGACAGAGCTGGGGGGAGCTAGGCCAGAGAGGAGTTGTCAGAAGACAGAAAGACCACCAACCTGCCTGCGGTGAGAGAGTGAAACTCGCTCAGAATCAGCTTCATTGCAGGAGACACCAATGATCATGAAAGCTTTGGTTTCAACAGCGTGAACCCGAGCTAGTTGTGAGGAAGGAGAACCAGCCCAGAGTGGAGAGCAGTATTCCATTGAGCTATGGATGAAAGCCTTGTATGTGGTGAGGAGCTCAGGTGTGTCAAGGAAGGACTTCGCACGACGGAGGATGCCCAGTCGGTGAATGGCTTTGGAGGCCAGCTTGGAAATGTTGTTTTCCCAGGAAAGATCATGGTAGATAGTGAGACCCAAAAGCTTTAGTGACAGAACATCCTTGGAGAGGATTGTTGAGAAAGTTGATGGGAGGGTTTTCCAGATGGTCTTTTCAGAGAGACATAGTGAGAGTGTGAGATTTGTCAGGATTGAAAGACATGTTCCACTTGTTTGACCAGTTTATGATTTTGTCCAGGTCTGCCAAGAGTGAATAGGCTGCTACCTGTCAAGCTGAGGTTGAGATAGGGAGCGGCGGAGAGTTGAGTCATCAGGAAATAGATAGAGGATTTTCCAGAGGGTCGGAAAGATCATTGATGAATACCAAAAAAAGCACAGGGCCCAGAACACTGCCTTGAGGAACTCCAGCCTGAACAGGAAGGGGAGATGTGAGAAATCCATTCAGGGCCACATGTTAACTGCGACCGGAAAGGAAGTCCGCAAGCCATGCACAGAGATTTGCATGACTACCATAGGAGGAGAGCTTGGTGAGCAGAGCGGGGTGCCACACCGTATCAAAGGCACGAGATATGTCAAGGGAGATGGCTCTGATTTGCTGTTTAGCATTGAGGGCCTCCATCCATTGTTGAGACAGCAGAAGCAGCATATCCAGAGTAGAGTGACCTGGTCTGAACCCAAATTGATGATTCGAGATCAAGCCATTGGAGAAGAGGAAGGATTTAATATCAGAAGCGATGATGGAATCCATGACCTTGCTGATAATTGGGAACAGGATGATTGGTCTGTCGTTGCAAGGATCTGTTTTTGCACCATTTTTATGTAAAGTGGTAATGTTGGCTGATTTCCAAGCAGATGGTCGATGACCTCGAGAAAAAGAGAGGGTGAAGAGAACAGATAAAGGGTGTTGAAAGAACTACAGAGCCGGATTTTAGGACCCGTGGGCCGATGCCGTCTGGTCCAGTTGCAGAATCAGAGTCAAGGTTTGACAGAAACTTCTCCACCTTGTCAGGAGAGAAGAACACAGGCTCCAGGAGCAGCTAGGTTCGACTGGGTAAGGTGCGTACAGGGAGAGATGGGTTTGGGACACAAGATTTTGAGCCAAACACAGAGTTGAGGCATTCAGCTTTTTCACGTGCGGAGTCAGCTGTGTAGCCATTTGAGGTAAGGGAGGGGATGGAAGGGGAACAAACACCAAAACAGATTTGACCAGACGCCACCAGGATTTGGAAGAGGGGGACAGGTTTGAGAGTTCATTCTTGAGAGTAGAGATATATTGTTTCCTGGCTATCCTGAGGGTAGACACACACTTGTTCTGCGCTTTGTGAAAGGAACTGAGATTGCCATCAGTTGGATTCGCCTTCCAAGAGGCAAAGGCAAGTTGTTTCAGGGCAACTGCCTCACCACAAGATTCTGTGTACTGTACCATGGACGGGAGGAAGGGTAAGACAACTTAAGACGAGATGGGATAAATGTGTGTCTGAGAGAGAGCAATTTTCTTTGGAAGAATTACCAGGATGAGTTGATGTCAGAGGCAGTGGAGATGGGAGACCAGTCCAGGTGATTCATGGCTGCCTGAAGACCGTGCCAGTCGGCCTGAGTGAAATGTCAGACTCGTCGACGCTGAGGAGGCTCTCGGAGAATGCCCAGAGAGATGTCCACTATAACAAGCACATGATCAGATTAACCGATTGGGGCAGAAAAAGAACAGCAGACATTTGCAGGTAAGTTGGGCATAACCAAGTCTAGAAGAGATGGTGTACCATTGACTGATATCCGGGTCGGGAAATTGACAGATTGTGTCAATCCCAATGAGTCGCAAAAGTCCTTTGCTGAGGTGCCATGTCTGGTGAGAGATGAACCCACACCCAGCCAGCTGGCATGATAACAGTTGAAATCACCACATGTGAGGAAGAGAAAGTTAGGATGAGTGGATAGAAGGTGGTCCATGTTGTCAGATAGCGAGATGTAAATGGAGTTATCACTGTTTGGTGGACGGTACAGAACACACATGAATAAAAGGGGAAGGAGGGGAAGCCGTAGCCAGAAGTACTCCTGGGGGTGGGGTGGGGTGGCGAGAGGGCAGTGCAGGGAGAGAGAGAAAGAGAGTTTTTGATAAATAAATAAAAATAGCAACCCCGCCACCAGGATGAGACTCAGGTCTATCATACTGGAGGAAGGGGGTAACCAGGAAGACATATTAAGGAATCAGTGACATATTGAAGGAGGAAAGTTTCTGTTAAGCAGATTAAGTCTGGTTTGTCTGAAGCAACCTGTATGGAGAGATCAATCAGGTTTGAGCAAAGGCCCCGGATGTTTGAGGTCCATACCGTTAAGGAAGAGGGAGGGGGAGCATTGGATACATGACAGGGGAGGGGTATGGAAAGATGAGGGAGGAGAGGGGGAGGTAGGGAGAGCTGTTTAAAGTGTGTCAAGATTGCAAGAAAGCTCGAATAAGGGAAAGGATGAGGAGGGCAAAAGGTTTGATGGTGATGGGATGAGGCACAGTGAGGTGTTGTTTGAGGGGCGGCAGAGTGAAATCGAAGGTTGGAGGATGTTGAGGTATGAGTTTGAAAGGAGAGGAAGTGGGGAGGAGGCAGTTTTGTGGAAGAAGGGGGAGGGGGTAGAATTGAAGAAAAATGGTGAGGCAGGAGAATTGATAAAGAAATGCCATCTGATTAATGATGCAGGTATACGCCATGGACGTTACGATGAAGAAGTGGAAGAAATGTATGACCCAGCGGAGTAATTATTTTTAAATACTGATCCAACAAAATACATAATGTAATTTGATTGCAAAAGTGTCCTATTAACCCAACCTTCTTACTTGCAGGTCATTGTTTCTCCCCCCCACCCCCTTTATTCCTGTTCTATGATTTATTTGAGTGTTGTGTCCAATTATAACCCTACTGCCCCAGTGTTATTTACATAACTGACTACATATCAGAAGAAATGGCTTTAAGGAATCTACCATACATTATCTATACGTTTTAAGTTTACATAACTTCCTGCAACAAATTGGAACAATAATGACAAGTTCGTTGATTGAAATCTTTTTGCAAATTTATAAATTACAATAACGTTTTTACTATATATGTCAATTCTTTTCTACTGATGTCATTGTGTTCCACAAAATCGGAGTCATACAATATGAAGATTCACACTAACAATCCAAAGGTATGACATCATTAGAGGGTGTCTCAGAGTATCAATCTGTCACCTGTAAAACCAACTTCCTCACTCACTTCAATATCATCCTCATCATCATTCCTCATCCGACTTATGACAACATTTAGCACTGTCTGGTTGAAGAACCGCACCACCACTCCAGTAATAAACGATACCAGAGTTTCTTCTTATCCAATCTGAGAGATAGTGGATTCCCGGGCACTCGCAATCCCACGGGTTGTTGTACAGATATATGGTATTCAACTTTGTTAAATTATCGAACAACCCTTGGGGTATGCTTTTCAGCTGGTTGTCATGCATAACTTGAGACAGCAACATAATTATCGACAACAGAAATAATACAATAATAACAAACAATAACAGTGAGTTTGTGGTACAATTGAAAACAGTATCGATTTATTTATCAAATGCACAAAACGTTGATTTGGAGCTTTGTGTTCGTAAAAGTGGAAGAGGATCTCCTTTGTTGACATCTCCAAGTAAATGCAGGTATGAAACATTTATTTTCCCAACGCTGGTAAAATATACATTTGCATTGTGTTTTTACGTATCTTTGTCGTTCGGGCACCGTCATTTGAAAAAGAAAATGTAAAAATTATGGATTTTGTGGCGAATTCATTCATGCTCAATCATTCGCTCTCCATCCTCCGTTAACTTAGCAGGTTGACCAAGGTGGCTGGTTTTAGATCTTAGGGTCTTGGGTTTGAGACCCTGTCGTGCCGTTGAAATAACACCCGGTGGGTTGACTCAACCTGTCATCCTTCCGAGGTCAGGAAAATGACATTTTGGTGGAGTATCAGCTTACCGGTAACAGGGGCACTGCATCAATGACACAGCCATGTTTCCAGAAAACGATGCAACCAGCAGCCACATGCTGCATACGAAATAACAACAAGTGATTCCTTCTGCTCCATTTACACCACCTTCCGTTTCTTTTTACACTTTTTCAGTCTTGAAGCACCTGATAACATGAGCGATTGATGTTGCTCCACAACCCTTACTACCTCCACCACCGAAGGTGGATGGAGGTTATGTTTTCACCCCTGTCTGTTTAGTTGTTTGTGAACAAGATACCTCAAAAGGTTGTGGGCGGATTTGGCCGAAATTTGGTGGAGATGAAGTGTATGTGACAAGGACGAAATGATTAGATTTTGGTGGAGGGTACAGACTTTTTTTTACATCTGACACCACAAAATATATTACATTATCCACAGCCACACTATAATCTGATATGATCATGTACATTGTTACTGAATCTTTGGCCTTGTTACTCCCGCATCACAGACAGACGGGTGGCTTCTCTATCTTCAAATTCGTTCTTTGAACTCTAAGCTGAACGTTTATGAATCCAATGTTCTCCTCTTTGGTAAAATAATCCCATCCAGTATGGTAATAATCCCATCCAGTATGGTAATAATCCCATCCAGTATGATAATACTCTCATCCAGTATGATAATAATCCCATCCAGTATGGTAATGATCCCATCCAGTATAATAATAATCCCATCCCGTATGATAATCCCATCCAGTATGATAATCCCATCCAGTATGATAATAATCCCATCCAGTATGATAATAATGCCATCCAGTATGATAATAATCCCATCCAGTATGATAATAATCCCATCCAGTATGATAATAATCCCATCCATTATGATAATAATCCCATCCAGTATGATAATAATCCCATCCAGTATGATAATAATCCCATCCAGTATGGTAATAATTCCATCTAGAATGGTAATACTCCCATCCAGTATGGTAATACTCCCATCCAGTATGGTAATACTCCCATCCAGTATGGTAATAATCCCATCCAGTATGGCAATAATCCCATCCAGTATGGTAATAATCCCATCCAGTATGGTAATACTCCCATCCAGTATAGTAATACTCCCATCCAGTATGGTAATAATCTCATCCAGTATGGTAATAATCTCATCCAGTATGGTAATACTCCCATCCAGTCTGATAATACTCCCATCCAGTTTGATAATACCCCCATCCAGCATGGTAACAATCCCATCCAGTATAGAAAGACTCGCATCCAGTATGATAATAATCCCATCCAGCATGGTAATAATCCCATCCAGTATAGAAAGACTCGCATCCAGTATGGTAATAATCCCATCCAGCATGGTAATAATCCCATCCAGTATGATAATACTCCCATCCAGTATGATAATACCCCCATCCAGCATGGTAATAATCCCATCCAGCATGGTAACAATCCCATCCAGCATGGTAATAATCCCATCCAGCATGGCAATAATCCCATCCAGTATAGAAAGACTCATCCAGTATGGTAATAATCCCATCCAGTATAGAAAGACTCATCCAGTTAGGTAATAATCCCATCCAGCATGGTAATAATCCCATCCAGTATGGTAATACTCCCATCCAGCATGGTAATAATCCCATCCAGTATAGAAAGACTCGCATCCAGTATGGTAATAATCCCAGCCAGTATAGAAAGACTCTCATCCAGTATGGTAATAATCCCATCCAGCATGGTAATAATCCCATCCAGTATGATAATACTCCCATCCAGTATGATAATACCCCCATCCAGTATGGTAATAATCCCATCCAGTATGATAATAATCACATCCAGTATGGTAATATGGTAATAATCCCATCCAGTATGGAAATACTCCCATCCAGTATGGCAATAATTCCATCCAGTATGGTAATAATCCCATCCAGTATGATAATACTCCTATCCGTTATGATAATACCGCCATCCAGCATGGTAATAATCCCATCCAGCATGGTAATAATCCCATCCAGCATGGTAATAATTCCATCCAGCATGGTAATAATCCCATCCAGTATAGAAAGACTCCCATCCAGTATGGTAATACTCCCATACAGTACGGTAATACTCCCATCCAGTATGGCAATAATCCCATCCAGCATGGCAATAATCCCATCCAGCATGGCAATAATCCCATCCAGTATGGCAATAATCCCATCCAGCATGGCAATAATCCCATCCAGCATGGAAATAATCCCATCCAGTATGGTAATAATCCCATCCAGTATGGTGACACTCCCATCCAGTATGGTAATACCCCCATCCAGTATGGTAATAATCCCATCCAGTATGGTAATAATCCCATCCAGTATGGTAATAGTCCCATTCAGTATGGTAATAATCCCATCCAGTATGGTAATACTCCCATCCAGTATGGTAATACCCCCATCCAGTATGGTAATACTCCCATCCAGTATGGCAATAATCCCATCCAGCATGGCAATACTCCCATCCAGTATGGTAATAATCCCATCCAGCATGGCAATAATCCCATCCAGCATGGAAATAATCCCATCCAGCATGGAAATAATCCCATCCAGCATGGTAATAATCCCATCCAGTATGGTGACACTCCCATCCAGTATGGTAATACCCCCATCCAGTATGGTAATAATCCCATCCAGTATGGTAATAATCCCATCCAGTATGGTAATAATCCCATCCAATATGGTAATAATCCCATCCAGTATGGTAATACTCCCATCCAGTATGGTAATACTCCCATCCAGTATGGTAATACTCCCATCCAGCATGGCAATAATCCCATGCGGCATGGAAATAATCCCATCCAGTATGGTGACACTCCCATCCAGTATGGTAATACCCCCATCCAGTATGGTAATAATCCCATCCAGGATGGTAATACTCCCATCCAGTATGGTAATAATCCCATCCAGTATGGTAATACTCACATCCAGTATGGTAATAATCCCATCCAGTATGGTAATACTCACATCCAGTGTCGTAATACTCCCATCCAGTATGGTAATACTCCCATCCAGAATGGTAATACTCCCATCCAGTATGGTAATACTCCCATCCAGTCTGGTAATACTCCCATCCAGTCTGGTAATACTCCCATCCAGTATGGTAATACTCCCATCCAGTATGGTAATACTCCCATCCAGTATGGTAATACTCCCATCCAGTATGGTAATACTCCCATCCAGTATGGTAATACTCCCATCCAGTATGGTAGTATTCCCATCCAGTATGGTAATACTCCCATCCAGTATGGTAGTACTCCCATCCAGTATGGTGATAATCCCATCCAGTATGGTAATAATCCCATCCAGTATGGTAATAGTCCCATTCAGTATGGTAATAATCCCATCCAGTATGGTAATACTCCCATCCAGTATGGTAATACCCCCATCCAGTATGGTAATACTCCCATCCAGTATGGCAATAATCCCATCCAGCATGGCAATACTCCCATCCAGTATGGTAATAATCCCATCCAGCATGGCAATAATTCCATCCAGCATGGAAATAATCCCATCCAGCATGGAAATAATCCCATCCAGCATGGTAATAATCCCATCCAGTATGGTGACACTCCCATCCAGTATGGTAATAATCCCATCCAGTATGGTAATAATCCCATCCAATATGGTAATAATCCCATCCAGTATGGTAATACTCCCATCCAGTATGGTAATACTCCCATCCAGCATGGCAATAATCCCATGCGGCATGGAAATAATCCCATCCAGTATGGTGACACTCCCATCCAGTATGGTAATACCCCCATCCAGTATGGTAATAATCCCATCCAGTATGGTAATAATCCCATCCAGTATGGTAATAATCCCATCCAATATGGTAATAATCCCATCCAGTATGGTAATACTCCCATCCAGTATGGTAATACTCCCATCCAGTATGGTAATACTCCCATCCAGCATGGCAATAATCCCATGCGGCATGGAAATAATCCCATCCAGTATGGTGACACTCCCATCCAGTATGGTAATACCCCCATCCAGTATGGTAATAATCCCATCCAGGATGGTAATACTCCCATCCAGTATGGTAATAATCCCATCCAGTATGGTAATACTCACATCCAGTATGGTAATAATCCCATCCAGTATGGTAATACTCACATCCAGTGTGGTAATACTCCCATCCAGTATGGTAATACTCCCATCCAGAATGGTAATACTCCCATCCAGTATGGTAATACTCCCATCCAGTCTGGTAATACTCCCATCCAGTCTGGTAATACTCCCATCCAGTATGGTAATACTCCCATCCAGTATGGTAATACTCCCATCCAGTATGGTAATACTCCCATCCAGTATGGTAATACTCCCATCCAGTATGGTAATACTCCCATCCAGTATGGTAATACTCCCATCCAGTATGGTAGTATTCCCATCCAGTATGGTAATACTCCCATCCAGTATGGTAGTACTCCCATCCAGTATGGTAATACTCCCATCCAGTATTGTAATACTCCCATCCAGTATGGTAATACACCCATCCAGTATGGTAATACTCCCATCCAGTATGGTAATACTCCCATCCAGTATGGTAATACTCCCATCATATATGGTAATACTCCCATCCAGTATGGTAATACTCCCATCCAGTATGGTAATAAACCCATCCAGTATGATAATAAACCCATCCAGTATGATAATAAACCCATCCAGTATGATAATAAACCCATCCAGTATGATAATAAACCCATCCAGTATGATAATAAACCCATCCAGTATGATAATAAACCCATCCAGTATGGAAACACTCCCATCCAGTATGATAATAAACCCATCCAGTATGATAATCCCACCTCGAATAAACTTTAATACCTAAACCTAAAACGTTAATACGTCATAAAATTATTAGAATTAAAAAAAAAAAACACATTTACAGTACTTTGTTTATTACCTCCGCCACCAAAGGTGGATGCAGGTTATGTTTTGACCCTTGTCCGTTTGTTTATGAATAAAATATCTCAAAGATGTAGTTGACGGATTCGGACAAAATTTCGCAGAAAGGTAACGTGTGTGACAAGGACTAAATGATTCGATTTTGGTGAAGATCCGGTTTCGGATCCGGCTACTAGAATTTTTAAAGTGATTCATAGCCATTGGCAGATAGGACCAAAACGATACAAAGCAGGATATCTCAAAAGGTTATGGATGGATTTGGACGAAACTTGTTGGACAGGTTGTGTGTGTGACAAGAATCAATTCAATTTTAGTGAAGATCTGAATATGGATTGAGATATGGGAATTATTTAATTTTTAAGTGATTCTTCACCATTGGGAGATATGGCCAACCAGGAGGATGTATGCTCTCTACTGAATACCGTCCAAGTTACTTCTGAATCAATATAATTACATTAATAAAAAATTCTGATTCTGTGGACCTTTAATTTGCCAGGAAGAATGAAGAGCAATATGGAGAGAAATGCATGGGATGGGAAGAGGAAGAGAGGGGGTTGTACAAGAAAAATGAGGAAATAAAGAAGAATGGACAGGGGCAACATTTATTACTGTTTTGTGTTTGCAGTAAAAGTTGCAAGTGCATAATGTATATAATTAATAATATAAGGTGTAAAGTTGCGTAGTGAGGGATAACAAAGGCATACGTTGTAGCGGTTACCAGAAGCATGACACAATTACCGTGCACCGGCCGATGACGCAACCGGCGAGCGGTCACGTGTCCGGACTCCCAGGGCGTGTCCAGACTTGCCCTTCTCGGGCGAATACTTGCCTTGCATACCACGCCCCGCCTGAGAGGCGTGGCTTTTGTGTGTTGAGTTTGCGATATAAATTGCCGCCCGTTCGAGGGGCGGATTCAGTGTGCTTTTGAGTTTTTTGCTTTTGAGCGAAATAAATAGCTCGGTGAAACTTCGTTCCTGTGTTGTCCATTTTGTCTGGCTTTATCGTGCGAGCACAGCTCCCACAATTGGTGACCCCTTTCTAAGAACATGGCGATGGAGTCAGCTGCAGCTTTGAAGCTCCCAGGCTTCTGGGAATCGCACGCGGCCATTTGGTTTGCTCAAGCGGCTTCTCAATTCGCCCTGCGGAAAATTACGGAGGACACGACGCACTACCACCATGTGGTCTCTGCGCTCACCGCCTCCTCCAGCACCCGCCGAACGCCGACAAATACGGACCGCTCAAAGGCCTACTCCTCGGTGCGTTTGGACTCACGGAGACCGAACGCGCACGACAACTACTACACCTCCTGGAGCTGGGCGAGGCCCGTCCATCCGAAAGCATGGACCACATGCTTGCTCTTCTCGGTGACCACAGCCCGGACTTCCTCTTCCGCGAGCTGTTCCTCCAGCGGCTACCCGGGCAGGTACGGTTAGCTTTGGCTAATTCGCCCATCACGGACCCTCGCGTCCTGGCCAAGGAGGCCGATAATTTTTTCTCGGCCAGGCGACATGTCGGAGCGGCCGCCTGGGACCCTGGGCCGACCGAGGCAACACCCGCGCTACGACCGGCACCTCCACCGGCCGAGTCCACGCCACTGACGGCTGCGGCCGCCGTGACGCCCCGTCGACCGAACCCGACGCGACCGCCGGAGCCTCCACCAGAGCGGACCATGTGCTATTACCACGCCAGGTTCAGGCAGACGGCCAGATCGTGCCACCCACCGTGCACTTTCAGCAGGTCGGGAAACGACCAGGCCGGCGCTCGCTGCCTGCCATGAGCGTCGGCCATTCAGGCAGCCTTCTGTTTATCATGGACACGGAATCCAGGCGGCGTTTTTTGTGTGACACCGGCGCTCAGCTGAGCGTGATACCCGCCTTAGTGGAGGACAAACAGGCCGCACTATGCGGCCCCGCCTTGGTCGCCGCAAACGGTTCCTCCATCCGCACCTTCGGTTCGCGCAGCGTCGCATTCTGCTTTGGGGGCCAGCGCTTCAGGTGGGACTTCATCACGGCGAACGTGCCCATGGCCTTGCTGGGTGCAGATTTTCTTTGTGCGCATGGGCTTTTGGTCGACGTCAAATGGCGTCGGCTCATCAACGTGGAGACCTTCAGCTCGCTCGCTTGCTCATTGAGCGGCTCCGCTCCGACCAAGCTAGCCTGCGCACTCCCGGCCGTGGACGATTTCACCCGCCTACTCGCCGAGTTTCCCGCCCTCATGCAGCCGACGTTTTCGGCCGTCGCCGTCAAGCACGGCATCGAACACCACATCCCGTCCACAGGTCCACTGGTCTACGCCAGGGCTCGCCGCCTCAACCCGGCCAAACTCGCCGTGGCGAAGGTGGAATTCGATGCGCTGGAGCGATTGGGCATTGTGCGGTGCTCGAACAGCGCGTGGGCCTCGCCCCTGCACATCGTGCCCAAACCGGGTGGCGGATGGCGACCATGCGGTGATTACCGCCGCCTCAACGATGCCACCACCCCCGACCGGTACCCGATACCACACATACACGACTTTTCCGCCCGTTTGGTGGGGCGGGTGATCTTCTCCAAGGTCGATCTTATTCGGGGCTACCACCAGGTACGTGTCCGGCCGGCCGACGTTCCAAAGACGGCTGTAATTAAACCTTTTGGCCTCTTCGAGTTCCTCCAAATGCCGTTCGGCCTTAAGAACGCGGCCCAAGCCTTCCAGCAGCTGATGGACAGTGTGCTGCGTGATCTCACCTTTCTGTTCGTCTACCTGGATGACATTCTCATCGCCAGCACTTCCCGGGCGGAGCACCTCGTCCACCTGCGCATGCTTTTCGAGCGCCTCGGCCAGCACGGCCTCATCATCAACCCGGCGAAATGCCAGTTTGGCATAATGGCCGTCGACTTCCTGGGGCACCGCATCACGAAGCGCGGGGCCGTCCCGCTGCCTACCAAGGTGGAGGTAGTCACAAGTTTCCAGCACCCCCGCTCCATCAAGGCCCGACAGGAATTTTTGGGGATGGTAAATTTTTACCACCGGTTCGTGCCTCGTGCCACCCAACTCATGCGCCCCCTGTACGAAGCCCTCCGGGGCAAGCCAGCCAAGCACGACATCGCCTGGACCACAGAGATGGACGCGGCGTTCACGGGCGCTAAGCTGGCCCTCGCAAACGCGACAATGCGGGCACACCCGGCGCTCGACGCACCCATCGCCCTCACCACGGACACTTCCGACTATGCGGTGGGCACCGTGCATGAACAGTGGGTGAACGGAGCTTGGCAACCGCTGGCCTTCTTGAGCCGGCAGCTTCGACCTAACGAGCGCAAGTATAGCGCTTTCGACCGCGAGCTCCTCGGCCTTTACCTGGCCGTTCGCCACTTCCGCCATCTTTTGGAGGGTCGCCGTTCACGGCGTTTGTGGACCACAAACCCCTGGTCTTCGCTATGGCCAAGGTTACGGAGCCGTGGTCGGCCCGCCAGCAGCGCCACCTCTCCGCCGTGTCCGAATTTACGACGGACATCCGGCACGTTGTGGGCAAGGACAACGCTGTGGCCGATTGCCTCTCCCGGTCCGGCGCAAACGCCGTCCACCTGGGTGTGGACTTCGCGTGCATGGCGGTCGAGCAGACCGCCGACCCCACGGTGCAAGCCCTCCGGACAGCGGACACAGGCCTGCGGTTGGCCGACGTCCCCTTCGAGGACACAGGCACAGTTCTCCTGTGCGACGTTTCCCTGGGCCAACCTCACCCCATCGTGCCCACCGGATGGCAGCAGCACATTTTTGACGTCCTCCACGGCCTTTCCCACCCGGGCCGGAAAGCATCACAGAAGCTCGTGGCAGCAAAGTTCGTCTGGCACGGGCTCCGTAAGGACATCCGCGACTGGGCCAATGCCTGTGTCGCCTGCCAGCGCGCGAAGGTCCACCGGCACACCCAGGCCCCGTTGGCACCATTCGACGTGCCCGCGCGGCGCTTCGACCATGTCAATGTGGACCTGGTGGGACCCCTTCCCTCCTTGCGGGGCTTCACCCACCTCTCACGATGGTGGACAGGACCACCAGGTGGCCGGAGGCCGTCCCGCTGGCATCAACAACATCCGCCGACGTGGCGCAGGCCTTCATTGCCACTTGGATTTCCCGTTTTGGCACGCCCTCGGACATCTCCTCCGACAGAGGCCCGCAATTCACCTCCGAGCTTTGGGGCGCGGTCGCCCAGGCCTTGGGGGTCAAGCTTCACCGCACCACGGCCTACCACCCCCAAGCAAACAGCTTGTGCGAGCGGTTCCACCGCTCGATGAAGGCCGCTCTCAGGGCCAGCCTCCAGGATGACAGTTGGGCCGACAGGCTCCCGTGGGTCCTATTGGGCCTCCGAACGGCCCCTAAAGAGGACCTCCAGGCTTCCACCGCCGAGCTGGTGTACGGCCAGCCACTGCGCGTGCCTGGCGAATTCATCCCTGACGCCACCGGCCCCTGGTCCACGGCTCGCCAACGCTCGGTCCTCCAGGAGGCCGCCAGGAGATTTGCCCCCGTGCCCACGTCCCACCACGGCTGCCCCCAACCCCAAGTCCCCCCAGCACTTCGCACTGCGGAGTACGTTTTTATCCGGCACGACGCACACCGGGGACCGCTCCGGCCGCCATACGATGGACCTTTCTGGGTCCTGCAGAGGGACGACAAGTCATTCATCGTCGACATCGGCGGCAAGCCGGACCGCATCTCCGTGGACCACCTCAAGCCGGCCCATTTGGACCGCGACCAACCTCCACGGTTGGCCCTTCCTCCACGACGGGGCCGTCCCCCGTCAACCAAGCCCCCCGCCTGACCATCCACCGCCACGCCGCCTACCACCCCCACACGAATCGCCGGGGGTCGTTTCGGCCGGATCATCAGGACCCCCCTCAAACTGACTCTCCCGGTGCAGGTTAATTCTGGGGGGGCGCATGTAGCGGTTACCAGAAGCATGACACAATTACCGTGCACCGGCCGATGACGCAACCGGCGAGCGGTCACGTGTCCGGACTCACCAGGGCGTGTCCAGACTTGCCCTTCTCGGGCGAACACTTGCCTTGCATACCACGCCCCGTCGAGAGGCGTGACTTACCTATTTTGCATACCACGCCCTGCCTGAGAGGCATGGCTTTTTTTTGTGTGTTGAGTTTGCGATATAAATTGCCGCCCGTTCGAGGGGCGGATTCAGTGTGCTTTTGAGTTCTTTGGTTTTGAGCTAAATAAATAGCTCGGTGAAACTTCGTTCCTGTGTCGTCCATTTTGTCTGGCTTTATCGTGCGAGCACAGCTCCCACAACGTATCATTTTTGTTGAATAAGAGTGAGCAAAAGTGAGTAAATAAGTGTGAGATGAAATGCAAAAACCCACAACACAACAACACATGTCCTGGACAGTGAAGGACACATGAGAGAAGCAATGACATATCCACAACCGAAAAAACAAGTACGCAACTCTGGACATACGAGATATGAAGGAAAATACAAAGCAAATCAGAAATTCCTAATGAAACAAAATCACCAAATCGGAATCCTCAGCCTTGCGGGTTGCTTCATCGAGCAAGTCAATTCCACATTTGATTTGAAGACTGCAATTGGATGATTCCTGTGGTCCTTTGACTCCTGTGGCCAATGTCTTGTTTACTGATGAGTCCGGATTTCATATTGACTTTGTACAAAGTAAAGTATTTTGCAATGAAGAACATCAGGGATACAGAATGTAGAACACAGTAAAACTTCCTCCAACGCGGTTTCCAATTTTCGCGCTGAATTAAATGCGTCAAAACCTCCCCAACGCGAGGGTGTGTTTTGCATTTACGCGATCGTGGCTGGTGTTTTCCCAAAGATTTATATTATTCTAATTCCTTGTTACTTAACCCTTGTCCACACAAGGGAGGTCTTCTTAGGCTAAATACAAGGCTAAGAAGACCCCCCTTGTGTGGACAAGGGTTAATTAATATTTAATTTTTCCATACGATGATACGGGTCGCCACCTGCTGTCATCGCGATCGCAGTTCGATTTTATATTCTGGATTAATTGCGACAAAAACGGCCGTCGTTTTCACAAAGGTTTTATTCTTTTTCCTTATTACCTTGCTTAATCACTATTTAATTTATGTACACGCATGGCACGAGTTGCCACCTGTCGCCATCTCCGAACCTGCCGCCATCAAGTGAACTTACGTCGAACATTATGGCTCCCAAAAGACCCAATTTGAACCAACCAGACAAGAAGAGGAGGAAAACAATGACCATGGAGGTCAAACTTGATGTCCTCAATAAATTATCATCAGTTTCTGCTTCCATCTTTGGCCAGGCAATATGGCGTGAATGAATCAACCATTAGGAGGGGAAGGATTTGATGATAAAAGAAAGTTTGGTTATTACAAAAACAACTTGGAGGGGAAGGATTTGATGACATGGAAGAAGAAAAAGAAGTCGAAGAACTGTTTAAGTCCCATGGCAAAGAACTGTCCACTGAAGAGCTTGTGACCCAGACGTCTCATGAAGAAGACTGAAGAATATGATGAAGAGCCAGAAAAGGGAGAATTAACCACCAAACTGCTGAAGGAGCTCTTCAAGGAAACCAAAACTGCCCAAGAAATTTCTGTAAGGATAGATCCTTTTGTGGAAAAAAGCCTGAAGTTCAAATGGGCCATAGAGTTAAATCCCTACACAGAACTTCACAGGGAGTTAAAGCAGAAGCCAAATCAAGTGCTTATAACACAATTCTTTAGGCCTACTTCCACAGCTACCAGCAGCACTTCAACCCCTCCCACCAGCACTTCAACCCCTTCCACCAGCACTTCAACCCCTTCCACCAGAACTTCAACCCCTTCCACCAGCACTTCAACCCCTTCCACCAGCAAGTCAACCCCTTCCTCCAGCAAGTCAACCCCTTCCATCAGCCCTGCAACCCCTTCCACCAGCACTTCAACCCCTTCCACCAGCAAATCATCACCCAAACCTCCAACAACCACCTCACAATAAGGTGTTATTTTGAAATAATACAGTACTATTATGATACTAACACTTATTTTAATATATATTTATAAATAATGCTGCACCACTACATACAAAGAAACATGTAAAAAAAAAAGCAATAAAGGCTGTTTTAGGGTCAGTTTTTTGGGAGCCTGGAACATATCCCCCATACGTTTAATGATTCCTCCAACGCGAATTCCTCCAACACTAGGTTATCAGAGAACGTATCCCCCGCGTTGGAGGAAGTTTTACTGTACTCACCAAAAGGTTTTTCTTTGACATCTCTGTTCCAGTCGTGAGCTGCGGATCAGCGAGTTGGTTTTCAGTTCCAGATGGTGTTCCTGCCAGTACAACAAATCTTCAGCTGTATAGTAATAAGCTGCAGTCTCTTCCTTATTCCATGTGAAACACTCAGTCTGTGGAAATTGAATCAATGTCCTGGTGCATTTCAAAAAATGCATTAAAGTAGACATTGTATTATTTGTACACTCCTGACACAAAATGCAATGCTCCTGAAACTAGCTTAAGTTTTGTCCACCACTCCTTTCATCTTCCATCTCCAGGCGCTGCTTGACGTCATCGTCGGACACTGAAGGGGGCGCGGCGATGACACGCGCCATAAGGGCGTACTCAGTGTTCACTCCGTTTGTTTGTCCGGTTGATATCTCAGCCATCATTTGAGCTAGGATGGTGAAATTTGGTCACAATAGAGAGCACATGCTTTGGCAAAACGGTATGTTTTATTTTTTCATTGATCAATTAATTGACTGATTACTTAATTGATAGATTATTTAATTATTATCAATTTATTAAGTACAGTACTTATTTATTTTCTTTCTCATCTGGGCAATATCTCAGGGACCTTTTGTGCTTGGAAGCTGATATTTGGACATGCCAGTGACAAGGTATTTTTTATTTAAAAAAAAAGTATTGATTTATTGATTAATCAATTAATCGATTAATTGTTGAATTAATCGATTAATTGCATAATTAATTAATTTTCAAAAAGTTACAGATTCGGATGAAACGGTGGTGGTTTATGTAAGCTATTAGCCAATTGATTACGAAATTAACTGTTTTACGATTATTATTTCTTTTAATTACACAAATAATCAATTAATCAATCAATTATTGTTCATTGCTCCTTCCCAATTCCATCTTCATGTGCTGCACAGCGGCATCATCGGGCGCCGAATGCTCCCGGGCAATGTCATGCGCTGGAGGATATGTTATTTATTTATTTGGCATGGGTGCGGTGTACTTTGAATGTATCTGTACTTGTTCAATTAATTTTTTGTTTACAGAGTAAAGGCTCTTGGAAGAGCTGTCAGAAGTGTATTCAGTTACCAAGTTTCCACCCCTCCCACTCACTCTGAAGTAATAAACATTTTTTTCATAAAAAAAAACCAGTACATGGTTATTCGAGGTACAGGATTTGCCATTCGGTGCAACTGCATTGGCTTTAAAAATCCGTTTATGGGTCGATTGGGAAATGCACATTTAACGCACATATATTGCACCATTCAATAATTATGCAACACTATCTTTTAGGGAGGCGCGTACTAGCTTGATTAAACCCGACTATTAATTTAACATTCGAGGGTTACATAATTACATAATGAAGGTTGTAGCGCATTCATTTGTCCCCCTCCCCAAGGAGGTTTTCTTCCCCGAGCGGGTTTTCCCTGTCATTGCTGTCAATGGGGTTGCATGTTGAGGTGTATATCAATGTTAAATTAGCTTTATCGTGGCGTTTTTCCAAAGAAGAAGATTTATCGTGGAGTCTTTCCAAAGAAGCTTTTAATAACAAAATGAATGCTAATCGTATATTGTTAATGTTATTACAAAACAATATTAATACTATGTCCCACTTCCCCAAGGCGTTTTTCTTGCAGTGATACCAGTAACGTGTGTAATACATAGCTTATTGTCATAATGGCGTTTCCGTGGGAGCAACTACTGATCACTACACCTGGATTGGTCACGACGGCTCCGTGCGTGAAGCCACCGGAAGTGCACTGTCTGCCATCTTGCCTCCCCCAAAATAGGCGAACTTTTAGTAACACGCAACGTTGAACCGGGCCCGGCCGATTTTGCAAAATATATTTCTTCAAATATATTTCAACTTCTGTCTAATATTTTAATGAATTTTGAAGTAAATTACTGTTCCTATTACTCAATCGAATTCCGGAAAATTCCCTTGGAGCTCCTTGGCAATTGCAAGGAGGCGATAAATGCATATTATGAGGCCCGACACAGGGTTGGATCGGAAAACTAACACAGGCCTAACATCCAAGTTACATTAGGCTCCAGGTCACTTCATACATAACAAAACAAAACTAAAGTCATGTTTTTTATGATATTTAAAATATGTTTTGTTATTTTCGGCAAGTTTATGTTATTCTACGTTTCTTAATGTTTTTAATAATTTTTAAAAGTTTCAACTTTCTTACGTTTTTTAAGGGATTTAAAAAAATTCTTTTTCTTGCCGTTTTTAGTGTTTTCGTTTTAGTGTCCACCCCCCCCCCCCCCACCCCCCAATAGACTTACATATTATTTCATTGCCCTTAACATTTACAGAACACTTTCAAAGAAATGAATTGGCCTAATGCAAAACATGCATGTAAATAATGAGATGAAAATCACATAAAAGCTTGATGAGTTAAATTGCTTTAATTTCAAGATGCAGTACCTCTTACAACAAATATCAAAAGGACAATATTTTCATAGTACACTATGTAGATTCATTCGAATTGTCGTGTCTTTTGCTGCTCAACTTTCAATTTCTTCTGACAGGTTTCCAATTCAGCTATAGTTTCATCCAACTTCCACTTTACTTTCCTTGGAGACTCCATCGCTGCATAACTATGATCTCCAAAACTGCTTTGTTGGATTTCCTGAACTTCCTGCTGAGGTGCTTGTGACTCAACTGCAGGAGGAGAATCTGTCATGTCTCCAGTTCCTCTTGGTGCTGGTGGTTTACGTTTTGTAGATTTCTGAAATATGAGAAGAAATGGAACTGCTAACAATTATTCATAATATTCATTACCTTGTAGCGGTTCCCGCTGAATGTACACAATCGCCTTGCACCTGCCAGGACGCGGCCAGGGCGCGATCGCCATGCCGGGCTCGTCCGGACGGGCCCAGACGCGCCTCTCCTGGGCATGCCCGGACTCGCTGTTCCCGGGCACGCCCGAACCTCCCAGGCACGCCCGGTCTCGTCTTTCCCGGGCATGCCCGCTCTCGCCTTTCCAGGGCTCGCCCAGAGCACCCGGGCACGCCCAGCCTCGACTTGCCAGGCCGCGTCCAGGACGCCCGGGCATGTCCAGACTCGCCTTTCCAGGGCTCGCCCAGAGCGTCCGGGCATGCCCGCTCTCGCCTTTCCAGGGCTCGCCCAGAGCGCTCGGGCACGCCCAGCCTCGACTTGCCAGGCCGCGTCCAGGACGCCCGGGCATGTCCAGACTCGCCTTTCCAGGACTCGCCCTTGACACCCGGGCATGCCCGGTCTCGGTTTTCCCGGGCAAACGCCCGGGCATAAATGTGTATATATATTGCTGCCCGATAAACGGGCTTTTCAGAATACCTGAGCTGTTTTGTTTCAATAAAGCAACTCGGACGAATTCCGTCTTTGGTCGCGTCAATTCTTTCGACTCGCGTTGGAGCGCAGCTCCTTCAACTTTATGAATACTGTATAGTGGGAAATTTTATTTTCCCGCTTTTTGTGGTTAACTTCACAACCGCAAATTTGAAACTCCACAAAAATATTTTTCACACATACAGTTTAGTGGATGGCTGTTTGAAACAGTGAAAATAACACATCACAAAACTGTCCAGATAAGTAAAATTCACGAAAAGCATCCCGCTATACAGTAAGTGCAATGAGTGAATCCAAATCCAAACTAAAGACGAGCGGGGCACACCTTTTTAAATCCCAGACCCGAACAAACCCTGAGGCTGAACGTAGTCCCGACCAGCTCAGACCTGGTACTAATTCTGACCGACCTGGCTATTATTCCTTCAGCCCGCCTGACCCGACCCGATAGAGATTTTTTGCGTCCAACCCCGGTTTCGGGGTGGGACGGGACGGGACAGGAATTTTGGGATGCCCCTTTCGTCTTTAATCCAAACATGTTTGTCTGCACTTAACAAAAATGCAGTCGTGGGTCATTAAAATCTAATGACTCATCTGATTATTTGGTTTTAAGTGAAGACAATACTTTGACACTTTATTGCCCGTAGAACAGATTTTGTTTTCTATCGCCTTGTGTTACGTGCTCCTCCCCAAACCCCAGTCACGGTGTACCTCCGAGCCCCGAGAGGAGTCACGGCAGAAAGATGTGTTATTCTGTATGTCTTAGATCAATGGTGAAACCACACCAATTGTTACCAACAAACAAGTATTGTATTAAGATCACACAATAATAACAGTACAAAAACAATAGTAATCAATTGTACAACCAACATATCATTTTCCTATGATGGCACCATCAGTTTCATACAATATAACTCACTGTGCTCCAAGTGAGTGAAACAAGAACATTCCCAATGTCTCTATTCCGGCATCAAGCCAAAGTCGATCCGCTCCAGTGATCGTCAGAACGATGTCTAATCGAGACCAGAATCCCGTTCGGTTGAGTGACAAATGGAAAGTTGAGCAGCAAAAGACACGACAATTCGAATGAATCTACATAGTGTACTATGTAAATGTTGTCTTTTTGATATTTGTTGTAAGAGGTACTGCATCTTGAAATTAAAGCAATTTAACTCATCAAGCTTTTATGTGATTTTCATCTCATTATTTACATGCATGTTTTGCATTAGGCCAATTCATTTCTTTGAAAGTGTTCTGTAAATGTTAAGGGCAATGAAATAATATGTAAGCCTATTGGGGGGTGGGGGAGTGGGGGGGGGACACTAAAACGAAAACACTAAAAACGGCAAAAAAAAAGAATTTTTTAAAATCCCTTAAAAAACGTAAGAAAGTTGAAACTTTTAAAAATTCTTAAAAACATTAAGAAACGTAGAATAACATAAACTTGCCTAAAATAACAAAACATATTTTAAATAACATAAAAAAACATGACTTTAGCTTTGTTTTGTTATTGATGAAGTGACCTGGAGCCTAATGTAACTTGGATGTTATGCCTGTGTTTGTTTTCCGATCCAACCCTGTGTCGGGCCTCATAATATGCATTGATCGCCTCCTTGCAATTGCCAAGGAGCTCCAAGGGAATTTTCCGGAATTCGATTGAGTAATAGGAACAGTAATTTACTTCAAAATTCATTAATATATTAGACAGAAGTTGAAATATATTTGAAGAAATATACTTTGCAAAATCGGCCGGGCCCGGTTCAACGTTGCGTGTTACTAAAAGTTCGCCTCTTTTGGGGGAGACAAGATGGCGGACAGTGCGCTTCCGGTGGCTTCACACACCTAGAGATCAGTAGTTGCTCCCACGGAAACGCCATTATGACAATAAGCACACGTATTACACACGTGACAAGCACACGTGACAAGTATTACACACGTGACTGGTATCACTGCAAGAAAAACGCCTTGGGGAAGTGGGACATAGTATTAATATTGCTTTGTAATAACATTAACAATATGCGATTAGCATTCATTTTGTTATTAACAGCTTCTTTGGAAAGACTCCACGATAAATCTTCTTCTTTGTAAAAACGCCACGATAAAGCTAATTTAACATTGATATACACCTCAACATGCAACCCCATTGACAGCAATGACAGGGAAAACCCGCTCGGGGAAGAAAACCTCCTTGGGGAGGGGGACAAATGAATGCGCTACAACCTTCATTATGTAATTATGTAACCCTCGAATGTTAAATTAATAGTCGGGTTTAATCAAGCTAGTACGCGCCTCCCTAAAATATATTGTTGCATAATTATTGAATGGTGCAATATATGTGCGTTAAATGTGCATTTCCCAATCGGCCCATAAACAGATTTTTAAAGCCAATGCAGTTGTACCGTATGGCAAATCCTGTACCTCGAATAACCATGTACTGTTTTTTTAATGAAAAAAATGTTTATTACTTCAGAGAGAGTGGGAGGGTGGAAACTTGGTAACTGAATACACTTCTGACAGCTCTTCCAAGAGCCTTTACTCTGTATACAAAAAATTAATTGAACAAGTACAGATACATTCAAAGTATATCGCCCCCATACCAAATAAATAAATAACATATCCTCCAGCGCATGTCATTGCCCGGGAGCATTCAGCGCCCAATGATGCCGCTGTGCAGCACATGAAGATGGAATTGGGAAGGAGCGATGAACAATAATTGATTGATTAGTTGATTATTTGCGTAATTAAAAGAAATAATAATCGTAAAATAGTTAATTTCGTAATCAATTGGCTAATAGCTTACATAAACCACCACCGTTTCATCCGAATCTGTAACTTTTTGAAAATTAATCAATTATGCAATTAATCGATTAATTCAACAATTAATCGATTAATTGATTAATCAATAAATCAATACTTTTTTTAAAATAAAAAATACCTTGTCACTGGCATGTCCAAATATCAGCTTCCAAGCACAAAAGGTCCCTGTGATATTGCCCAGATGAGAAAGAAAATAAATAAGTACTGTACTTAATAAATTGATAATAATTAAATAATCCATCAATTAAGTAATCAGTCAATTAATTGATCAATGAAAAAATAAAACATACCGTTTTGCCAAAGCATGTGCTCACTATTGTGACCAAATTTCACCATCCTAGCTCAAATGATGGCTGAGATATCAACTGGACAAACAAACGGAGTGAACACTGAGTACTCCCTTGTGGCGTGTGTCATCGCCGCGCCCCCTTCAGTATCCGACGATGACGTCATGCAGTGCCTGGAGATGGAAGATGAAAGGAGCGGTGGACAAAACTTAAGCTAGTTTCAGGAGCATTGCATTTTGTCAGGAGTGTACAAATAATACAATGTCTACTTCAATGCATTTTTTGAAATGCACCAGGACATTGATTCATGGTGATGGAAGGGGTTGAAGTGCTGATGGAAGGGGTTGAAGTACTGATGGAAGGGGTTGAAGTGCTGATGGAAGGGGTTGAAGTGCTGATGGAAGGGGCTGAAGTGCTGATGGAAGGGGTTGAAGTGCTGATGGAAGGGGTTGAAGTGCTGATGGAAGGGGTTGAAGTGCTGGTGGAAGGGGTTGAAGTGCTGATGGAAGGGGTTGAAGTGCTGATGGAAGGGGTTGAAGTGCTGATGGAAGGGGTTGCAGTGCTGATGGAAGGGGTTGAAGTGCTGATGGAAGGGGTTGAAGTGCTGATGGAAGGGGTTGAAGTGCTGATGGAAGGGGTTGAAGTGCTGGTGGAAGGGGTTGAAGTGCTGGTGGAAGGGGTTGAAGTGCTGGTGGAAGGGGTTTAGGCGCTGGTGGAAGGGGTTGAGGTGCTGCTGGAAGGGGTTGAAGTGCTGGTGGAAGGGGTTGAATTGTTGGTGGAAGGGGTTGACTTGCTGGTGGAAGGGGTTGACTGCTGGTGGAAGGGGTTGACTTGCTGGTGGAAGGGGTTGACTTGCTGGTGGAAGGGGTTGACTTGCTGGTGGATGGGGTTGACTTGCTGGTGGAAGGGGTTGACTTGCTGGTGGAAGGGGTTGACTTGCTGGTGGAAGGGGTTGAAGTGCTGATGGAAGGGGTTGAAGTGCTGATGGAAGGGGTTGAAGTGCTGGTGGAAGGGGTTGAAGTGCTGGTGGAAGGGGTTGAAGTGCTGGTGGAAGGGGTTGAAGTGCTGGTGGAAGGGGTTGACTTGCTGGTGGAAGGGGTTGAAGTGCTGATGGAAGGGGTTGAAGTGCTGATGGAAGGGGTTGAAGTGCTGGTGGAAGGGGTTGAAGTGCTGGTGGAAGGGGTTGAAGTGCTGGTGGAAGGGGTTGAAGTGCTGGTGGAAGGGGTTGAAGTGCTGGTGGAAGGGGTTGAAGTGCTGATGGAAGGGGTTGAAGTGCTGATGGAAGGGGTTGAAGAGCTGCTGGAAGTGGTTGAAGTGCTGATGGAAGCGGTTGAAGTGTTGATGGAAGGGGTTGAAGTGCTGGTGGAAGGGGTTGAAGTGCTGGTGGAAGGGGTTGAAGTGCTGGTGGAAGTGGTTGAAGTGCTGATGGAAGGGGTTGAAGTGCTGGTGGAAGGGGTTGAAGTGCTGGTGGAAGGGGTTGAAGTGCTGGTGGAAGGGGTTGAAGTGCTGGTGGAAGGGGTTGAAGTGCTGATGGAAGGGGTTGAAGTGCTGATGGAAGGGGTTGAAGAGCTGCTGGAAGTGGTTGAAGTGCTGATGGAAGCGGTTGAAGTGTTGATGGAAGGGGTTGAAGTGCTGGTGGAAGGGGTTGAAGTGCTGGTGGAAGGGGTTGAAGTGCTGGTGGAAGTGGTTGAAGTGCTGATGGAAGGGGTTGAAGTGCTGATGGAAGGGGGTTGAAGTGCTGGTGGAAGTGGTTGAAGTGCTGATGGAAGGGGTTGAAGTGCTGATGGAAGGGGTTGAAGTGCTGGTGGAAGGGGTTGAAGTGCTGGTGGAAGGGGTTGAAGTGCTGGTGGAAGGGGTTGAAGTGCTGGTAGAAGGGGTTGAAGTGCTGTTGGAAGGGGTTGAATTGCTGCTGGTAGCTGTGGAAGTAGGCCTAAAGAATTGTGTTATAAGCACTTGATTTGGCTTCTGCTTTAACTCCCTGTGAAGTTCTGTGTAGGGATTTAACTCTATGGCCCATTTGAACTTCAGGCTTCTTTCCACAAAAGGATCTATCCTTACAGAAATTTATTGGGCAGTATTGGTTTCCTAGAAGAGCTCCTCCAGCAGTTTTGTGGTTAATTCTTCCTTTTCTGGCTCTTCATCATATTCTTCATTGTCTTCTTCATGAGACGTCTGAGTCACAAGCTCTTCAGTGGACAGTTCTTCGCCATGGGACTTAAACAGTTCTTCTACTTCTTTTTCTTCTTCCATGTCATCAAATCCTACTCCTCCAAGTTGTTTTTGTAATGACCAAACTTTCTTTTATCATCAAATCCTTCCCCTCCTAATGGTTGATTCATTCACGCCATATTGCCTGGCCAAAGATGGAAGCAGAAACTGATGATAATTTATTGAGGATATCAAGTTTGACCTCCATGGTCATTGTTTTCCTCCTCTTCTTGTCTGGTTGGTTCAAATTGGGTCTTTTGGGAGCCATAATGATCGACGTAATGCCTAAGTCACACATAGGCGGATATTTTGGCGACTACCGGCGACTGCCGGCGATCAAGATTTTTCGGCGACCACTGGCGATTTCGGGCGGTCAAATATGGTCAGGCGGCAGTATGGCGACTGCAGGCGGCCACATTGCGACTGCATTGCGACGACGCCCCGAGTGGGATGGCGACTGTTGAAGATCGAAGACGACTGCATTGCGGATGCACGGCGGCAGCGTGGCGACAGTCTGGCGGCTAGATTACGACCGATGGCGGATCGCGGCGACTGCATTGGTGCCGGGTGGCGGTTTACTCCGATGTCCGCAAGACTGCAATAAGACCGCCGGCGATTGGAGACGATTCACACAACTTTTTAAATCTTTATTTCTCTATTTTACATTTCCCTTTATTCATTTCAATGATGTATGACATGAAGCATAAAGATGTTTGATGTGCAATAACAAATAACAAAGATGTATCATTGTAATGAAATAATCAAACTTTTCTGCAGGGAGAGAGAATGAAAAGAAAGTCCAACACATTATTTCCACTGGTCCCAAGTCCAATAAATAAAGTTTCCAAAGGACCAAAGTCCCAAAAATAAAGTTCCCAAAAGTCCCAAGTCCAAACAATAAAGCCATATCCTTGTCGGCACCACAGGACCTCACTCCACGGAGACCCTCACACCATCCTGTCTTGCCATGGAATGGAGCTCAGCATGAGCCAGCAGTAGGTCATTCGCAGCAATATCTTGGTCCAGTGCTGCCAAGTCATTCAGAAGGACCAGCTACATCCTATGTTCATCATCCATGATAGATGTTGGTAGAGAGACCCTTGGTAGACCTTGACCATACTGCAGTGAGCTGAAATGTCCACCCCGATTTATACCTGGCCTCAAAATCGTGGTATGTCGTAATGCAGTCGCCAGGCAGTCGTATCTTTGTTGCCAATGGCCGTAACTCGACCGCCACTAGTCCTAATGCTGTCGTCGTCAGTCTCCCATAGCCGCAGGGGAGACGTGACAGTTCTTCTGTAGTCGATATGCAGCCGCAACAGTGTCGGCCCGTAGTCGGGAAGATGCCGCAGGAAGGCCGTATGGCATTCGCATCTCTGCCGTGCTAGCTGGTGGGGCGATTGCGGAAGACTATGAGCGACTGGGTTGCGGCTGCTTTACAGTCTTATTACGGATACCGACGACAGCATGGCGGTTCCATCACGACAGCATGGCGGATTTTTTTCGAGTGCGACTGAGCACGCCGTTTTTAAACATTAAAAAAATTATTTGGCCCCTTTGCGGCTCTTGCCGACTGCAGCCGACCTGGGGAGGATAACCACGACTACAGGCGACCGTCCATTATGCCTAGGTCACACATAGGCGGATTTGTCGGCGACTACTGGCGACTGAAAAAATCGCCACCATCCGCCGACAATCGTAATGAAACCGTAATGGACGGTCGCCTGTAGTCGTGGTTATCCTCCCCAGGTCGGCTGCAGTCGGCAAGAGTCGCAAAGGGGCCAAAAAGTTTTTAAAATGTTTAAAAACGGCGCGCTCAGTCGCAATGGAAACAAATCCGCCATGCTGTCGTGATGGAACCGCCATGCTGTCGTCGGTATCCGTAATAAGAGCGTAAAGCGGCCGCAACCCAGTCGCTCATAGTCTTCCGCAATCGCCCCACCAGCTAGCACGGCAGAGATGCGAATGCCATACGGCCTTCCTGCGGCATCTTCCCGACTACGGGCCGACACTGTTGCGGCTGCATATCGACTACAGAAGAACTGCCACGTCTCCCCTGCGGCTATGGGAGACTGACGACGACAGCAGTAGGACGAGTGGCGGCCGAGTTACGGCCATTGGCGACAAAGATACGACTGCCTGGCGACTGCATTACGACATACCACGATTCCATGGCAAGACAGGATAGTGTGAGGGTCTCCGTGGAGTGAGGTGCCGACAAGGATATGGCTTTATTGTTTGGACTTGGGACTTTTGGGAACTTTATTTTTGGGACTTTGGTCCTTTGGAAACTTTATTTATGGGACTTGGGACCAGTGGAAATGTTGGAACCCATCTGTGGATCGGTCCCATCGGCCGATGGGTCTGACCCGTTTGCGGATCCGCAGATGGGTCGCCCGACCCATCTGTGGATGCACGAGAAATGACAATGCAGACCCATCGGCCGATGGGTCTGCGCCATCTGCGGATGTGTTGTTCACCTTGAAGGAATGTGTATGCATCAATGGTGGATGAGTATGTTTATTTGAACCTAAAAACAAGCAATTGATGTCATAAATGTTTATAAAGCAGTCCGTGACATGTGGTTTGTCGATAACCGTTTGACATCAATTGCTTATTTTTAGGTTCAAATAAACATACTCATCCACCATTGATGCATACACATTCCTTCAAGGTGAACAACACATCCGCAGATGGCGCAGAGCCATCGGCCGATGGGTCTGCATTGTCATTTCTCGTGCATCCACAGATGGGTCGGGCGACCCATCTGCGGATCCGCAAACGGGTCAGACCCATCGGCCGATGGGACCGATCCACAGATGGGTTCCAACAGAAATAATTTGTTGGACTTTATTTCCATTCTCTCTCCCTGCAGAAAAGTTTGATTATTACATTGCAATGATACATCTTTATTAACTTTCTTATTGTACATCAAACATCTTTATGCTTCATGTCATACATCATTGAAATGAATAAAGTGAAATGTAAAATAGAGAAATAAAGATTTAAAAAGTTGTGTGAATCGTCTCCAATCGCCGGCGGTCTTATTGCAGTCTTGCGGACGTCGGAGTAAACCGCCACCCGGCCCCAATGCAGTCGCCGCGATCCGCCATCGGTTGTAATCTAGCCGCCAGACTGTCGCCACGCTGCCGCCGTGCATCCGCAATGCAGTCGCAATGTGGCCGCCTGCAGTCGCCATACTGCCGCCTGACCATATTTGACCGCCCGAAATCGCCAGTGGTCGCCGAAAAATCTTGATCGCTGGGAGTCGCCGGTTGTCGCCAAAATATCCGCCTATGTGTGACTTAGGCATTACGGTTTCATTACGATTGTCGGCGGGTGGTGGCGATTTTTCCAGTCGCCAGTAGTCGCCGACAAATCCGCCTATGTGTGACTTAGGCATAAGTTCACTTGATGGCGCCTGGCGGCAGGTTCGGAGATGGCGACAGGTGGCAGCTCGTGCCATGCGTGTACATAAATTAAATAGTAATTAAGCAAGGTAAATAAGGAAAAAGAATAAAACCTTTGTGAAAACGACGGCCGTTTTTGTCGCAATTAATCCAGAATGTAAAATCGAACTGCGATTGCGATGACGGCAGGTGGCGACTCGTATCACCGTATGTATAAATTAAATATTAATTAACCCTTGTCCACACAAGGGGGTCTTCTTCGCCTTGTATTTAGCCTAAGTCTAAGAAGACCTCCCTTGTGTGGACAAGGGTTAAGTAACAAGGAATTAGAATAATACTAGTACCGACTGCAAAGCCGCAATGAGCCGGCGAAGCCAAAACCTCTTGCCACTATTTTACCCATCACCATGGCATCAGTAGGTTAGGTAGTTGGTAGTAGGTAGGTAGGTAGTTGGTAGTAAGGTAGTTGGTCGTAGGTAGGTGTAGTAGGTACCGTACCTGGTAAGACTTGGTAAAAGAGAAGAGCAGACAGTCCTCCCCAATGGCAATACCTGCATACAATAAATGTCACAAGAAGCTTAAGGAAGTAACTATACGATGTGCTAGCTTAAGGCCTATTTTTAACTGGGCTTAACATACGTTTTCACAGTAAGTGTGTAGTCTTCTAACTTCAGTCGCTGTCAGGCGCCAGGGCTGGTTCTCTGACCCTCCGGGCACGGCAGCTTCCTCCACCAGCAGACGTTAGCTTGCAGTGATTAATTCGGTGACTTCCGTCTCAACTTCGGATATTTCCGGCCGTGAAAAACTATCCGTATTTCTAAACTAAATATGTAAACCGCTTATACTGTATTTCTGGCCGTGAAAAACTATCCCATACGGCCGGGAGATTTCTAAAAAATAATTCTTCGTCAATGTTAGAATATTTGACGCTGTTTTCACCATCCGAAACGCGTAATAATATTTTTTCAAATGCTCGAATCTCATTGGTTCTGGTGTTTGATGACGATTTTCGTTGAAGATAACGAGGTTGGTCTTAACGTATTTTAATTACTAATTAGAGGTTTCATGAGATTGTGAATCAAAGAACGACGGGTGAAACAAACTCCTATTGAACTTTTTCGCAATTGTTTTATGCAAACTTCCGCATCCGGTCGATGGCTGTCTCCAGCACTCCATCCAGTGAGCACTTTCATTTTAGAAATATTTTTGCAAATGCTCGACTCTCATTGGGTCCGGTGTTTGGTGACGCGTTTTGTTGAAGATAACCAGGCTCGTGCGGGCCGATGTTGGTCTTAAATTATTTTATTAATACATCGGAGGTGCATAAGATTGTGAATCAAACGACGACGGGTGAAAGAAACTCCTAATGAACGTTTTAAATTTGTTATGCATACTTTTCCGCCTCCGCAAGATGGCTGCGTCCACTGCGCTTCGGATTCTCGAGCCAAGGCATAATCAGGTTTTCAACATAATACGTACTCGTTTATTGACAACACCGGCTTCGCCGGCTATAAATCTTTGGGAAAACACCAGCCACGACCGCGTAAATACAAAACACACCCTCACATTGGGGAGGTTTTGACGCATTTAATTCAGCGCGAAAATTGGAAACCGCGTTGGAGGAAGTTTTACTGTGTTCTACATTCTGTATCCCTGATATTCTTCATTGCAAAATACTTTACTTTGTACAAAGTCAATATGAAATCCGGACTCATCAGTAAACAACACATTGGCCACAGGAGTCAAAGGACCACAGGAATCATCCAATTGCAGTCTTCAAATCAAATGTGGAATTGACTTGCTCGATGAAGCAACCCGCAAGACTGAAGATTCCGATTTGGTGATTTTGTTTTATTAGGAATTTCTGATTTTCTTTGTATTTTGCTTCATATCTCGTATGTCCAGAGTTGCGTACTTGTTTTTCGGTTGTGGATATGTCATTGCTTCTCTCATGTGTCCTTCACTGTCCAGGACATGTGTTGTTGTGTTCTGGTTTTTTGCATTTCATCTCACACTTATTTACTTCACTTTTTCTCACTCTTATTCAACAAAAATGATACGTTGTGGGAGCTGTGCTCGCACGATAAAGCCAGACAAAATGGACGACACAGGAACGAAGTTTCACCGAGCTATTTATTTAGCTCAAAACCAAAGAACTCAAAAGCACACTGAATCCGCCCCTGAAATGGGCGGCAATTTATATCGCAAACTCAACACAAAAGCCACGCCTCTCAGGCGGGGCGTGGTATGCAAAATAGGTAAGTCACGCCTCTCGATGGGGCGTGGTATGCAAGGCAAGTGTTCGCCCGAGAAGGGCAAATCTGGACACGCCCTGGTGAGACACGTGACCGCTCGTCGGTTGCGTCATCGGCCGGTGCACGGTAATTGTGTCATTCTTCTGGTAACCGCGACATGCGCCCCCCCCCCCCCCCCAGAATTAACCTGCACCGGGAGAGTCAGTTTTAGGGGGGTCCTGATGACCCGGCCGAAACGACCCCTGGCGATTCGTGTGGGGGTGGTAGGCGGCGTGGCGGTGGATGTCGGGCGGGGGGCTTGGATGACGGGGGATGGCCCCGTCGTGGAGGAAGGGCCACCCGTGGAGGGTGGCCGAGGTCCAAATGGGCCGGCTTGAGGTGGTCCACTGAGATGTGGTCCGGCTTGCCACCGATGTCGACGATGAATGATTTGTCGTCCCTCTGCAGGACCCGGAAAGGTCCTGTGAGCCAATTGTTGTCGGTCCAATTGTTGTGAGCCAAATGAACGATTGCTGAAAGGGCGTGGCTGCGGCTATCAAATGGGCGGGGTGTCAAAATTTTCTACACATTAGCATACATAACAATTGAATGGCCCTTAATTGAATTTATCGGCATTTTGTTGAACAAAAACATGTCCGTCGTTTCACAAAAATTTGTATATGTATTCATATCATGGTCACAAATGAACCGAAAACAGAGCGCGAGTTACAAATATGTCATGTAAAGAGTTTAAGCCAAATCCAAACGCGGGGAAATGCGCATCTCAAGAAATGTGCTTTGTTGGACGTCAAGGTAATGTAACATCATTAAGAGCGTCAAACCTTTTGGGCCTGAGTTTATGATTAAATTCTGAGCAGCTCTCAGTATAACAAGCTCGTCAAACAAATGCTTGGAATATGTCTTTCAATCCAGACAAATCTCTCACTTTCTCCCAAAGGACTGTCTGGCAAACGGCATCACCTGCTTTCTTAACAATTCTCTTGAGGAAGTTCAGTCACTCAAACTCCTGGGTCTCACTGTCAGGCATACTTGTTGCTGGGAAAACTACAAGTCAAAGTTGGCCTCGAAAGCCAGTCGCTGAATGGACATCCTCCGTCATACAAAGTCCTTCCTTGACACACCTACTCCTTTCCACCTACAGGGCTTTATCTCCAGCTTGATAGAAGATTGTTCCCAATCTGAGATGGTGCCCCTGCCTCACGCATTTTTTCAGTTTTTGTACCTCCTCATCATGAGAGGTACAGCAATTTTATCTGGCGCATGCGATGTACAGTATAACTCTGATGAAGTGAGCGGTTTTCTTGAAGGAAAACGCACGATAACATTTGCTGAATGATGAAACTTCATCAAATAAATATGCATTCTGAGACTAATTCATAAAAATCCTCTTGTTTATAACTTCCACCTATTGCGTGAAAGGGTGAGGGGGGATTTGCATCACTCAACAAGATAAAACACTCGTAGATGGTGAATCAACTTCTGAATAAAGCCAGAAAGCCATATTCATACACAGAACTTGAAGTTTACAAAACACTAAATCCATGTGGATCCTCACGTGCTTATTGTAAAAACTCGATGCTGAGCCGAAGGAAACTTTGATCCAACGTCTTGGAATATAGAGCATCAACCTGGTTCAATGAGAATAATGCTGTTTTTCACTTTAGCAATTGTTTCTAATGATTTAACAAGTTGTGTTGAATTTCAAAACCAACAACAAAGAATTATTGGTGCTTTATGAAGCTAAATAAGTTTAACATGTTTGACATTTTACATTTTGTTTTGGGGACGGGGTGCAACAATTATTCTGGGTCACCTCCACACAGAGTCTATGATTCTGTAATCGTTTTAAAATGAATTGTCATTCACGTGAGTAAAGCATCGTGATGATAATATGGGAACTGTTGCTTCCTTCTCCCTGTCTCTGCAGTGGTACAGAAGTTTACTGTTATGGTAAATCTCTTACATCAGTTCCAACTGGAATCCCAGCCAGTACAACATATCTGGATCTGGAAACTTGCTTTTCTAGAAACCCTCAAAATATACATTTTCTTTCCCGATGTTGGTTCATCGTAAATAAATTCATCGTAATGTCCTCGTAAATGAATGTTCATCGTAAATGTCACTTAGAAATCAAAAAAAGAATGTTGGAGGTGTCCATTTAATGAAACCTTCACATATATAATATTAGACTGTATGGACAGGTTCAACAAAACAGTTTATAAAAATATGAACAAGGATTGGCTGAACTACACCCCTCGGCACTCACCCACCTCCGATGTTCACACCTCACAACCTTGTGTGTAAATGTAGAATCATCGATTTTTTTTAAAACAGAAAATCAAAGCTCATGAAATTAAGGTGATGAGGATCCACCACTCATTTTAAACACGTTTTTGTAAACATCCACCAGTAGCTGGAATCGAATAATAAAAAAATCCTTTTGTTTTTACAAAAACTTTTTCAGGATCCATCAATTATTTCATAGTACAACAGTACACCTGGTGTCGGCTTAACCGTTAAGGTGCCTGGTTTGAGATCTGAGGGTCTAATTTAGTTTGAGCCCCTGTCGTGCCGTTGAAGTAACACCACGTGGTTGACTCAGCCTGTCTTCCTTCCGAGG
Organism: Myxine glutinosa; assembly: GCF_964187855.1. Lineage (NCBI taxonomy): Eukaryota > Metazoa > Chordata > Myxini > Myxiniformes > Myxinidae > Myxine > Myxine glutinosa. The sequence goes on along the minus strand of NC_136263.1, from coordinate 46,300,848 downwards.
GCGGCAAAATGAGTACCAGCTTACTGGTGACTGAGGGCACTGCATCAACGGCACAGCAACACTTCCCGAAAATAATGCACCAAGGAACAACAAGCTGCATACGAACCACCACCACCACCACAGAAAGTGAATGGAGGATGTGTTTTCACCCCCCTCTGTCTGTCTGTTTATGAACAGTGTATCTCAAAAATGTCAACGTATTCGGATGAATTTTGGTGAATGAGTTGTGGGTGTGATAAGGAAGAACTGCCCAGATTTGGCTGAAGATATACAGTATTACAGATCCGGATCCTACAATTGCTAAAGTGTTTCTTCACCATTGAGTGATCGGGCTAAAACCGATATGTACCAAGAAAGACAAGAACTTCGTTTTAGAAAACCGTTCTGTGTATTGTGAAAATGTATCAATCATTTTGTATATAATAGAATAACAACATATTCAGCAGAAGGGAGGTGTATCACGATCATAGTTTGCTGTTCTCAATGAAGTTAAAGAGTAAAATGAAAACTTGTGAAAAGTAAGAGAAAGAGGTGATAGAACGTGCAATGAAGAGAAATATCCAGCATGTGTTGTTTACTGGGGGTGTTTGTGAACCCGTGTAGAGATCCAACTGAGCGAGGTGATGATGAATAAAGTTAAAGAGATGACACCGACCGCATATTTGAATCTCTCCCCCAATGAGAACAATTCTGCAACGTCCATCGGGCCAAAGTTGGACGGTTCACCAAAGATCTGCTGTCACGGATATGACAAGGTAAATGAATACGTTGAAGTGCGGTGCCATGCGCACGACTTGTTTGCCAAGAAGATAAGCAACAACGCGGGTAACCAAAAAGAGTCTTTATTACAAAGCTCAACTATAGCACTGAAGTGCTCGGGGCTGCGCGCCCCGTGTATATCCCGAGGCCACGCCTACCCCTCGGGCGTGGCCGACACCCTCTTGGTGCGCGGAATGATGTCACCGCGCTAGCGAGCCATCGTGTCCGCCACACCCGCCCCCCCCCCCAGAATTCCCGCGCACCTGAAGGGTCAGTTTGCGGGGCAAACGGATGACCCGGCCGAAGCGCCCTCTGGCGGCTGGCGGCATCTGGGATGCCGGGATGTCATCTGGGATGCCCCCGGCGGCACCTGGGATGGGTGCAGGACCGGGGGGGGGGGGGGGGGGCGTGCCGGCGGGGCTGGGCGGTGCCGGAGGTCCGCCCGCCGGGGGGGCGGCCCCAACACGGGGGCCGAGCCACTGGCGGGGGGTGGTCCACGTCGAGGTGGGCCGGCTTGAGGCGGTCCACGGAAACGCGGTCAGGAGTACCGCCGATGTCGAGGGTGAAGTGTTTCGCCCCGGTCTCCAGCACGCGGAAGGGCCCGTCGTACGGGGGCCGCAGCGGTGTCCGGTGGGCGTCGTGGCGGACGAACACGTACTCCGCCGTGCGAAGCTCCGGGGCGACGTGCGTTGGCGGGCACCCGTGGTGCGCCGTCGGCACCGGGGCGAACCTCCGGGCGGTCTCCTGCAGTGCGGAGCGCTGCTGCGCCGCGGACCATGGTGCCGTGGAGTCGGGGAGGAACTCGCCCGGCACCCGCAGCGGTTGTCTGAAGACCAACTCCGCCGCGGATGCGCGCAGGTCGTCCTTGGGCGCCGTCTGGAGGCCCAGCAGGACCCAGGGGAGCCTGTCGACCCAGCCGCCGTCGCGGAGGGTGGCCCGGAGCACGGCTTTCAGGCAGAGGTCCCACCAAGTACACGTGAACGTGGTCGAACCGACATTCGGGCACCGTGAACGGGACCAACGGGGCCTGGGTGTGGCGGTGCACCTTCGCGCACTGGCACGCGAAGCACGTCCTGGTCCAATCGCGGACGGCCTTCCAGAGGCCATGCCAGACAAACTTGTCGGTGACCAGCCTCTGGGAGGCCTTCGTGCCCGGGTGGGACAGGCCGTGGATGGCGTCAAAACCTGGCGCTGCCAGCCCGAGGGCACGATGGAGCGAGGCCGCCTGAGGGAGACGTCGCACCAGAGGGCCGTGCCCGCGCCGTCGAATGGCACCTAGGTGACGCGGAGGCCCGTGACGGCGGTCCGCAAGGCCTGGACGTCGGGGTCGGCGGTCTGGTCCACCGCCATCTGAGCATAGTCGATCCCGAGGTGGACTGCGTGGGCGACGGACCGGGAAAGGCAATCCGCCACCGGGTTGTCCTTTCCCGCGACGTGCCGGATGTCCGTCGTGTACTCGGACACGGCCGAGAGGTGATGCTGCTGTCGGGCCGACCATGGCTCGGCGACCTTGGCCATCGCGAAGACCAGGGGCTTGTGGTCGACGAAGGCCGTGAACGAACGGCCCTCGAACAGATGGCGGAAGTGCCGGACCGCCAGGTGGAGCCCGAGCAACTCGCGGTCGAAGGTGCTGTACCGGCGTTCGTGCGGGCGAAGCTGCCGGCTGAAAAACGCCAGCGGTTGCCAAGCGCCAGGCACCCATTGCTCGTGCACCGCGCCCACCGCGTAGTCTGATGCGTCGGTGGTGAGGGCGATTGGTGCATCGAGCGCCGGGTGCGCGAGCATGGTGGCATTAGCCAAGGCGAGCTTCGCGCCCGCGAACGCCGCGTCCATCTGCTCGGTCCAAACAACGTCACCTTTGCCCGGCTTCCCCCGGAGGGCCTCGTGCAGGGGGCGCAGGAGCTGGGCGACGTGGGGCAGGAAACGGTGGTAAAAGTTCACCATGCCCAGGAACTCCTGGAGCCCCCTGATCGTGCGGGGGCGCGGAAACACCTTGACCGCCTCCACCTTTGCCGGTAAGGGGGTGGCCCCGTGCCTTGTGATGCGGTGCCCCAAAAAGTCGATTTCGGCGACGCCGAACTGGCACTTGGCGGGGTTTACGATAAGGCCATGCTGGCCCAGGCATTCGAAGAGCATGCGGAGGGGGCGGAGGTGCTCTTCGCGGGACGCGCTTGCGACGAGGATGTCGTCCAGGTAGACATAAACGCAATCCAAGTCGCGCAAGATGCTGTCCATCAACCGTTGGAACGCCTGAGCCGCATTCTTCAACCCGAAGGGCATCCAAAGAAACTCGAAGAGGCCGAATGGTGTAATGACGGCCGTCTTCGGTATGTCCTCCGGCCTGACGGGGACCTGGTGGTATCCGCGGATGAGGTCCACCTTAGAAAAGAAGGACATTTTCGCCAACCGGGTGGAAAAGTCCTGAATGTGAGGGACCGGGTAGCGGTCAGGGGTGGTGGCATCGTTGAGGCGGCGGTAGTCTCCGCACAGCCGCCATCCCCCACCGGGCTTCGGCACGATGTGCAGTGGCCACGCCCAAGCGCTTTTGGAGCGCCGTACGATGCCCAGCCGCTCCAGCATAGCGAACTCCGCCTTCGCTACCACGAGCTTCGTCGGCTCGAGGCGGCGTGCCCGGGCGTAGACCGGTGGCCCGACAGTGGGGGTGTGATGCTCCACCCCGTGCTTGACGACCACCGCCGAGAAGGTGGGCCGTGTGAGGGCCAGGAAGCTGGCGAGGAGGCGGGTGAACTCGTCCGCTGCCGGAAGCATACAGGCCAACCTCGCCGGGACCGAACCGCTCAGCAAGCCGCTTGGTGAGCCGCTCGGTGAGCCGCTCAGGGAGCTGCCCAACGAACTGCTCAGCGTGCAAGCCAGCGAGCTGAACGTTTCGGCCTGGATGAGGTATCTGGTCTTCACGTCCACCATCAACCCATTTGCACATAGGAAATCCGCACCGAGCAATGCCATGGGCACGCTGGCGGTTACGAACGTCCATTGAAAGCATTGCCCTCCGAACCGCAGGGAGAGGCAGCGCTTCCCGAATGTGCGTATGGGTGTACCATTGGCTGCAAGCAATGCGGGGCCCCGGCCCGCGGTTCGCTTGTCGGACGTGGAGGCGGGGATCACGCTCACCTGTGCGCCCGTGTTGCAGAGGAAGCGATGCCCGGACAAGGTGTCCGTGACAAAAAGGAGGCTCCCGGAATGGCCGACGCTCAGGGCTGCTACCGAGCGCCAGCTTGGAAGTTTCCCGACTTGCCAAACGAGCACGGCGGGCAACAATTCCTAGCCTTGTGGCCAAACCTGGCGTGGAAACGGCACCAGGTTTGTGGCAGAGGCGGAGGCCGCGGTTTTCGCGGTGGTGGTCGGCGGGGCGTGGCGGCGGCCACGCGGTGTGCATCGGCATCAGCCTTGGGAACCATGAGGTGTGCATCAGCATCAGCCTCGGGATCCGCGACGGCCGCACTGACTCTCGCCCGCGTGTCACAAGCCGTGAAAAACTTGTCGGCCTCGACGGCCAGAGCGCGGGGTTCCTTTATTTTGGAACTGGCCAACGCGAGGCGTACCTGTGCCGGCAGCTGGCGTAGAAAGAGTGCCCGGAATAAAAAAAATCCAGGGCTTTGTCACCCAGCAACGACAGCATGTGATCCATCCGCACCGATGGTCGTGTGTCGCCGAGTTCGGGAAGGTCCAGGAGGCGGTCGGCCCGTTCGTACTCCGTGAGGCCGAACGTGGCGATGAGGAGACGCTTGAGCGCCTCGTACCTGTGGTCGGCCGGTGGGTTCCGCAGGACGGACACGACTCGGGCAGCTGTGCCGGGCCCGAGGGCAGCGATGACGTGGTAATAACGCGTCTCATCCACCGTTACGCCTCGAAGTTGGAACTGTGCCTCGGCATGCACGAACCATACCTCGGCCTGAGCTTCCCAAAACTCAGGGAGCTTCACCGCGGCCGCGTTGTTTGACATTGGCGCGTTCTGTTGGTCAGCGGCGGCTGAACCAGCGTCGAGGTCACCAGTGAAGTGCGGTGCTATGCGCACGACTTGTTTGCCAAGAAGATAAGCAACAACGCGGGTAACCAAATAGAGTCTTTATTACAAAGCTCAACTATAGCACTGAAGTGCTCGGGGCTGCGCGCCCCGTGTATATCCCGAGGCCACGCCTACCCCTCGGGCGTGGCCGACACCCTCTTGGTGCGCGGAATGATGTCACCACGCCAGCGAGCCATCATGTCCGCCACAACGTTATCATACTAAAATACGCAATTGGGCGTCCGTCTGTCTGTCTGATGATTTTTTGACCGTGAAACATTCCGTCGTTACTTATCCAATCTCAACCAAACTCGACAGGATGTCTAAGGGTTACATAATGAAGGTTTTAGAGCACTCATTTCCTTCCCTCCCCAAGGAGGTTTTCTCCCCCGAGCGAATTTTCCCCGCCATTGCCATCAATGGGGTTGCATGTTGAGGTGTATATCAATGTTAAGATAGCTTTATCGTGGCGTTTTTCCAAGGTCGCTTCTAATAACAAAACTAACAATAATAGCATAGTATTAATGTTATCACAAAAGATAATCATACAAAAATATGCAATTTGGCATCTATCTGTCTGTCTGATGATTTATTTGACCGCGATACAATCCATCGTTACTTATATAATCACAACCAAACTTTGCAGGGAGACTTAGGGTCACACAATAAAGGTTGGACCGATTTAACGTCCCCACCCCCCTGTCCGCTCCACCCCATGGGGGTTTCCCCCCACAAAGGTGGTTGCGTGTTGAGGTGTATATTTGTGTTAAGATTGCTTTATTGCGCTGTTTTTCCAAGACTGCTTCTGATAACAAAAGTAATAACAACACCAATGATAATAGCATAGTTTGAATGTTATTACAAAACAATATTAATACGAATAATAACCTCCTCCAGAGCGGGTTTTACTCATTGAACAAACGCCTTGTTAATGTGTTTAAAATAGGTTATCTTGCCATGTCGTGAGAGCACCCCATCCAGAAATGAAAATATTAGAACCTCAAATACGTTTTACTGATTACCTTTCAAAACAGTCGCTACTGCTGTTTAACACTAAACTGGAAGGCAGGCAACCTGGGGTGTGTTCAATCACCAAACAGCTAGCTATCGCTTGCCAAGCCAGCCATTCCTTTTCAATGGTTTTGAATGGAGTGCTTACTCAAATGCTTAAACAACGTGATGAGCGCTCTCCAAGAAAGTTGGAAACTGAACACATCCCTTCCCCCACCACCCCTCCCCTCAATGTTCTTGAGGCACAACCGTAGATCTACTGCAATCTATATACCCCAGAGAGGAATGACCTTTCCTGCCGCCCCCGTGCGGAATGGGTGTATTAGTTTAAATAAACCAGGATTCAATATCCATCACTTGAAGATTTGTAAATGAGATCCTTTGAAACAAAAGTTTAACGTTTGACGTTTGGAGTACAGGCCGAACAAACGTATCGAGCCTTTCAGAACAGGTGTGGTTTGTTTGGAACAAGATATAAGAGATATATAGAGTTCAAGATATAAGAGTTCTCAAGATATAAGAACAAGATATATATTACATTTGTTAACACTGTCACTAAAGTGTAATTATTTATTTCATATCACAATCTGCTCCCTTCCTCATCAATCGGATATGTAACCCTTGACCCTTTGCCCGACGATCTTTCTCCACGTTTCCGAATCACATCTTAAGAATTATTCTTAATGCCTAGATGCCCTTGGTGCACTGGAAACATGTTTTGAAACTTAAAATTAATATTTCGAGAGTTTCCAAAGAAGAAACGCACCAGCACAATAAGGTACCACCACATCGTTGCGACGACCATGGAAGAATGGTCAAATGTTCTCACAAAGGAAACAGAAAAATTCACGCTGAGAACGGTCTTTGTGACACTTCATTGTTGTCATGGGAACGGCTCGTCAGTTTTAAACAAACCGATTGGATTGCTCATTACATCGTTATGTCATTGTCTTTTGTAGTATTATATCATGTAATGTAATTTTGTCCGTGTACAAGTCAATAATATATTGCATTTCGTAAAACGTCGGCAAAAAATGGAAATGAAGGGATGGAAATTGTTGATGGAAATGAACAATTGCTGAAAGGGCGGCTATCAAATGGGTGGTGCGTCAAAATTTCCTTCACATTAGCATATACTAGCACCGGTACCCGCCCTATGGGCGGGGCTTCAATTGGGAGGCCCAAATGAAAAGGCAAAATATCAGAAATTGAAGGCTTTTTTATTTTAAACAATTTATATAAACATCTGTTTAATTATATCACACGCAAATCGTCAAAATCTAAACAGTATTTTTAGAATTTCAATTTAAAAAAACCACATCACTGTTCATATCGGAAATTATTTTTCCATCTTGTTTCAAATCGTGATATCAACTGTACACTTTTCTTTAGGAAAAAAAATGGAATTTTTTTAACCTCTTTTTCAGCTTAGAACTTCAGGATAGACGACATTGCTGATAAAAGTTCCTTTTCTCTCTTTGAAGTTCTTGGCAAACATTTTTATATAGTCGCTGCTGCCAACGTGACTCATCGCAAAATAAAGCTATCCATGGCTGAATAAATCTGTCTTTAGGTAGATGCCTACCTTTGCCAATGTCTGACCTTGAGCCTTGTTACTGGTCATTGCAAAGCAGAGTCGGACAGGGAATTGTTTTTGCTGCATCTGGAAGGGGAACAGGTTTTCGGATGGAATGATTGGAATCCTCGGTATGAAGATCTTGTTTCCAGCATAAGGCCCAGTAGCTAGTGTCGCATTAATGAGATTCGACATCAGGTTGTCCACGATGTAACGACTCCCATTGCAGTGGCCATTTTTGGGGTCAAAGTTTCACAGCAGCATGATCGGAGCTCCCTTCTTGAGGCAGAGTTTGTGAGGAGGTATTTCTGATGCGCATATCGAGTTAAGGAATTCTACTGGATATTGGTGTCAGTCTGTTCTCTACTTCCATTATCTTGTCGCTGCTCAAGTAGACAGATTCCTTCCCAGGGTATTGCCGCAGTACGATCGCATTCACTTCATCAACCGCCTCATTCGTAGGACAGAGGATGGTTCGGCTGCAAAGCCAGTTCCTCTCAGCATGCAAGGTGCTCAGGTTGCTGAATATGATGACAGTGAGGTTCTTGACGTTTTCTCCTTGGGTCAGGTAGTCCTCCTTGACTTGAACTTTGAACACACCGATTTCTGCATCGATGGGTAGTCTTCCTTCTCCAATTCGCAAAAGTTCATTGGCAAACCCTTCATCTCCACTTCCTGTGTTATGCAATCTATATACACCCACATGTTCTTTGTCAGCCGATGCACCTAGACTTGACTCCAGAGGGGGGACTGCTTCAGGGTTGCAGCAACCGTGTCAGCGCGGCCTCCTCTTCGGATGACAGGCAGGATCTGTCTCCAGTCTCCAGAGAAGATGATGGTGATACCAACCAAAAGACCGATCTGTCTCACGGATATCACAGAATGTCCGGTCCAACGCTTTGATGATACACCTGTCACACATGGAGACTTCGTCAATGACCAAGAGATGACATTGCTTGATCAATTGCCCTGTACTGTCTCTCTCGGTGATGTTGCACACTGAGTCCTCCTTGATTGACAGTGGTACTTTGCAGTGAGAGTGAAGCGTACGACCATTTGGAAGAAGGGTTTTTTTTTTGGTTTCTTTTTGTATACTGAATCGAGGGTCGTGAAAGAGTTAAGCTGCAATTCCACTCATAGCTCATAATTCCACTCATAAGGGTTGCTGCAATTCCACTCATAGCTGTGGCGAATGCAACTTTTTTCTCAGAGCGAACTTGAGCCAGCAGTACACAGATGAGAAAGATTTTTCCAGTACCTCCAGGAGCATCCAAGCTGAACAACTGACCCTTCTCATTCCTCACCGAGTCGATGACTGTTTCATAGAACAGTTGCTGCTCCTCATTAAGCTTTGGCTGATTCTCAGTGACGTACCCTTTCAGTTCTTGCACATTGTAGTTGGTCTCTTCTTCGATGATTCTCGCCTGCTCAAGTTGCTCCTCCGCAAGGGCCCTGTTTGGTTTAGGAAGCTGGAAGTCTTTCTCCAGATCAAGTCCATGTTGCTGAACAATTATTTGAATCTGCAGCAGGGTGGTATGCACTGCAGCTTCTGTTGGTTCCCGCAGGTTGTGCTTGTGAAGGAGATCTTCCATCAGTATCCCCTTGTGGCGGTTCCAGAAATCCAATGGATTTGCAGGTCGCACGAAGATCAGGATGTGAGCGAAGACCTCATGCAGTGCAGATCCACATCTGATGGAGGCAGCTTCTTCCATTGCTCAGTCGATTTCGGAGTCATCATCGAGGAGGTCCATGGCAAGGCAGGCAGCTTGGTAGGTGGGATGCTTCACTCCATTGTAGGCTCTCAGGTCTCTGTAAGACGTTGGTCCAGCCACCGTGTGAAGCAACATCCGCATGTAGAAAAGCTTGCTCTGCCTTACAGTCAGGTTTATGACTGGAATCCTTCAAATCATGTCTGAGCAGGCTTGGTTGACATCCTCATCACTGCGATTCAGTATCATCGCATGAGCCCGCTTCTTCCAAGTATTCTGCACTCACCTGTAGTGCTTAAATACATCAGGGTAGGTGATCTTCACTTCAGTATTCTGGTTCAGCTTGAAGAATTCTGTGAGCTTTGTTTTCGGTGGACCATTGTTGACGATGTCATGCAGATCTTCTGGTTGGAACAGGATGAGTTGCTCATCTTCCAAATGGATTGAAAGCTTCTGCACGGGAGGATTCATCTGCTGGATCGGGAACTCGTACAGGCGGCAGTAAGCTGCAGAGGCACTGATATATCTCACATCCACAAAGCACTGTATTTCGTCATTGGTGATATCTCTTTCTTCTCCATTGGCCAGCTTTATGGTAACACGGTCGCTGCCCTTGGTCACATATTTATATATGTATTTGACACTGGATACTGAGTTCACAACCTCGACGTTTATGTGGGCGTTGTATTTCAAAGACAGCAGCGGGTTGAAGGGCACAATCCATTGGTTGTTGATCTCGACATCCTGTCCTCGCACCTTCTTCTTGTGTGTCTGCCAACTTGGGCTGGTGAACGGCGCCGATAGATTGTGTACGTAGAGTCCGTCACCATGGTATGCTCTACAACGCGTTTTGGGAAGTTTTTCTCGTATTCCCGTTGTGGAGACATGCATGGTGAACTTTGGTTTGGAGCACCGCATGGCCCATGGATGTTGTTGCGTGTGATTATATCATGTAGTTTTGGGTTGATATGAGGATCAGGAATCTCGACTGACACGATGCGATCAATGTCCTTGGGCTCACGTGGCTTGTCCAAGCAAGTATCAGCAGGATGCGGCAGTGTGGGATTCCACGTTTCTGATCCTCCTTCATGCCGAAGTAGCCCACCACTTCTCCAAGCATTCCGCTCTTCAGATCCGCCATGAGAGATTTAAGCTTGATACTGAAGGCGCATGCAGTTAGGTCAGGCCGGTCGCAGGGATGCTCTTCTGGGAAAAGTGAATTTGTGATCTCTGGCCACTGTGGGTTGCAGGTAAACGTCACAAACAGATCAGGTTTCCCAAGGGATTGGACAATGGTCATAGCATCTTGAAAGGCTTCAGTGTACCATCGAGGAGAGACATAGATGGATGGTGGTAGTATCATATTTGTTCCAGCCTGCATCTCCTCTTGTTGATCTATAGCATCCATCAGGCCTTGGTACTTGTCTGCACGGATCGTCTTCTGGTTGTTCCTTGCCCACCGAAGTCTTGACGCTTCAGCCTTGGCATACTGATCGCATGCGTACTGCTGAGTAAGTCGTTGACACCTCATGACCTGATTGAAATTTGGATCTCTGATCTGAAGGCGGAACCTTGCGAACTCACTTGGGGATATAGTGCCTCGGCCTTTTGCATGAGGGATGTCGATCTTGAATCCTTCTTCACCATGGGGGAACATCAGCACATAGTGAAGAAGATCGTCGCTCCGGTGCAGCTCTGTGATGGTTTGAAGTCTACCTTCAAGCTTATAGAGGATGACGTTCAAATGGTCCACATGCTCGCCGGGTATGATGATGGATACCTCGCTTGCCTGCGGGAGGTTGCAACGTCGAGCATGCTCACCTGAAGGCCGCTTTCTTGCATCCAGAACCATGATGATGTTGTTGTCTGCTTCCATCAACTCAAGGGCAGATTTCAGAGACTGGATTGTTGACGCAGCCAGTCTTGGAGAGTCTTCAGAATGTCAATATTACCGTTGAGCTGTTCATTAAATCCCAGTCGGTTTTCCAGTTCGTCACTGTCATGGAACCATATTTGAGCGAACGTTGGATGCGATTGATCACTTTCTGGCTGGAGTGGTTCAATGCGATGGTAGACTTTACCTTGAAGCTTCATCATGGGGCTGAATCTTGGCATGAAGTGCTCCTTGATTCCGATCGATGCCATGGCCAAGGCATTGTTGAACTGGCGTATCTTCTCAATAAACTCCTTTCGGTCGAACAGAACTTTGAAATCTTCAGTGTACGTCTCGAGCAGATTGATTGCAAATTTTTGCCCTTCTCACAGCAGAATCCAGGTCGTTCGTCATTCCAGCAGTGGGCCTTGCAGAAGGGGCACTTACGTCCTGTATCATACAAACGTGGCAGCTTGTGATCTTGCTGCTTTGCTGGATAGTCAGCTTCTTCAGAGTGCTGGACATCAAACACTGCTCCAATCCTCCTCTTTTGCGTTAGAGCCATTTTAAGCTGGACTTTCATAGCGCTCTGGTGTGCAGCTGTGTTATGATCTTGTTCAGCAGATCTGTATTCCTCGGACTGCCTCCGAGACTGGTGTGCAGCTGTGTTACGTCTTTGTTCACCAGATCTGAATTCCTCGGACTGCCTCACACAGATGGTGCCCCATGATGAAACTTCATCAAATAAATATGCATTCCGAGACTAATTCATAAATATCCTCTTGTTTATAACTTCCACCTATTGCTTGAAAGGGTGAGGGGGGATTTACATCACTCAACATGATAAAACACGAGTAGACTGTGAATCAAATTCTGAAAAAAGCCAAAAATCCATATTGACACACAGAACGTGAAGTTTATAAAAGACTAAATCCATGTGGATCTTCACGTGCTTATTGTAAAAACTAGATGCTGAGCTGAAGGAAACTTTGATCCAACGTCTTGAAATTTCGAACATCAACCTGGTTCAATGAGAATAATGCTGTTTTTCACTTTAGCAATTGTTTCTCATGATTTTACAAGTTGGGTTGAATTTCAAAACCAACAACAAAGAAATATTGGTGCTTTATGAAGCTAAATACACTACTCACAATACAACAACACACAACATGCATTTTAAAGGCCATTTTCCCTGCTAGAGCGGGGGTTAGCCTTGCGGTCCCCATGACAATCTTCTCCATTTTGCCCTATTTTCTGCATCTCTCCTTGTTAACCCCCTTGCCCGCATTTCTTCTTCCACCATCTTTAGCCAAGTCTTTCTCGGTCTTCCCCGTCTTCTACTTCCTTCTACATTCATTTCCATTACTCTTCTCAACCAGTCACTTTCATCCTTCCTCAACACATGACCAAACCATCTCAACCTGTTCCTCTTCACAGCATCAATCACAGGCTCTATTCCCATCATCTTTCGCAATTCATCATTTGTCTTCCTCTCTCTCAACGATACTCCGCACATCCGTCGAACCATTCGCATTTCCACCCTTTCCAACCTTCGTTGCTGCTCTACGTTCATTACCCATGTCTCGCTCCCATAAATCAGAACACTTCTCACACATGCAGCATACACCTTTCCCTTCAGCTTCAACGACACTCCCCTCATCATCAGCATGCCACTCAATTCCCGAAACTTCTTCCATGCACATCTCACTCGAGCAACCGTTGCCAAGTCTGATCCACCTTCTCCATTCAGCATGTCTCCGAGGTAGCAAAATGTTTTCACACCTTCCAGCTTCACGCCGTCTCCAAGATCCAACTCAACATTTCCTCCATCTGCAGCTCCCTCTGTGCACACCTTACATTTGAATGTAGCTGCCACACTGGTTAATGACCCTCTCAGACCACTAAATTTTTGATGAACCCACTCAGCGCACATTGTACACTGAATGGAGTTCACTCCAACACCCTTCCTACACACAGCACAGGGCCACTTCCCAGTTCTTTCCACCTCACCACATGCTTTACCACTTGCCATCACCTTCGTCTTTCCGATATTCACCTTCAGACCTTTTGTCTCCATACGTTCCTTCCACGTGTTCATCTTTTCCTTCAGTCCATCCATACTTTCCGCAATCAACACCAGATCATCTGCATACAACAACTCCCACGGTAAACCCTCCTTTACGTTCTGAGCCAGCACCTCCATCACAGCTACAAATAGTAGTGGACTTAGTACCGACCCCTGATGCACTCCCACCTTCACCTCAAACTCACCACTGTTCCCGTCCTTCATCCTTACAGCTGTGCGCGCTCTTTTGTACATTGCCATCACTACTCTGATCAACCATTCCTCCACTCCTAACTTCCTCAATGCCCATGTCAATACTTTGCGTGGAACCCGATCGAATGCTTTCTCCAGATCAACAAACCCAAGAAACAACTTCTTCCTCTTCTCCATATACTTCTCCTGCAACTGCCTCACAATGAAAAGCGCGTCTGTCATTCCTCTTCCTGGCATAAATGCAAACTGCATTTCGTCGATCTTCACTTTCTTCCTTATCCTCCTCTCCAACACCCTTTCCAATACCTTCATTCCATGCTCCAATAACTTTATCGCTCGGTACGAGCCACACTCCAGAGGGTCACCTTTCCCCTTGTATAGAGGGACGAGGGTACTCAGTTCCCAACCACTGGAATGCGGCCTTCTTTCACCACCAGATTACAGATCTCTGTCATTCTCTTCACACCCCAACTTCCTGCTGCCTTCAACATATCTCCCACAACTCCCGTCGGCCCTCCTGCTTTTCTACCCTTCATTGCTTTTATCGCTTCCTCAACTTCCTTCTCAGTTATCTTCTCTGCCGGTCCTAAAACTGGGTTACTCTCTATGTTGCCATCCCATTCATTCTCTGTATTCAACAGCATTTCCATATATCTTTTCCATCTTCCTTTAATTCCATCTGGGTCGACAACGATTTGTCCCACTTCATCCTTCATGCAGCTCACCCCCATCACATCACACCTCTCTTTCGCTATCTGCTTTGCAATCCTGAATACTGCTTTCTGACCCTCTTCCGAATCCAAGCGTTCTCCGAACATTTTCCTACATGCCTCCTGCGCCTTTGCTACCTCTTTCTTTGCAGCCTTCCTGGCTGCCTGTCGTTTGAATAAGCTCACAATAAGCTAGGGATATTGTGGGAGTGAGTTAATTTTTTTTATAGGGGTTAGGGTTAGGGTATTGAAATCAAGAATGCTGTGTTTTTTCACACTCATTAATAACCATAGAATTAGGACCAACAACTTTTTTCAACATAATTAATACACAAAATCAACCACACCGAAGAACCTGCCAATATCCCTAACTTATTGTGAGTGGCGTAAGTTTAACATGTTTGACATTTTACATTTTTTTTGGAGCAACAATTATTCTGGGTCACCGCCACACAGAGTCAATAATTCTGTAATTGTTTTAAAATGAAATGTCATTCATGTGAATAAAGCATTGTGATGATAATATGAGAGATGTTGCTTCCTTTTCCCTGTCCCTGCAGTGGTACAAGAGCTAACTGTTATAGTGAAGGTCTTACATCAGTTAATAATAATAATAATAATAATAATAATTCATTTATTTTGTATAGCGCTTTTCCAGAAGCCCAAAGGCGCTTTGACAGAGTGGAAAACATAATGCATAACAATACATGAAAACAACAATTGCAAAAAGACAAGAATCAATAGGGAAATATTTAAAGCAAAAGGAGGGAGAAGGAGAAGAGATAGTCAGGGGTTAAATGCTGTGGGTTGAATGTTGAATGCAGCGTTGAACAGGTGGGTCTTTAGTGATGTTTTGAATGTGGTGAGTGAGGAGGAGTCTCTGATGGTGTGAGGTAGTGAGTTCCAGAGGGTGGGAGCAGCGATGGAGAAGGCCCTGTCCCCCCAGGATCTGAATTTGGTCCGGATGGAGGGGGTCAGGAGGTTGGTACCAGCAGAGCGGAGGTTGCGGGTGGGAGTGTGTCTGGAGAGGAGGTCAGCCAGGTAGGATGGGGCCAGGTTATGGAGGGCTTTGTATGTCAAGAGGAGGATTTTGTACTGGATTCTCTGGGGGATGGGGAGCCAGTGAAGCTTGTAAAGGACGGGGGTGATGTGGTCACGGGTCCGGGAATGAGTGAGTAGACGGGCAGCGGAGTTCTGAATGTATTGGAGTTTATTGGTGATTTTTTAGGGTGAACCATAGAGGAGGCTATTGCAGTAGTCCAGACGGGAGGTGATGAAGGCGTGGATGAGGGTTTCTGCAGCCGTGGAGGAGAGGGATGAGCGGAGACGGGCAATGTTTTTCAGGTGAAAGAAGGCTGACTTTGTGATCTGTTTAGTGTATTTGTCGAAGGAAAGGGTTTGGTCAAAGATGACGCCAAGATTCCGGATGTGAGGGGAGGTGGATACTGGGATACCGTCGATGTTGAGGGCAAAGTTATGGGTGGATTTTGTGAGCGTTTTTGGGCCAATGATGATTATTTCAGATTTATCACAGTTAAGCTTGAGGAAGTTGATTTGAAGCCAGGATTTTATTTCAGTGATGCAGTTTGTCAGGATAGAGTGGGTGTCGGTGGAGATGGACTTGGTGGAGATGAAAAGCTGGATGTCATCGGCGAAGCAGTGGAATTGGAGACCATGACGGCGGATTAAGTGACCGAGCGGGGACAGGTAAAGGATGAAGAGGAGGGGGCCAAGAACTGAACCTTGGGGGACACCTTGGGGGAGGGGAGCAGTGGGGGATTTGCAGTTATTGATGGAGATGAACTGGCATCTGTCAGAGAGGTATGATTTAATCCAAGAGAGGGCAGTGCCGGTGACGTTAAAGGTGGATTCAAGTCGGGTGAGGAGGATAGTGTGATCGATGGTGTCAAAGGCAGCGCTGAGGTCGAGGAGGACGAGAATGTTGAGGTTGCCAGCGTCAGAGGAGAGGAGAAGGTCGTTGGTGATTTTGAGGAGAGCAGTTTCAGTACTGTGGTTGGAGCGGAATCCGGATTGGAATGTTTCATACAGGTTATTGGCAGAGAGATGATGTTTGAGTTGAGTGGCTACAGCGCGTTCCAAAACTTTTGACAGAAAGGGTAGGTTGGAGATGGGTCTGAAGTTGTTTAGGGTGTCAGGGTTTAGACCAGGTTTTTTTAGAATGGGGGTAACAGCAGCAATTTTGAGGGAAGGTGGGACGATGCCTGTAGACAGGGAGGAGTTTATTGTTGCAATGATAAGTGGAGAGAGAGCAGGGAGGGAGGCTTTGACAAAGCTGGAGGGGATGGGGTCAAGAGTGCAGGTGGCAGTTTTCATTCCTATGAGGAGTTCAGAGAGGTCAGTAGGAGAGATTGGGGAGAACCGAGACAGGGGATGGCAGGACAAGGGGGGGCAGGTGGTTGGAGGGGGAGCGGGTGCGGCGGTGGTCAAGCTGTTGTAGATGTTGTCAATTTTGCGTTGGAAGAAAGAGAGGAAGGAGATGCAGTTGTCTACTGTGAATGACTGGGTGGTGGTGTTCAGGGGGCGGAGGAGTTTGTTTATTGTCGAGAAGAGTGCTTTTGGGTTTCCGGAGCCAGAGTGGATAATTTGAGAGTAGTAGGCAGAGCGGGCGCGGGAGAGGGCATCTTTGTAGTGTTGTATGTGGTCCTTGTAGGCTTGGGAGTGAACTGTGAGACCCGTTTTATTGCGGAGTCTTTCAAGTTGGCGAGCACGAGTTTTCATCAGGTGGAGTTCAGGGGTAAACCAGGGAGCAGAATGGGTGAAAGAAACTGTTTTGGTTTTTACAGGCGCAAGCTGGTCAAGGCAGGAGGAGAGAGTGTGGTTGTAGTAGTCAGTGAGGTCGGAAGGGGTGTGGAGGTCAATGAAGGGAGAAGTGGACATTTTTTCAGAGAGGGTGGATGAGAATGAGGTAGGTGAAAGAGCGTTTAGCTTACGGAAGTTGATTGTGCGATAATGCCTTGGTGTTGGGGCGGGGATGTTGATGGTCAGAGTGATGGCTAAGTGGTCAGAGAGGGTGAGGTCGGAGCCATAGAGATGGTGCAAATTTAATCCAGTGGAGCAGACAAGGTCCAAAATGTGACCACGGATATGGGTAGGAAAGTCGACATGTTGAGTGAGGTTAAAGCAGGTGAGTAAATCAGTGAAGTCAGTGGTTATTGTGGAGTCAGTGGAGTCCATGTGGATATTGAAATCACCAAGGAGGAGGATTGAGGGGGAGAGGGAACATAGCTGGGTCAGAAAGTAGGAGAAGTCAGACAGGAATGATGGGTGTGGTTTGGGAGGGCGGTAGACGACAGCCATGACTGACTGCGTGTGACCAGAGAGTTTTAAAGCCAGGTGTTCAAATGATGGAGCAGATGAGATGGAGATGAGGTTGGTCTTGATGTCTTGACGGTGGATAACGGCAATTCCACCACCTCGGCCCTCCGAGCGTGGTTTATTGATGTAGGAATATCCATTGGGTGTGGTGAGGTTGAGTGTGTAGTAGTCCAGAGGTTGTTGCCAGGTTTCGGTGAGACAGAGAAAGTCCAGTTTGTTATCCAGGATGTATTCGTTCAGGATGAGGCATTTATTGTTGAGGGACCGGGTGTTGAACAGGGTGAGCTTGATGTTGTTTTGAACAGCAGGGATGAATTCAGGTGATTTAGCCAGGGTTCGTAGGCAGGAGGTGCGATCGTGTGGGTTGCTGTGACCAGGTGCGCTGGGACGAAGAGTGAGAGTGCGCTGAGCCGACCAGAGGACGGGGATGGAGTGACCTGATTGCAAATAAACAAACTTGCGACCGGAGCCACGGTGAATGTACCTGGGTCGTCGGAGCAGTCCATTTGATTTGATGGCAGAGATGCATGATGGGGTGGAGCGGGTATTGAGCAGAAGAAGCCTTGCGGCGGAGTACTTCAGAGCCATGCCAGGCAGGAGCGAAGGGACGAGTACGAGGCCAAGGTCGAGGAGGCAAAGCGGCAAACGCAGCGGCAAACGCAGCGGCAAACGCAGCGGCAAACGACTGCAGCCGCTAATCAAGACCACAGCGGCAAACAAGGCCACAAGGCCACCAAGACCACAAGGCCACCGGCAAACAAGGCCACGGCCACAAACAACGGGAGCGGGCCTTTCGATTCCGTATTCCGTACCATCAAAAGCAGATTCCGTTATCCAGCCGGAGAACACGCGGCACGTGCGGGTGTGAAAAGGCAGGACAGGTGTGAGATGTCAGGTCAGAAAAGTAGAAGCAGACCCTGTACATCCATCCAGTCGGAGAAGCGGCGAATATGCAACGCCAGCGTACTCTCGCAACCGAACCCGCAGTTCCAACTGGAATACCAGCCAGTACAACATTTCTGGATCAGGAAACTTGCTTTTCTAGAAACCCTCAAAATATACATTTTCTTTCCCGATGTCTGTTCATCTTACTATAATTCACCAAATGTCCGTCCGTCTGTCTGTCTGTTCGTCCATCTGTCCGTCCGTTCTAAGGTACCGCAAAAACGGCTGAACCGATCGCAACGATATTTTCGGTGGGTAATCCTGGGATCTCCTGGAGTAAAATAGGGTATATTGTTTTTCCAATTTCAGCTTTGGCCTCCAGCATTTTCAGGTTTGGACTCCCGGATAACGTTATTTTCCCGGGTGCCGCACAAATGGCTGCACCGATCGGAGTCGGTGACCTCGGACAAAGACCTTTTATAAGGACATGGGTTGAATCCATGCTTGAGAGAATGCCAACCCCCTCCCCACCATCACGGTCATCTCTCCAACTCACAATCCCACGAGATATGCGGAAAGGACGACCCAAAACCAATTATCTTCTTTATGTTTCGTATATAAACATCATTAAAAGTAAATAATTACCTCGGCCAAAGTTCAAACGATCTGAGTTTAGTCTCTTCTACATGAGAGAATTCCACATAGCTATTTGGGCGGTGTATAAGCCAACAGATCGCTGTCTCCATCGATCTTGCCGAGGCCGTAACACCTATTGGCTCAAAAGCCTTTTAACTGTTGACTTGGTAGTTTTTACAATTTGGAAACATTAACAATGTTGTTAAAAGTTTATTTTGTGATTAATTTGTGATTGGAGTTATGTTGTTTGGAAGGAAAAAAGAGATATCGAGTTCAAGTAAATGACGACATGCCGTGATGGTTTCTACCTTCTAAACGTGAAATTCACGGATCGCCATATGCAGATTCGCCACGGACCCACGATCGATGTTTCTATACGTGAACGTACCCGTTTGTTTGCGAACTGGTACGTTTTTCATGGAAGTCCTTCCCAAACTTGCTGTCCATGTCTGACGTGCGGCTGAGGGTGCTACAGGAATGCGGAATTTACTAGTTTCATGCTTTAGCATTCGCCGTATCTGCATTGCCTGTTTGCTTCTATCCTCCCACCCATGCGTAGCACGGGTATCTCATTAGTGTATATAAAATCGAATAACAACAAATTCAGCAGAAGGGAGGTTTATCAGGATCATAATTTGCTGTTCTCAATAAAGTTAAAGAGTAAAATGAAAACCTGTGAAGAGGAAGAGAAAGAGGTGATGGAGGGTGCAAGGAAGGGAAATATCTGAATGTGTTGTTTACCGGGGGTGTTTGTGAACCCGTGTAGAGATCCAACTGAGCGAGGTGATGATGAATAAGGATAAAGAGATGACACCGACTGCATATTCGAATCTCTCCCCCAATGAGAACAGTTCTCTGGCAACCTGGGGTGTGTTAAGTCAGCAAACAGCTCATTAGCGATTGCCAAGCCAGCCATTCCTTATCAATGGTTATAAATTGAGTGCTTGCTCGAGTTCTTAAACCACTTGGCAAGTGCTCCACAAGAAACTTGGTAACTGAACACCCCCCCCACCCCTCCTCCGATATTCTTGAGGCCCGACCCTAGATCTACTGTAATCTATATACCCCAAAGATGAATGATGATGATGATGATAAGATGATAGCCCAGAGAGGAATGACCCTTTATGCCACTCCCGTAGGGAACGGGTGGCTCGAAAAAAGCAAAGTACAAAATATAATACGCAATTTGTTGTGTCTATCTGTCTGACGATTTCACTGGTCAACAAAATTTTAAAAGTTTTATGGTTCTTGGTATTTTGAGGTGATTCTAACTAACATGAACCTGTAGATTTCGATTATGATATCGACTTTTCACTGGCACATCCAGTTTTTGAGAACCAGTATACAACAACAACAACATGCATTTTAAAAGGCCATTTTCCCTACTAGAGCGGGGGTTAGCCTTGCGGTCCCCATGACAATCTTCTCCATTTTGCCCTATTTTCTGCATCTCTCCTTGTTAACCCCCTTGCCCGCATTTCTTCTTCCACCATCTTTAGCCAAGTCTTTCTCGGTCTTCCCCGTCTTCTACTTCCTTCTACATTCATTTCCATCACTCTTCTCAACCAGTCACTTTCATCCTTCCTCAACACATGACCAAACCATCTCAACCTGTTCCTCTTCACAGCATCAATCACAGGCTATATTCCCATCATCTTTCGCAATTCATCATTTGTCTTCCTCTCTCTCAACGATACTCTGCACATCCGTCGAACCATTCGCATTTCCACCCTTTCCAACCTTCGTTGCTGCTCTACGTTCATTACCCATGTCTCGCTCCCATAAATCATAACACTCCTCACACATGCAGCATACACCTTTCCCTTCAGCTTCAACGACACTCCCCTCATCATCAGCACGCCACTCAATTCCCGAAACTTTTCCATGCACATCTCACTCGAGCAACCGTTGCCGAGTCTGATCCACCTTCTCCATTCAGCATGTCTCAGTATACCATAGGTATACCTATATATGGTATACCTATATATGGTATATTGTATACAATAACCAGTATACCATAGGAATATCAGCCACAGCAGAAATTCGTCTTCTACTCACTAATCAGGACTTTGTAACGAGACTATCTGAGCTGGAAAGCGTTGCTTGGGATAGCTTTGTGGCTCTTGCTAACAATTACCTTGGAAATTTTTGAGCACTAAATTATGAAGCTTGTGGACAAGACGTTGAAGAGTTGCCAGGCGCTCGGTGCTCGAATGTCACTCAAGATACATTTCTTCCATTCTCATCTGGACTTCTTTCCACAAAATCTTGGCGATGTCAGTGATGAACATGGAGAAAGGTTCCACCAGGAAATTGCCATCATGGAGACTCGATATGAAGGCCGATTTAATCCAAACATGATGGGCGACTACTGTTGGACTTTACAGCGTGAAAGTGATTGCTCCCTCAAACGCAAAAGTAAACTTCAGAAGCACTTTTAATTCTATGTAAATAAAAACTTAAAGTTCATATTATTTTTGGAGATTTACATTTTTTTATGTGATGTAAATAAAAACTTAAAGTTCATATTATTTTTTTGTGATCTATATTATAAGCGTGAAAGGTTGTCTGTTTGTTTGTTTGTTTGTTCTGAAACAGCGTCGCCATTTCTCAACGGATCTTCACCAAATTTGGCACGGGGGTCCCTGTGCACCACAGAATCACTGACGAACCAAAAAATTCCACCGCTCCCCCCCCCCCCCGGGGACCAAATTTACCATTTCTCAACGGATCTTCACCAAATTTGGCACGGGGGTCCCGATGCACCACAGAATCACTGATGAACAAAAAAACCCGACCACCCCCACACCCACGCCCACCCACATCCCCCAGGGACCAAATTTGACATTTCTGCACTGCCTCCAAATCAAAGCTATTTCATCCTAGGATACTCTCTCATGGGATGTTTCAGGAGGCGATTGTTCACAGCCATTTGCAATAATGTTTACAAATACTGGTATTTTCAGTACAAAAGGTAAGATATAGTTATATTGATTTTGATGTATGTTTTTCAGTCAATACGCATATTGTTTTTCACTCAGTGGTGTCATATACTACTGAACACTAACGTATGTTTTTCAGTCCATACGGATATTGTTCTTCACTCAGTGGTGTCATATACTACTCAACACGAACGTTTCAATACATTTGTGTTTTTCTCCTTTCTTACAGACAATCACTTCTCAGTAACTTTGTAAATGGGACCTAAGAGGCAACGTTCTGCAAGTGCAGATGCACATGCAATACAAGTACAACAAAAGAGACAAAGAGAGTCCTCAACAGAAAGAGAAGCTCGACTTGCAGCCCAGCGAGCCAGACAGGCACAACTGAGATCAGCTCAAACTCCTGCTCAAACACAAGCGCGAATTGCTGCACAGCAGACCAGACATGCACAACTCAGATCAGCTCAAACTCATGCTCAAACACAAGCGCGAATTGCTGCACAGCAAACCAGGCAGACAGCACAGAAAGGCAGGTTTGCAGAAACTCCGGCCCAGACAACTTCTAGAAAAGGGGCTGATTTAGCCAGACATTCAGCAGCCAGGGCAGCAGAAACTACAGTCCAGACAAGAGCATGACTTGATGCACACCGCACCAGGCAGACAGCAGTGAGAGCAAGCAAGTGGCAGAACAAGAGGCTTGCTGCCTTTCAATATGACTCCTCCATCAACTATGAAGGTGATTCTATTGTTCACATAGGTGGAATGTATGTCATCTGTAAACACTGTAGAGCAAAGAAGTGGAAGGCTGAATCACCTGGAATGTGTTGTGCTGGAGGCAAAGTGCTTCTCCCACCCCTCACAGAACCACCTGAACCACTGAAGTCACTTTTAGCTGGCAGCAACAGAGACTCCCACCATTTCTTGGCAAACATACGAAAGTACAACTCCTGCTTTCAAATGACCTCATTTGGTACTACAAGCATTGTGCAGCAACAAGGATGAATGCAAACTTTTAAGGTTCAGGGACAGGTTTACCATTTGGCTGGTTCGCTTTTGCCCTTACCTAATTTATCTGCTGAATCTGCTGAAGACCCAGAGTTTCTTCAAATTTATTTCCTGGGTGATGAGCAGCAGCAGGTACAGCAGCGCTGCAGAAATATTACAACTGTCAGAGAGGAAATTGTGCTGGCCCTTCAGCAGATGCTCCATGCTCATAATAATAATGTTAAGAGTTTTCACACTACTTTGCATACTCTAACACAGCCAAACTGGAAAGTAATCATCCATGTTGACAGAACTCCAACAGGACAGCATCTACGGCGCTTTAATGCTCCTACTGTTTCGGGTGTGGCTGTCCTCATATCTGGACAAGAATTCAATCGGCGAGACAACATTCTCCAACAGCAAGATGACAAACTGAATCTTATTTCTGAAACTAATAAGGCCTATGATGTCTTGCAGTATCCTCTCATATTCTGGAAAGGTGAGGATGGATATCACTTTGAACACCAAAGACGTGATGGAAAAAAAGTGTCTGCCAATGACTTCTATTCTTACCGAATTATGGTCGGACAAATGGACAGTCATATTTTGCGATATGGTCAGCTCTTCCACCAATTCATTGTTGACATGTATGCCAAGATTGAGTCTGAGCGATTGTGCTACATCAGACACAACCAGAAGAGATTAAGAGTGGAAAGCTATGTTCACCTTAGAGATGCTGTTGCAAATGATGGTCATGCTGCCAATGTTGGACAGTTGGTAATACTGCCCTCTTCCTTTACAGGGGTCCTCGCTACATGCATGAGTACACACAGGATGCCATGACTTTTGTTCGCTACTATGGTAGACCTGATCTGTTTATCACTTTTACCTGCAATCCTACATGGCCCGAGATCACAGCAGAACTTATGCTTGGTCAGACAGCCCAAGACAGGCATGATCTTCTTGCCAGAGTGTTTCGCCAGAAGGTTATTTTACTTATGAATCTCATCACAAAAGGTGCTGTTTTTGGAGATTGCAGACGTTACATGTACTCCATTGAATGGCAAAAGCGTGGATTGTCACACATCCACATTTTGGTCTGGCTTAAGGATACGATTCGTCCAGCTCAGGTAGATGATATCATCAGTGCAGAGATTCCAAATCCTACCGAGGACAAAGTATTGCACGAAGTAGTGGTGAAGCACATGCTCCATGGTCCCTGTGGTCACATCAACACTCATTCTCCTGGCATGAAAGCAGGAAAATGCACAAAACGATACCCCAGACCTCTTCTTACAGAAACTCAGACAGATCAGGATGGATATCCTTTGTACAGAAGAAGAAAGCCAGGTGATGGGGGCTTCACCACTACTCTCAGAGTGAAACAACAAGAAATTGTCATTGACAACCAGTGGGTGGTGCCCTTCAACCCTCTCCTTTCACGCATCTTCAAATCACACATCAATGTTGAAGCATGCTACTCAGTCAAGTCTATCAAGTATGTCTTGAAGTACGTCAACAAAGGTACTGATTAGGCAGTCTTTGGTCTGCAGAGAGAGGAAACCAAAAATGATGAGGTATCAGCATATCAGATGGGTCGTTACATCAGCAGTAATGAGGCTGTGTGGCGTATTCTCAACTTTCCCATTCATGAACGCCACCCCAGTGTTATGCATCTTGAGATCCATTTGGAAAATGGGGAAAGAGTTTACTTCACAGAAGAAACCGCGCTGCAGCGAGCCCAGCAGCCACCTAGGACCAAACTAACTGCATTCTTTGATTTGTGCAAACAGGATTCCTTTGCTAGAAGTCTTCTCTACTGTGAAGTGCCCAGATATTACACCTGGCAAGAAGGGAAAAAGGCATTTCAGCCAAGAAAGCAAGGTGCAACAATCCCTGGACACCCTCACATCAGATCCAGTCAAGTGTCAGGTCGTGTCTACACTGTTCATCCAAACAACTCTGAGTGCTTTTATCTCAGACTCCTCCTGCACAACATTCATGGTCCAACCTCATTCCAGGATCTCAAGACAGTTGCTGGATATGTCTGTGCAACATACCGTGAAGCTTGCCTGAGAAGAGGTATCTTGGAAGATGATGCACACTGGAACAGTACCTTGGAAGAGGCTGCAGTCTCGCATTCTCCAAGCAAGATGAGGAGCCTCTTTGCTATCATTATCTGTGCCTGTTCACCATCCAATCCTGAGCAACTTTGGCATAATCACCAGGACAGCATGACAGAAGACATACTGTATCAAGCACAACAAGAGTAAAAAAAAACCATTACCTCTGCCATGGACAACCAAGCACTGGTACTCATTGGAAATACTGTACAGTCCATGGCTGGCAAGGATCTTCAACAGTGTGGACTGCCTGCTCCTGTATGAACTGAACCTGCAACTCTCAGTCGAGAGATGCTTCAGGCAACCACTTATGACATTCAACAGCTGCAACAGTATGTCCACCAATATGAACCACTCTTGGTTCCAGATCAAAAAAAAGCTTATACAAGGATCAAACAATATTATTGTTGGCATCTGACTCGGGTGGAATTGTTTTCCTTGATGCCCCTGGTGGAACAGGCAAAACGTTTTTGATCAACTTAATTTTGGCACAAGTTCGTTCACTACAGCAGATTGCTATGGCAGTGGCCTCATCTGGAATTGCTGCAACTTTGCTCACAGGTGGCAGGACTGCTCATTCTGCCTTTAAGCTGCCACTCAACCTGGCCCACAATGAGAGTCCTGTGTGCAATATTGGCAAAGGATCTGGACAGGTACAGGTTCTAAAGCAGGCCAAGCTGATAGTATGGGATGAGTGCACAATGTCTCACAGACTTGCATTTGAGGCTCTCGATCGCACCTTACAGGATCTTAGAGGTAACGCTAAAATCATGGGTGGAGTCACACTCTTGCTCTCTGGAGATTTCAGGCAGACTCTACCAGTCATTCCAAAGGGTACACCTGCTGATGAGTTGAGAGCATGCCTCAAAGAATCCTATATTTGGAGACGAGTGGAAAAACTCCATCTTTCTACCAACATGAGAGTTGCACTTAATAGAGATGTCTCAGCAGGCCAGTTTCCAAAGGTTTTGCTCCAACTTGGCAATGGTCGGCTACCAGTAGACACTGAGACTGGATATGTCACAATACCCCCAAATTGTGGAACAATCATCAACACATCTGAAGAAATGCTATTAAAGGTTTATCCTAGCCTCTCACAGAATTATAAAAACCATGAGTGGCTCTGTGAACGTGCCATCCTTGCTCCCAAAAATGACATTGTGCAGGATATTAATGCCACCATCATTCAACAGCTACCAGACCAATCCACATGGTACAAGTCATTTGACACTGTAGTTGATCTTGACGATGCTGTCAACTATCCAACAGAGTTTCTAAACTCTCTTCAGCTCACTGGCGTTCCACCTCACAATCTGCAACTGAAAGTGGGAGCCCCCATTATGTTGCTACGAAATTTGGATGCACCAAAACTCTGTAACGGTACAAGACTCGCTGTCAAAACTCTTATGCCCCATGTGATCGAAGCCACCATTATGACTGGTTGTGCCAAGGGAGAGGAAGTTTTTATTCCACGGATTCCCATCATCCCAACAGATATGCCATTTCAGTTCAAGCGCCTTCAGTTTCCAGTGAGACTATCATTTGCTATGACCATCAACAAGTTTCAGGGACAGTCTCTCAAGGTTGCTGGAGTTGAACTGACAAGTCCATGTTTCTCTCATGGTCAACTCTACGTTGCATGCTCACGTGTTGGGGCAAGCATATATCTTTTCATCAGAGCACCAAACAGCAGAACAAGAAATGTTGTCTACCCCAGAGCTCTTGCTGACTAAAACACATGTCTGTTAATATTTTACCTTGGCAGCACTGGTGGCCCAGTGGATCATGTGCTTGCTTGCCATGCAGACGATCCGCGTTCCAATCCCAGCAGCCGCAAATATTTGTGAAGACCCACCAAATGTGGCCCGTTCTGAGATATAGTCCCAAAATGGATTGAACACTGGACTTAAATCACCAACTCACTCACTCTTTTTAAACTTAAATGACTTAACTTAGAACAAGTTCCTATGTTATGTACATATAATTACATACAACATTAACTACATAACAACTTGCTATAAGTCAAGTCATTTACTTTCTACATATTTGGAACCCGGGCAACGCCAGGTACCTTTGCTAGTATTTTATAAAGTTCATATTATTTTTGGAGATTTACATTTTGTTATGTGATGTAAATAAAACTATAAGTTCATATTATTTTTTGTGACAATAAATAGACTTATTGAGACTTAATCAAGAAATTTGCATGCTCTAAAGATTTTTTCCACACGTATGATGTACTACGTCAAGGTTACGTGATAGCGAAATTTTAAGGTCAGATTTGGATTCGTGGGCACCAAATTAGTTAGAAACAATTGAAAATAAGTCAGAACCAATTTGGCTGTTGACCAGTGTTTTTGACCGTGATACATACGGTCGTTACTTGTCCAATCTCAATCAAACTTGACAGGAGGACTAAGGGTCACAAAATGAAAGTTGTAGAGAATTCACTTGTTCCCTTCCCCAAGGGGGTTTTCTCTGCCAAGGGGATTTTGTTTGTTGTGTGCCAATAAGGTTGCATGTTGTGGTGTATATCCGTGTTAAGATAGCTTTATCATAGCGTTTTTCCAAGGACGCTTCTAATAACAAAAGTATAACATCAATGTTTTTACAAAGCAAAATTAATAATAATATCCCACCTCCCCAAGGGGTGTTTCCTCATTGAAAAAACGCCATGTTAACACATATAAATAACTTCTTTGCGAAGGAGCACCGACCTCGATGAGAAGTAAAAATATTGTTATGTCTGGCGGGGTAGTGATATGTAGAGCAGAGAGATCTGAATAGGTAACGTGCTTCGTCTGTCACGGTAAGGAAAACTACCTGTAATACGTTCATGTGAAGGCGTTTTGTCAGGTAAGGAGTATCCTTGTGAACCTACCAGGAGGTTCGTGTGTTAAGTAGAGTTAGGGATTAAAGAGTAGCGCCCATGTGTGTCCTCAACTGGTTAGCCAAACCTTTGTCCCTATTGGCACCGCAACCACATCGACATTCCGACAGGTCCTTAGCGCAACACTAAATAATGCCCTTCCCTGACATGACTGTGAAAGAGAACCGGCAAAAGGAAACCAGGCCGGGACACCGCCGATAATGGCCGCCGCCATTTACACCTCCGACAGGCCTATCCACCTCGATTGCCACGTGCTATGACCACACCACAGGCCTGTGATTCAGTGGCGGCCACTGATTGGGTGGCACGCCAAGGCTTACATCACCTCCGCGGAGTGATACGGGGGGCGGCAGGACTTTCGTGAGTGAGTTGGTTCAGGGCAGTTGTGTGGCAGTTGGTTCAGAGCCGTTGCGTGGCAGTTCGTTCAGAGCCGTTGCATGGCATTTGGTTCAGAGAGTTGTGTGGCAGTTGGTTCAGAGCAGTTGCTTCTGGCAGTGAGTCTTGAGATGCAGTGGAATGAGTGAGTTGGCAAGCAGTGCAGTTCGGACAGGGAGAGAATTGTGAGAGTTGCTTCGTTGGCTTGAACTTGGCTCGAATCGGCACTTGGCGTGCAGTGGACTCGCGCTCTCTTCCCTTTTTTGCCGTTCTTCATCGTTCTGTGTTCGTGCTCGAGTTGAGGGTCGACCTCGCTTGGAGCCACTAGCCTGCGTTGGACGTGCGGTGCTTTTCCTGCTGTGGGACCTCGTGGTGCTGGGAGCGGTGCTGGTGCTTGGAGCGGTGCTCGCTGCTTTGGAGCTTGGTGCACGGACCTCCTGGGAGTGGCGAGAGGCTTGGAGCGGGGCCTGGTGGCACGCGAGCGGGGCCGTGTTACACGCAAGACTACAGACAGATAAGACTGCACACTACATTACCTTTCCCAATTACACGACGAACCTGTTCTTTTATTAATTCCATTCCTCGTCTTGTTTCTGAAGTCGGTGTGTGGGATCCCAATTTAGTTACCTTATTTTATTATCGGCGCGTATTTTCCTGTCCTTGCTTTTATTTGTAATAAACCCGTGTATTATTTTCTATTCCCCGTTACACCTGTGCCCGCTTGAGTTAATCCCCCTACAGGACCGGAGCTACGTCAGTGCGCTGAAGGTAAGCTTTTGCCGCAGCCCTCCATTTTCCTTCTTCCTCCCGCATTTGATAGTGAAATCCGTGTTTGGGTTGTGCCTCTGAATAAGACCGTTTAGGCTATCCGTGACTAATGTTAACCGGAGTTGCGCGACAATATTATCAACTACAAACACATATCATTACCTTTTTTAAAGTCGCCAATGCTCTTTAACATGAAACTGAAAGAAATTTGAAGGAATTCCGACATCCGTGAGGCAAATCTTACTTGCAGAACTGAGCGAAGATCTACTGTAATCTATATACCCACCAGGGTTAATAACATGACCCTTCCTGCCGCTGACGTTGGCTTTTTCAAGGCGGCGTTTTGAAATTGTCGCTATACTGCTGTTTAACATGAAACTTAACAGGAGAAAACCCAGGGTAGGTAGGTTCATTTACCAGACAGCGAGCTAGCGCTTGCCAATCCAGCTATTCCTTATTGACGGTTTTGAATGGAGTGCTTACTCGAATGATCAAGCCACGTGACGAGCGCTCTTCAAGAAAATTGGAAACTGAATACATCCCTTCCCCCACCACCCCTCCCATCAATGTTCTTGAGGCACAACAGTAGATCTACTGCAATCTATATACCCCAGAGAGGAATGACCATTCCTGCCGCCCCCGTGCGGAACGGGTGTATTAGTTTAAATAAACCAGGATTCAATATTCATCACTTGAAGATTCGTAAATGAGATCCTTTGAAGCAAAAGTTTAAACCTGACGTTTGGAGCACAGGCCTAACAAACGGATCGAGCCTTTCAGAACAGGTGTGGTTTGTTTGGAACAAGATATAAGAGGAGGTTACATTTGATAACACTGTCACTAAAGCGTAATTATTTATTTAATATCACAATCTGCTCCCTTCCACATCAATCGGATTTTTAACCCTGGACCCTCTACCCGGCAATCTTTCTCCACGTTTTCCACTCAAATCATCAGACTTTTTTAAGAGCCAGAGTCCGGGACCGGAATTGCATTTTGTAATATTTTGTAAATTGTAGTATGATGTGTTTGTGTGTGTGTGTGTGTGTGTGTTGGTGTGTTTGTGTGTGTGTGTGTGTATGTGTGTGTGTGTGTGTGTGTGTGTGTGTGTGTGTGTGTGTGTGTGTGTGTGTGTGTGTGTACATGCATGCGGTATGTTTTTATGTAGTTCTATTGGAGCTTTCTGATATGGAATTTCTGATTTGTGTAGTTCTTCCGAAATGATTGTGATGATGTTCTAAGTTAATTAGGCTAATTAACTACAAATAATCCGGAAGAATTCCCACAACGAAATTTACGTGACGAAAGCATGGTTTTTTTTTTACCGTCGCACTTGGAGTGTTTTATAATAAAGCAAAAGTGATTTAAACCTCTGAGCGTTGGTTAGCAGCCTGGAATGTTCCACATTCAAAACAAGAAAAAGAACAGAGATAGCAAATCCTCACCAGGATGTATTTTCAGTGGTTTTTAAGGCTTGTGTTAAAACAAATATGGCGGCTGAACCACGTGACCGATGACGTCATCATTAATTTTTTTTCATCACCAATTTATGCCTACATGACGCTCAAGAAATTTCATCTTGATCGGATGAAGTTTTGTACTTGTCGAATTATGACATCATAATGGAAGCACCTATGACATCATTTATATATTTTATTTACCATGGAGAGTTCTTTACAATGAGCCATTTATAATTTTTTCCTATTCAGCGCTTTCGGAGATATAGAGGTGAAAAGCTTTTCGCTTTTTCCAAGATGGCGACCGAACCACGTGACCTATGACGTCATAATTATCATTAAAAAATTATATAGGTGGAGCTGCACCGATGGTGAAAATTTCCTGTCGATCGGACCAACGGTTGCAGAGAAAATCATATTTATTCTGTGCGGACAAACAGACAAACAGACAAACGGACTCAAATGCAATACCCTCTCCTCAGGCGAGGGTAATAATCTGGACACGAGGGGCGTCCCAGGATATTCATAGCTTATAATTTATCAAAGAAAATCTGAAGAGGGGGAGGGCGCGCACCCCATGCACCAGGGGTGGGGGGGGGGGCACCTGGAACAGCCAGTGTATCATTTTTGACCCTATCTCCCAATGGTGAGGAATCACTTAAAAATTATATTAGCCGGATATTTACCAAAATTGAATCGATTCTTCCTTGTCACACACACAACCGGTCCAACAAGTTTCGTTCAAATCCGTCCATAACTTTTTGATATATCCTGCTATATGTTGGTTTTAGCCCAATCACTCAATGGTGAAGATTCACCTACAAATTAAATAATTCTCATATCCGAATCCATATTCAGATCTTCACCAAAATCTAATCGATTATACCTTGTCAGACACCCAACCGGTCCAACAAGTTTCGTCCAAATTCGTCCACAACTTTTTGAGATATCCTGCTATGTATCGTTTTTGGCCCTGTCTCCCAATGGTGAAGAATCACTTAAAAATTATAGTAGCCGGATCCGAATCCGGATCTTCACTAAAATCTAATAATTTCGTTCTTGTCGCGTTCGCTACGTCTCTGCCAAATTTCGTACGAGTCCGTTCACAACTTTTTGAGATATCTTGTTCACAAACGGACAGACAGGGGTGAAAATATAACCTCCATCCACCTTCGGTGGCGGTGTATATATGGAAAACTTACCAGAACGCATACCTCTTACCAGAACGCATTAACAACTCAGGCAGAAGAGTTTACATTTTGGATCCCACTGATATGCCAGCCCTGGATCCGCACCTGAACCAAAATCTAATGCTTGTTCTGTTCACAAAACCAACTCAGCCACCAAGTTTTGCCATAGGTTGTCCACAACTTTATGAAATATCGTTATATATATTATATTTTGCTATATATATTATATCATGTGGACTGTCGAATAGAATGGCTGTGTCAGATTTCAGAGCAATAGGTTGGTAAATTAGGGAGGAGTAGGGATCCGAAGTTTGGGGGGGGGGGGGTAAACCTCTTTCGGGAGCCCCCATTATCCTAAATCGAAAAATCGAAACACGAGCGATTCTGGGGGCGACTGTTTCATTCTATTTTTCTCCCTGAAATAAAATATATTTTTTCATTATATTTTAAAATAATATATACATCTATATCCTAAATAAATCATAAATAAAATATACACAAATAAAATATTCATTATATTGTATATTTCTCCCTGAAAACCCATGGGACTGCAGCTGCCCAGGAATCGTTTATCTCTCGGACTGGATCAGGAAAAACTCTGGTAAAATTACAGGCGGCAGTGCTAAATGTTTCTCTTCCCAAATTATCGAGCCAGTGTATTATTTTAGATAAGCCAGTGATCACCACAGAATGAGAACACAATACGTTAAGGATTCTTTAATTCGGAAATATTGTACCAAAGTATTATCAATATGAACCCAAGATTGATACTTTCATTGTGTAAAATGAACTAAGGTATCAATATGAACTCAAGATCGATACTTTCATTGTGTAAAATGAACTAAGGTATCAATATAAACTCAAGATCGATACTTTCATTGTGTAAAATGAACTAAGGTACTGTTACATATTTATGTGAATTAATATTCAGATCTTTGTTTATCAATGTGTAGTCGAGTAAGGGTTGTTGTGGTTGGAGGGTCAGGAGCCCTTCTGGAAAAAGAGGCCGGAAACGGAAGAAGAAAGACACGAGGAAGAAAAGCGACGAGTATTCTTCTTCCTCGCCCCGCTCCGACGAAAGGTGGGATCGACCTTGCGCCGCGTGGAAAAGCGGCGTTCCGAAGCCCGTCTGGCGAGAGGAGTTACCGGGACGTGTACCTACCCGGTGGAGACGTCAAGTTGACGTGGGGCCGTGCATCGACCCCGCGTCTGGCACCGTTCGCGGCACCGTCTAAAAAGACGCGTACGGGTCGCACGTTGGGGCCTAACACGCGTTGCAAGCGGCGTGGGGCTTTTGGGCTTGCTTTACCGTACCCGCTTCGCGTGGCCACGAGGGGCTGCAGCCGGGGTGCCTGATACGATACCTGCCCGGTGGAAACACGTCCACCCGGGGTTCGTTCAACCGCCCGAGTGCGGCGACGCCGACCATCATCTTGGTCAGGAGGGGCCCAGAGACATTGTGAGGGGCAGAGACCAAAAGGGGGTCGTGTGTACCCAAAGGGGACACCCATATATAAGATGGCCATCTTAATCATATAGGGAATTGATTGGGGATTGGGAATTGTTGATGGTTGTTTGTTGTTGATTGCTCGGGGAATATATCCGTGATTGTATCCTTGAAATTGTAGGATATCCTTACCCTGGAAATATATCATTGAACATCAGTTTCTCGTGGGTGGAATTCACAGGGATTGCGTTGCGAAAGCGCATATATAATACTACTTTCTGGCGAAGGTCCTCTCACGGTCCGGGGGTCACCTAGACCAGGTCGTCACCGAGGGGACCACGTAACAGAATCAATATGAACCCAAGATCGATACTTTCATTGTGTAAAATGAACTAAGGCACCAATATGAACCCAAGATCGATACTTTCATTGTGTAAAATGAACTAAGGTATCATTATGAACCCAAGATCTGTACATTCATTGCGTAAAATGAACTAAGGTACCAATATGATCCCAAGATCGATACTTTCATTGTGTAAAATGAACTAAGGTATCAATATGATCCCAAGATCGATACTTTCATTGTGTAAAATGAACTAAGGTATCATTATGAACCCAAGATCTGTACATTCATTGCGTAAAATGAACTAAGGTATCAATATGAACACAAGATCGATACTTTCATTGTGTAAAATGAACTAAGGTACCAATATGATCTCAAGATCGGTACTTTCATTGTGTAAAATGAACTAAGGGACCAATATGAACCCAAGATCGATACTTTCATTGTGTAAAATGAACTAAGGTATCAATATGAACCCAAGATCTGTGCTTTTATTGTGGAAAATGAACTAGGGTACCAATATGAACCCAAGATCGGTACTTTTATTGTGTAAAATGAACTAGGGTACCAATAGGAACCCAAGATCGGTACTTTCATTGTGTAAAATGAATTAAGGTACCCATATGAACCCAAGATCTGTACTTTCATTGTGTAAAATGAACTAAGGTACCAATATGAACCCAAGATCGGGACTTTAATTGTGCAAAATGAACGAAGGTAACAATATGAACCCAAGATCGATACTTTCATTGTGTAAAATGAACTAAGGTATCAATATGAACCCAAGATCGGTAATTTAGTTGTGCAAAATGAACTAAGGTACCAATGTGAACCCAAGATCGGTACTTTTATTGCGTAAAATGAACTAAGGTACCAATATGAACCCAAGATCAGCAATTTAATTGTGTAAAATGAACTAAGGAACAATATGATCTCAAGATCGGTACTTTCATTGTGTAAAATGAACTAAGGTACCAATAGGAACCCAAGATCGGTACTTTCATTGTGTAAAATGAACTAAGGTACCAATATGAACCCAAGATTGGGACTTTAATTGTGCAAAATGAACTAAGGTAACAATATGAACCCAAGATTGATACTTTCATTGTGTAAAATGAACTAAGGTACCAATATGATCCCAAGATCGATACTTTCATTGTGTAAAATGAACTAAGGTATCAATATGAACCCAATATCGGTAATTTAATTGTGCAAAATGAACTAAGGTACCAATGTGAACCCAAGATCGGTACTTTTATTGTGTAAAATGAACTAAGGTACCAATATGAACCCAAGATCAGTAATTTAATTGTGTAAAATGAACTAAGGTACCAATATGAACCCAAGATCGGTGCTTTTATTGTGTAAAATGAACTAAGGTACCAATATGAACCCAAGATCGGTACTTTTATTGTGTAAAATGAACTAAGGTACCAATATGAACCCAAGATCTGTACTTTTATTGCGTAAAATGAACTAAGGTATCAATATGAACCCAATATCTGTACTTTCATTGCGTAAAATGATTTAAGGTACCAATATGAATCGAGGATGTTCTGCGATATCGTTTTTGTTAAGAAATGTGATTTTTTGAGCTCTTTCAATTAGGGGAAGAATAAAAATCATCCTTTTTTTCTTTTTACATCGGGGTATTTTACCATGGGCTTCCAGATATTATTTATATTTCTCCTTGAAAACCCATGGGACTGCAGCTGCCCAGGAATCGGTTATCTCTCGGACTGGATCAGGAAAAACTCTGGTAAAATTACAGGCGGCAGTGCTAAATGTTTCTCTTCCCAAATTATCGAGCCAGTGTATTATTTTAGATAAGCCAGTGATCACCGCAGAATGAGAACACAATACGTTAAGGATTCTTTAATTCGCAAATATTGGACCAAAGTATTATCAATATGAACCCAAGATTGATACTTTCATTGTGTAAAATGAACTAAGGTATCAATATGAACTCAAGATCGATACTTTCATTGTGTAAAACTAGGGCATGCCCGTACGTGGGTGCCCGTTCCTTGCCAAAAAAAAAAAAAAACGCTACCCGTACGCTCTACCCCGCCCGTACGCCCGTACGCCCGTAAACAAAAAAAACAACGCTCTTCGCTTCCGCCCTTTGCTCTGGGAGAAATAATGCGCATAAGAAATCGAGAAATTATTATTTTCTCCGGAAGAAATCGAATTACGAACCGTAATGGCGCACGCGCTCGGCTCGGCTCGCAACAACGCGTTCTGTGATTGGCTGCCGGAAGTGAAGTCTTCACTGTCCGGAAGGTCGCAAATCGCAGTTACGATGAATCGCAAATTAGTTTTATTTAGTTTTAAAACATAGTTTAACGGCAACATAGTTTTCCAACGTGAAATAAATGAATACGCTCTCAAATGTGCCGTCCGAGGCAGAGTCTGTTCGCCACGTTCGGCACACGTGATAGCTCGCTGCTCTCTGATTGGTTGAATCGTTTTTTGGACATAGCTCGGTAACTACTTGTCCGATTAATATGAAACCTTGAAAAGGCACATCCTCGGGTCCCCAGCAACATACCTGCCAAGTTTAAAGTATATCGGACCCGTGGTTGTCGAGAAACAGCGGTCACAGACATACATACATACATACATACACACAGAGATTACTGGAATTATAGATAGATATCTAAAATTATATCCCCCCCCTCTATTTACATGAAATGGTTTGGTCCAAAGCGAACGGCTTGCGAGTACGGTGACAATCCCCCCCCTCTATTTACATGAAATGGTTTGGTCCAAAGCGAACGGCTTCCGGAGTTTGGTAAAGAAATCGCCATAGTGTGCACAAACGCGCAGGAAAGCGAAAGAATCGCAAATTAGTTTTAATTAGTTTTAAAACATAGTTTAACGCCAACATAGCGGCAACATAGTTTGCCAACGTGAAATTAATGAATACGCTCTCAAATGTGCCGTCCGAGGCAGAGTCTGTTCGGCACGTTCGGCACACGTGATAGCTCGCTGCGCTCTGATTGGTTGAATCGTTTTTTGGACATAGCTCGGTAACTACTTGTCCGATTAATATGAAACCTTGAAAAGGCACATCCTCGGGTCCCCAGCAATATACCTGGCAAGTTTAAAGTATATCGGACCCGTGGTTGTCGAGAAACAGCGGTCACAGACAAACAAACAAACACACAGACATACACACATACACACACACACACACACACACACACACACACACACAGAGATTACTGGAATTATAGATAGATGAACTAAGGTATCAATATGAACTCAAGATCGATACTTTCATTGTGTAAAATGAACTAAGGTACCAATATGAACCCAAGATCGATACTTTCATTGTGTAAAATGAACAAAGGTACCAATATGAACCCAAGATCGATACTTTCATTGTGTAGAATGAACTAAGGCATCAATATGAACCCAAGATCTGTACATTCATTGCGTAAAATGAACTAAGGTATCAATATGAACTCAAGATCGATACTTTCATTGTGTAAAATGAACTAAGGTATCAATATGAACCCAAGATCTGTACATTCATTGTGTAAAATGAACTAAGGTACCAATATGCTCCCAAGATCGATACTTTCATTGTGTAAAATGAACTAAGGTACCAATATGATCCCAAGATCGATACTTTCATTGTGTAAAATGAACTAAGGTACCAATATGATCTCAAGATCGGTACTTTCATTGTGTAAAATGAACTAAGGTACCAATAGGAACCCAAGATCGGTACTTTCATTGTGTAAAATGAACTAAGGTACCAATATGAACCCAAGATCTGTACTTTCATTGTGTAAAATGAACTAAGGTACCAATATGAACCCAAGATTGGGACTTTAATTGTGCAAAATGAACTAAGGTAACAATATGAACCCAAGATCGATACTTTCATTGTGTAAAATGAACTAAGGTATCAATATGAACCCAAGATCGGTAATTTAATTGTGCAAAATGAACTAAGGTACCAATGTGAACCCAAGATCGGTACTTTTATTGTGTAAAATGAACTAAGGTACCAATATGAACCCAAGATCAGTAATTTAATTGTGTAAAATGAACTAAGGTACCAATATGAACCCAAGATCGGTACTTTTATTGTGTAAAATGAACTAAGGTACCAATATGAACCCAAGATCGGTACTTTTATTGTTTAAAATGAACTAAGGTACTAATATGAACACAAGATCTGTACTTTCCTTGTGCAAAATGAACTAAGGTACCGAAACTGGGGCTACTCTGAATCACAGGGCTACTTTGAACACACACGTAAGAAAATGATTTATGATATACTTAGTTAATAATAAAAAAGTTTTAAATAAAACAAGATATTATTTAGTTTAATTGAGTTTGTGTTTGTTTATTATTAAAAATTTTGGACATTAATGATATTGACCAAGCCTGATTCAAAATGGCCGACACCTCATGCTGAGCACATGGTATGCAGCAAACTGTCTTAAACTTTCACCTCCTGACTTGTAAGTATAACTCATTTTTTCCTAAAATACTAACATAATATTAAGTAATAATTACTCTATTGGGGTACCAAATCTTAGTCAATATGGTTTGGGTATAGGATCACAGGGGTCAATTGACCATTACCCATGCATGTTTTCGTCACAATCGGGGTTATTTTGAACGTGTTCAAAGTAACCCCGGTAATAGAAAATCGTGTAACACCAAGGAAATAATACATTGATTGACAAATGTAAAGCTGTTCTTTGGATGTCTGTAAGCACAAGTATTATATTAAAGTCTGTATTCTATACCTCACCCTACACGTGTTCATTTTCAGGTATCCGATCTGGTAAAACATGGTCCGAACGTACAAACGGGTTGAAGGTTCCAGGCAGTACCGCAACTACACAACTGAGCAACTACATATGGCAGTCCGTGCAGTGGAGCAAGGCACAATGAGCCAAAGAGAGGCACACAAATCATTCAACATTCCAGCGGGAACACTGCACAATAAACTCCAGTGAAAACATACCAAAAAACCCGGACATCCTACAGTATTCACTATTGAAGAGGAGCAGGCTTTTGCCGATCATTTGAAGATTGTCGCTGATTGGGGATTTCCATTTGATTTAAAAGACCTCCGGATGTTGGCACATTCCTATCTGGAAAAACAAGAGAGAATGGTGGCGCAGTTCCACAATAATTTTCCATCATTTGATTGGGCAAATGATTTCATGAAGCGTCACCCCACTCTAGGACATCGACAGTGCCAGAACATCAAGAAAGTCAGAGCTGGTGTATCAGTAGAGACAGTGAAGAAATACTTTGTGAACTTGGAGCACACACTTTAAAATGCAGATGGCACACCAGTCCTGCCTTCGCACATCTTTAATTATGACGAGACAAATTTGTCTGATGATCCCGGAACTAAAAAATGCATTTTCAGAAGAGGGATGAAGTACCCGGAACGTGTTCGTGATAGCACCAAGTCATCGACCTCAATCATGTTCTGGGGGTCAGCGGATGGACAGATGGTACCAGCGTATGTGGTGTATAAGGCAGAACATTTATGGACCACATGGACTGAAGGGGGTCCTAAAAATACACGTTACAACCAGAGTAAGAGTGGGTGGTTTGGCAATCATTGTTTCAGTGATTGGTTTGAAAGTGTGTTTGTTCCCCATGCCAAAGGGCTCCCAGGATGCAAGGTTATCATCGGGGACAATCTTAGCAGTCACTTCAGCGCAAAAGTCCTGACTCTGTCTGAGCAGCACATCATCAAATTTACATGCCTTCCAGCAAATTACTCATCTACTTCAGCCACTTGATGCAGCATTCTATGGCCCACTGAAAAGAATCTTGCGACGGGTCCTAGACGAGTGGAAAAGTACACGCAATGCCCAGACGATCACTAAGGATGCCTTTCCCAGACTACTGAAGAAAGTATACTCAAGTCTGTATGAGAAAGATGATGAAGTAAGCCAGAATGTGGTTTCCGGCTTCAGAACATGTGGGATTCATCCTGTCAATGCTGATACGGTTCTGAAGCGGCTACCAGACAGTGACGAAAATGATGCTGCCATACCTACAACAGTGTCAGAAGTAGTCGTAGGGATTCTGAAGAATATGCGTGGGGTTGGAGACCAGCAATATCCCCCAAAAAGAGAAGGAAGAAAATATCTGTAGAGCCGGGGAAAAGCATAAGTGCAGAGGACTTACAGGAACCAACCAGCAATGCCATCGATGACATAATCAGTCATGGGTCACAGAGTGATGATGGCAGCATTGATGACGCAGAGACAGAATCAAGCGAAGTAGAAGAAAGCGAGGATCAGATAAGTGATAGCATCGAGTCTGAAGAGGAAGTCCTGCCAGATGACATAGTACCATCCATTGGCAACTATTATGTTGTAAAATTCCAAGTGAAAACTTCTGTCAAATTTTATGTGGCCAAATTAGTGATATTCGATGAAGATGAATGCACTATGAAGTTCATGAGGTCATCGAAGAAAGTTGACAATAAATTTGTTTGGCCATCCGTACCTGATGAGGGTAATGTTACTGTAAACCAGTTGGTTAGACTGCTGAGTCTCCCAAAAGAGGAAAGAAGGGGTGGACTTACATTCAATGCGAAGGAACTGCAAAACTTTAAAATGCAGTAGGAGGGGAGGGTGGGGACACATACCCCAATGTGATATGACCTCTACACAAAGGGTTATTTTGCACCGTCCATTCCGTCGATTTGTTTTTCACTATTGGAACCGTATTACTGTAATTTCACATGTTTCTTGTGATTGTATTGCCTTGGTAAAGCGCAATACAAGTAATATAATTGTTAAAGGAAGTTTTATGATAAAATGGTGTCATATTCCTCATTATGCCGATTTTCAAATTTTTCACAATCCATAATTGATATCCAGTACCGGTATTATTTTTAAAAAGTTTTCTGAAATGTTGTTTTTGATTCATTTTATTTTTAAAACAGTTATAGCGTTCAATGCAACCCCAACAGAGAGGTTACTTTGACTATGTATAGCAAATTCACACAGATTCAAAGTAGCCCCATTCGCGGGGTTACTTTGAACACCTAATTTCTTTAAAAATATATATATTTATATGCACAGCTAAGCAGTTTTGATGCATGCTATCATTAGCTTCATTCAGTCTCCCTATTTGAGTAATGAAAGGAGTGAGATATATTTATTACATTAGCCAGGGTTCTATGGGAAAGAAAAAAAATGTTCAAAGTAGCCCCAGTTTACGGTACCAATATGAACCCAAGATCTGTACTTTTATTGCGTAAAATGAACTAAGGTATCAATATGAACCCAATATCTGTACTTTCATTGCGTAAAATGATTTAAGGTACCAATATGAATCGAGTATGTTCTGCAATATCGTTTTTGTTAAGAAATGTGATTTTTTGAGCTCTTTCAATTAGGGGAAAAATAAAAACCATCCTTTTTTTCTTTTTACATCGGGGTATTTTACCATGGGCTTCCAGATATTATTTATATTTCTCCTTGAAAACCCATGGGACTGCAGCTGCCCAGGAATCGGTTATCTCTCGGACTGGATCAGGAAAAACTCTGGTAAAATTACAGGTGGCAGGGCTAAATGTTTCTCTTCCCAAATTATCGAGCCAGTGTATTATTTTAGATAAGCCAGTGATCACCGCAGAATGAGAACACAATACGTTAAGGATTCTTTAATTCGGAAATATTGGACCAAAGTATTATCAATATGAACCCAAGATTGATACTTTCATTGTGTAAAATGAACTAAGGTATCAATATGAACTCAAGATCGATACTTTCATTGTGTAAAATGAACTAAGGTACCAATATGAACCCAAGATCGATACTTTCATTGTGTAAAATGAACGAAGGTACCAATATGAATCCAAGATCGATACTTTCATTGTGTAAAATGAACTAAGGTATCAATATGAACCCAAGATCTGTACATTCATTGCGTAAAATGAACTAAGGTATCAATATGAACTCAAGATCGATACTTTCATTGTGTAAAATGAACTAAGGTATCAATATGAACCCAAGATCTGTACATTCATTGTGTAAAATGAACTAAGGTACCAATATGATCCCAAGATCGATACTTTCATTGTGTAAAATGAACTAAGGTACCAATATGATCCCAAGATCGATACTTTCATTGTGTAAAATGAACTAAGGTATCAATATGATCCCAAGATCGATACTTTCATTGTGTAAAATGACCGAAGGTATCAATATGAACCCAAGATCTGTACATTCATTGCGTAAAATGAACTAAGGTATCAATATGAACTCAAGATCTGTACATTCATTGCGTAAAATGAACTAAGGTATCAATATGAACTCAAGATCTGTACATTCTTCGTGTAAAATGAACTAAGGTATCAATATGAACCCAAGATCGATACTTTCATTGTGTAAAATGAACTAAGGTATCAATATGAACCCAAGATCTGTACATTCATTGCGTAAAATGAACTAAGGTATCAATATGAACTCAAGATCGATACTTTCATTGTGTAAAATGAACTAAGGTACCAATATGATCCCAAGATCGATAATTACATTGTGTAAAATGAACTAAGGTACCAATATGATCTCAAGATCGGTACTTTCATTGTGTAAAATGAACTAAGGCACCAATAGGAACCCAAGATCGGTACTTTCATTGTGTAAAATGAATTAAGGTACCCAGATGAACCCAAGATCTGTACTTTAATTGTGTAAAATGAACTAAGGTACCAATATGAACCCAAGATTGGGACTTTAATTGTGCAAAATGAACGAAGGTAACAATATGAACCCAAGATCGACACTTTCATTGTGTAAAATGAACTAAGGTATCAATATGAACCCAAGATCGGTAATTTAATTGTGCAAAATGAACTAAGGTACCAATGTGA
This sequence comes from Myxine glutinosa, assembly GCF_964187855.1. NCBI lineage: Eukaryota > Metazoa > Chordata > Myxini > Myxiniformes > Myxinidae > Myxine > Myxine glutinosa. Next base: position 46,258,648 of record NC_136263.1, on the reverse strand, counting down.
ACCCAAGATCGGGACTTTTATTGTGTAAAATGAACTAAGGTACCAATATGAACCCAAGATCGGTACATTCATTGTGTAAAATGAACTAAGGTTCCAATATGATCCCAAGATCGATACTTTCATTGTGTAAAATGAACTAAGGTACCAATATGATCTCAAGATCGGTACTTTCAATGTGTAAAATGAACTAAGGTACCAATAGGAACCCAAGATCGGTACTTTCATTGTGTAAAATGAATTAAGGTACCCAGATGAACCCAAGATCTGTACTTTCATTGTGTAAAATGAACTAAGGTACCAATATGAACCCAAGATTGGGACTTTAATTGTGCAAAATGAACTAAGGTAACAATATGAACCCAAGATCGATACTTTCATTGTGTAAAATGAACTAAGGTACCAATATGATCCCAAGATCGATACTTTCATTGTGTAAAATGAACTAAGGTATCAATATGAACCCAAGATCGGTAATTTAATTGTGCAAAATGAACTAAGGTACCAATGTGAACCCAAGATCGGTACTTTTATTGTGTAAAATGAACTAAGGTACCAATATGAACCCAAGATCAGTAATTTAATTGTGTAAAATGAACTAAGGTACCAATATGAACCCAAGATCGGTAATTTTATTGTGTAGAATGAACTAAGGTACCAATATGAACCCAAGATCGGTACTTTTATTGTGTAAAATGAACTAAGGTACCAATATGAACCCAAGATCGGTGCTTTTATTGTGTAAAATGAACTAAGGTACCAATATGAACCCAAGATCTGTACTTTTATTGCGTAAAATGAACTAAGGTATCAATATGAACCCAATATCTGTACTTTCATTGCGTAAAATGATTTAAGGTACCAATATGAATCGAGTATGTTCTGCAATATCGTTTTTGTTAAGAAATGTGATTTTTTGAGCTCTTTCAATTAGGGGAAAAATAAAAATCATCCTTTTTTTCTTTTTACATCGGGGTATTTTACCATGGGCTTCCAGATATTATTTATATTTCTCCTTGAAAACCCATGGGACTGCAGCTGCCCAGGAATCGGTTATCTCTCGGACTGGATCAGGAAAAACTCTGGTAAAATTACAGGTGGCAGGGCTAAATGTTTCTCTTCCCAAATTATCGAGCCAGTGTATTATTTTAGATAAGCCAGTGATCACCGCAGAATGAGAACACAATACGTTAAGGATTCTTTAATTCGGAAATATTGGACCAAAGTATTATCAATATGAACCCAAGATTGATACTTTCATTGTGTAAAATGAACTAAGGTATCAATATGAACTCAAGATCGATACTTTCATTGTGTAAAATGAACTAAGGTACCAATATGAACCCAAGATCGATACTTTCATTGTGTAAAATGAACGAAGGTACCAATATGAATCCAAGATCGATACTTTCATTGTGTAAAATGAACTAAGGTATCAATATGAACCCAAGATCTGTACATTCATTGCGTAAAATGAACTAAGGTATCAATATGAACTCAAGATCGATACTTTCATTGTGTAAAATGAACTAAGGTATCAATATGAACCCAAGATCTGTACATTCATTGTGTAAAATGAACTAAGGTACCAATATGATCCCAAGATCGATACTTTCATTGTGTAAAATGAACTAAGGTACCAATATGATCCCAAGATCGATACTTTCATTGTGTAAAATGAACTAAGGTATCAATATGATCCCAAGATCGATACTTTCATTGTGTAAAATGACCGAAGGTATCAATATGAACCCAAGATCTGTACATTCATTGCGTAAAATGAACTAAGGTATCAATATGAACTCAAGATCTGTACATTCATTGCGTAAAATGAACTAAGGTATCAATATGAACTCAAGATCTGTACATTCTTCGTGTAAAATGAACTAAGGTATCAATATGAACCCAAGATCGATACTTTCATTGTGTAAAATGAACTAAGGTATCAATATGAACCCAAGATCTGTACATTCATTGCGTAAAATGAACTAAGGTATCAATATGAACTCAAGATCGATACTTTCATTGTGTAAAATGAACTAAGGTACCAATATGATCCCAAGATCGATAATTACATTGTGTAAAATGAACTAAGGTACCAATATGATCTCAAGATCGGTACTTTCATTGTGTAAAATGAACTAAGGCACCAATAGGAACCCAAGATCGGTACTTTCATTGTGTAAAATGAATTAAGGTACCCAGATGAACCCAAGATCTGTACTTTCATTGTGTAAAATGAACTAAGGTACCAATATGAACCCAAGATTGGGACTTTAATTGTGCAAAATGAACGAAGGTAACAATATGAACCCAAGATCGACACTTTCATTGTGTAAAATGAACTAAGGTATCAATATGAACCCAAGATCGGTAATTTAATTGTGCAAAATGAACTAAGGTACCAATGTGAACCCAAGATCGGGACTTTTATTGTGTAAAATGAACTAAGGTACCAATATGAACCCAAGATCGGTACATTCATTGTGTAAAATGAACTAAGGTTCCAATATGATCCCAAGATCGATACTTTCATTGTGTAAAATGAACTAAGGTACCAATATGATCTCAAGATCGGTACTTTCAATGTGTAAAATGAACTAAGGTACCAATAGGAACCCAAGATCGGTACTTTCATTGTGTAAAATGAATTAAGGTACCCAGATGAACCCAAGATCTGTACTTTCATTGTGTAAAATGAACTAAGGTACCAATATGAACCCAAGATTGGGACTTTAATTGTGCAAAATGAACTAAGGTAACAATATGAACCCAAGATCGATACTTTCATTGTGTAAAATGAACTAAGGTACCAATATGATCCCAAGATCGATACTTTCATTGTGTAAAATGAACTAAGGTATCAATATGAACCCAAGATCGGTAATTTAATTGTGCAAAATGAACTAAGGTACCAATGTGAACCCAAGATCGGTACTTTTATTGTGTAAAATGAACTAAGGTACCAATATGAACCCAAGATCAGTAATTTAATTGTGTAAAATGAACTAAGGTACCAATATGAACCCAAGATCGGTAATTTTATTGTGTAGAATGAACTAAGGTACCAATATGAACCCAAGATCGGTACTTTTATTGTGTAAAATGAACTAAGGTACCAATATGAACCCAAGATCGGTGCTTTTATTGTGTAAAATGAACTAAGGTACCAATATGAACCCAAGATCTGTACTTTTATTGCGGAAAATGAACTAAGGTATCAATATGAACCCAATATCTGTACTTTCATTGCGTAAAATGATTTAAGGTACCAATATGAATCGAGTATGTTCTGCAATATCGTTTTTGTTAAGAAATGTGATTTTTTGAGCTCTTTCAATTAGGGGAAAAATAAAAATCATCCTTTTTTTCTTTTTACATCGGGGTATTTTACCATGGGCTTCCAGATATTATTTATATTTCTCCTTGAAAACCCATGGGACTGCAGCTGCCCAGGAATCGGTTATCTCTCGGACTGGATCAGGAAAAACTCTGGTAAAATTACAGGTGGCAGGGCTAAATGTTTCTCTTCCCAAATTATCGAGCCAGTGTATTATTTTAGATAAGCCAGTGATCACCGCAGAATGAGAACACAATACGTTAAGGATTCTTTAATTCGGAAATATTGGACCAAAGTATTATCAATATGAACCCAAGATTGATACTTTAATTGTGTAAAATGAACTAAGGTATCAATATGAACTCAAGATCGATACTTTCATTGTGTAAAATGAACTAAGGTACCAATATGAACCCAAGATCGATACTTTCATTGTGTAAAATGAACGAAGGTACCAATATGAATCCAAGATCGATACTTTCATTGTGTAAAATGAACTAAGGTATCAATATGAACCCAAGATCTGTACATTCATTGCGTAAAATGAACTAAGGTATCAATATGAACTCAAGATCGATACTTTCATTGTGTAAAATGAACTAAGGTATCAATATGAACCCAAGATCTGTACATTCATTGTGTAAAATGAACTAAGGTACCAATATGATCCCAAGATCGATACTTTCATTGTGTAAAATGAACTAAGGTACCAATATGATCCCAAGATCGATACTTTCATTGTGTAAAATGAACTAAGGTATCAATATGATCCCAAGATCGATACTTTCATTGTGTAAAATGACCGAAGGTATCAATATGAACCCAAGATCTGTACATTCATTGCGTAAAATGAACTAAGGTATCAATATGAACTCAAGATCTGTACATTCATTGCGTAAAATGAACTAAGGTATCAATATGAACTCAAGATCTGTACATTCATTGTGTAAAATGAACTAAGGTATCAATATGAACCCAAGATCGATACTTTCATTGTGTAAAATGAACTAAGGTATCAATATGAACCCAAGATCTGTACATTCATTGCGTAAAATGAACTAAGGTATCAATATGAACTCAAGATCGATACTTTCATTGTGTAAAATGAACTAAGGTACCAATATGATCTCAAGATCGGTACTTTCATTGTGTAAAATGAACTAAGGCACCAATAGGAACCCAAGATCGGTACTTTCATTGTGTAAAATGAATTAAGGTACCCAGATGAACCCAAGATCTGTACTTTCATTGTGTAAAATGAACTAAGGTACCAATATGAACCCAAGATTGGGACTTTAATTGTGCAAAATGAACGAAGGTAACAATATGAACCCAAGATCGACACTTTCATTGTGTAAAATGAACTAAGGTATCAATATGAACCCAAGATCGGTAATTTAATTGTGCAAAATGAACTAAGGTACCAATGTGAACCCAAGATCGGGACTTTTATTGTGTAAAATGAACTAAGGTACCAATATGAACCCAAGATCGGTACATTCATTGTGTAAAATGAACTAAGGTTCCAATATGATCCCAAGATCGATACTTTCATTGTGTAAAATGAACTAAGGTACCAATATGATCTCAAGATCGGTACTTTCAATGTGTAAAATGAACTAAGGTACCAATAGGAACCCAAGATCGGTACTTTCATTGTGTAAAATGAATTAAGGTACCCAGATGAACCCAAGATCTGTACTTTCATTGTGTAAAATGAACTAAGGTACCAATATGAACCCAAGATTGGGACTTTAATTGTGCAAAATGAACTAAGGTAACAATATGAACCCAAGATCGATACTTTCATTGTGTAAAATGAACTAAGGTACCAATATGATCCCAAGATCGATACTTTCATTGTGTAAAATGAACTAAGGTATCAATATGAACCCAAGATCGGTAATTTAATTGTGCAAAATGAACTAAGGTACCAATGTGAACCCAAGATCGGTACTTTTATTGTGTAAAATGAACTAAGGTACCAATATGAACCCAAGATCAGTAATTTAATTGTGTAAAATGAACTAAGGTACCAATATGAACCCAAGATCGGTAATTTTATTGTGTAGAATGAACTAAGGTACCAATATGAACCCAAGATCGGTACTTTTATTGTGTAAAATGAACTAAGGTACCAATATGAACCCAAGATCGGTGCTTTTATTGTGTAAAATGAACTAAGGTACCAATATGAACCCAAGATCTGTACTTTTATTGCGTAAAATGAACTAAGGTATCAATATGAACCCAATATCTGTACTTTCATTGCGTAAAATGATTTAAGGTACCAATATGAATCGAGTATGTTCTGCAATATCGTTTTTGTTAAGAAATGTGATTTTTTGAGCTCTTTCAATTAGGGGAAAAATAAAAATCATCCTTTTTTTCTTTTTACATCGGGGTATTTTACCATGGGCTTCCAGATATTATTTATATTTCTCCTTGAAAACCCATGGGACTGCAGCTGCCCAGGAATCGGTTATCTCTCGGACTGGATCAGGAAAAACTCTGGTAAAATTACAGGTGGCAGGGCTAAATGTTTCTCTTCCCAAATTATCGAGCCAGTGTATTATTTTAGATAAGCCAGTGATCACCGCAGAATGAGAACACAATACGTTAAGGATTCTTTAATTCGGAAATATTGGACCAAAGTATTATCAATATGAACCCAAGATTGATACTTTCATTGTGTAAAATGAACTAAGGTATCAATATGAACTCAAGATCGATACTTTCATTGTGTAAAATGAACTAAGGTACCAATATGAACCCAAGATCGATACTTTCATTGTGTAAAATGAACGAAGGTACCAATATGAATCCAAGATCGATACTTTCATTGTGTAAAATGAACTAAGGTATCAATATGAACCCAAGATCTGTACATTCATTGCGTAAAATGAACTAAGGTATCAATATGAACTCAAGATCGATACTTTCATTGTGTAAAATGAACTAAGGTATCAATATGAACCCAAGATCTGTACATTCATTGTGTAAAATGAACTAAGGTACCAATATGATCCCAAGATCGATACTTTCATTGTGTAAAATGAACTAAGGTACCAATATGATCCCAAGATCGATACTTTCATTGTGTAAAATGAACTAAGGTATCAATATGATCCCAAGATCGATACTTTCATTGTGTAAAATGACCGAAGGTATCAATATGAACCCAAGATCTGTACATTCATTGCGTAAAATGAACTAAGGTATCAATATGAACTCAAGATCTGTACATTCATTGCGTAAAATGAACTAAGGTATCAATATGAACTCAAGATCTGTACATTCATTGTGTAAAATGAACTAAGGTATCAATATGAACCCAAGATCGATACTTTCATTGTGTAAAATGAACTAAGGTATCAATATGAACCCAAGATCTGTACATTCATTGCGTAAAATGAACTAAGGTATCAATATGAACTCAAGATCGATACTTTCATTGTGTAAAATGAACTAAGGTACCAATATGATCCCAAGATCGATAATTACATTGTGTAAAATGAACTAAGGTACCAATATGATCTCAAGATCGGTACTTTCATTGTGTAAAATGAACTAAGGCACCAATAGGAACCCAAGATCGGTACTTTCATTGTGTAAAATGAATTAAGGTACCCAGATGAACCCAAGATCTGTACTTTCATTGTGTAAAATGAACTAAGGTACCAATATGAACCCAAGATTGGGACTTTAATTGTGCAAAATGAACGAAGGTAACAATATGAACCCAAGATCGACACTTTCATTGTGTAAAATGAACTAAGGTATCAATATGAACCCAAGATCGGTAATTTAATTGTGCAAAATGAACTAAGGTACCAATGTGAACCCAAGATCGGGACTTTTATTGTGTAAAATGAACTAAGGTACCAATATGAACCCAAGATCGGTACATTCATTGTGTAAAATGAACTAAGGTTCCAATATGATCCCAAGATCGATACTTTCATTGTGTAAAATGAACTAAGGTACCAATATGATCTCAAGATCGGTACTTTCAATGTGTAAAATGAACTAAGGTACCAATAGGAACCCAAGATCGGTACTTTCATTGTGTAAAATGAATTAAGGTACCCAGATGAACCCAAGATCTGTACTTTCATTGTGTAAAATGAACTAAGGTACCAATATGAACCCAAGATTGGGACTTTAATTGTGCAAAATGAACTAAGGTAACAATATGAACCCAAGATCGATACTTTCATTGTGTAAAATGAACTAAGGTACCAATATGATCCCAAGATCGATACTTTCATTGTGTAAAATGAACTAAGGTATCAATATGAACCCAAGATCGGTAATTTAATTGTGCAAAATGAACTAAGGTACCAATGTGAACCCAAGATCGGTACTTTTATTGTGTAAAATGAACTAAGGTACCAATATGAACCCAAGATCAGTAATTTAATTGTGTAAAATGAACTAAGGTACCAATATGAACCCAAGATCGGTAATTTTATTGTGTAGAATGAACTAAGGTACCAATATGAACCCAAGATCGGTACTTTTATTGTGTAAAATGAACTAAGGTACCAATATGAACCCAAGATCGGTGCTTTTATTGTGTAAAATGAACTAAGGTACCAATATGAACCCAAGATCTGTACTTTTATTGCGGAAAATGAACTAAGGTATCAATATGAACCCAATATCTGTACTTTCATTGCGTAAAATGATTTAAGGTACCAATATGAATCGAGTATGTTCTGCAATATCGTTTTTGTTAAGAAATGTGATTTTTTGAGCTCTTTCAATTAGGGGAAAAATAAAAATCATCCTTTTTTTCTTTTTACATCGGGGTATTTTACCATGGGCTTCCAGATATTATTTATATTTCTCCTTGAAAACCCATGGGACTGCAGCTGCCCAGGAATCGGTTATCTCTCGGACTGGATCAGGAAAAACTCTGGTAAAATTACAGGTGGCAGGGCTAAATGTTTCTCTTCCCAAATTATCGAGCCAGTGTATTATTTTAGATAAGCCAGTGATCACCGCAGAATGAGAACACAATACGTTAAGGATTCTTTAATTCGGAAATATTGGACCAAAGTATTATCAATATGAACCCAAGATTGATACTTTCATTGTGTAAAATGAACTAAGGTATCAATATGAACTCAAGATCGATACTTTCATTGTGTAAAATGAACTAAGGTACCAATATGAACCCAAGATCGATACTTTCATTGTGTAAAATGAACGAAGGTACCAATATGAATCCAAGATCGATACTTTCATTGTGTAAAATGAACTAAGGTATCAATATGAACCCAAGATCTGTACATTCATTGCGTAAAATGAACTAAGGTATCAATATGAACTCAAGATCGATACTTTCATTGTGTAAAATGAACTAAGGTATCAATATGAACCCAAGATCTGTACATTCATTGTGTAAAATGAACTAAGGTACCAATATGATCCCAAGATCGATACTTTCATTGTGTAAAATGAACTAAGGTACCAATATGATCCCAAGATCGATACTTTCATTGTGTAAAATGAACTAAGGTATCAATATGATCCCAAGATCGATACTTTCATTGTGTAAAATGACCGAAGGTATCAATATGAACCCAAGATCTGTACATTCATTGCGTAAAATGAACTAAGGTATCAATATGAACTCAAGATCTGTACATTCATTGCGTAAAATGAACTAAGGTATCAATATGAACTCAAGATCTGTACATTCATTGTGTAAAATGAACTAAGGTATCAATATGAACCCAAGATCGATACTTTCATTGTGTAAAATGAACTAAGGTATCAATATGAACCCAAGATCTGTACATTCATTGCGTAAAATGAACTAAGGTATCAATATGAACTCAAGATCGATACTTTCATTGTGTAAAATGAACTAAGGTACCAATATGATCTCAAGATCGGTACTTTCATTGTGTAAAATGAACTAAGGCACCAATAGGAACCCAAGATCGGTACTTTCATTGTGTAAAATGAATTAAGGTACCCAGATGAACCCAAGATCTGTACTTTCATTGTGTAAAATGAACTAAGGTACCAATATGAACCCAAGATTGGGACTTTAATTGTGCAAAATGAACGAAGGTAACAATATGAACCCAAGATCGACACTTTCATTGTGTAAAATGAACTAAGGTATCAATATGAACCCAAGATCGGTAATTTAATTGTGCAAAATGAACTAAGGTACCAATGTGAACCCAAGATCGGGACTTTTATTGTGTAAAATGAACTAAGGTACCAATATGAACCCAAGATCGGTACATTCATTGTGTAAAATGAACTAAGGTTCCAATATGATCCCAAGATCGATACTTTCATTGTGTAAAATGAACTAAGGTACCAATATGATCTCAAGATCGGTACTTTCAATGTGTAAAATGAACTAAGGTACCAATAGGAACCCAAGATCGGTACTTTCATTGTGTAAAATGAATTAAGGTACCCAGATGAACCCAAGATCTGTACTTTCATTGTGTAAAATGAACTAAGGTACCAATATGAACCCAAGATTGGGACTTTAATTGTGCAAAATGAACTAAGGTAACAATATGAACCCAAGATCGATACTTTCATTGTGTAAAATGAACTAAGGTACCAATATGAACCCAAGATCGGTAATTTTATTGTGTAGAATGAACTAAGGTACCAATATGAACCCAAGATCGGTACTTTTATTGTGTAAAATGAACTAAGGTACCAATATGAACCCAAGATCGGTGCTTTTATTGTGTAAAATGAACTAAGGTACCAATATGAACCCAAGATCTGTACTTTTATTGCGGAAAATGAACTAAGGTATCAATATGAACCCAATATCTGTACTTTCATTGCGTAAAATGATTTAAGGTACCAATATGAATCGAGTATGTTCTGCAATATCGTTTTTGTTAAGAAATGTGATTTTTTGAGCTCTTTCAATTAGGGGAAAAATAAAAATCATCCTTTTTTTCTTTTTACATCGGGGTATTTTACCATGGGCTTCCAGATATTATTTATATTTCTCCTTGAAAACCCATGGGACTGCAGCTGCCCAGGAATCGGTTATCTCTCGGACTGGATCAGGAAAAACTCTGGTAAAATTACAGGTGGCAGGGCTAAATGTTTCTCTTCCCAAATTATCGAGCCAGTGTATTATTTTAGATAAGCCAGTGATCACCGCAGAATGAGAACACAATACGTTAAGGATTCTTTAATTCGGAAATATTGGACCAAAGTATTATCAATATGAACCCAAGATTGATACTTTCATTGTGTAAAATGAACTAAGGTATCAATATGAACTCAAGATCGATACTTTCATTGTGTAAAATGAACTAAGGTACCAATATGAACCCAAGATCGATACTTTCATTGTGTAAAATGAACGAAGGTACCAATATGAATCCAAGATCGATACTTTCATTGTGTAAAATGAACTAAGGTATCAATATGAACCCAAGATCTGTACATTCATTGCGTAAAATGAACTAAGGTATCAATATGAACTCAAGATCGATACTTTCATTGTGTAAAATGAACTAAGGTATCAATATGAACCCAAGATCTGTACATTCATTGTGTAAAATGAACTAAGGTACCAATATGATCCCAAGATCGATACTTTCATTGTGTAAAATGAACTAAGGCACCAATAGGAACCCAAGATCGGTACTTTCATTGTGTAAAATGAATTAAGGTACCCAGATGAACCCAAGATCTGTACTTTCATTGTGTAAAATGAACTAAGGTACCAATATGAACCCAAGATTGGGACTTTAATTGTGCAAAATGAACGAAGGTAACAATATGAACCCAAGATCGACACTTTCATTGTGTAAAATGAACTAAGGTATCAATATGAACCCAAGATCGGTAATTTAATTGTGCAAAATGAACTAAGGTACCAATGTGAACCCAAGATCGGGACTTTTATTGTGTAAAATGAACTAAGGTACCAATATGAACCCAAGATCGGTACATTCATTGTGTAAAATGAACTAAGGTTCCAATATGATCCCAAGATCGATACTTTCATTGTGTAAAATGAACTAAGGTACCAATATGATCTCAAGATCGGTACTTTCAATGTGTAAAATGAACTAAGGTACCAATAGGAACCCAAGATCGGTACTTTCATTGTGTAAAATGAATTAAGGTACCCAGATGAACCCAAGATCTGTACTTTCATTGTGTAAAATGAACTAAGGTACCAATATGAACCCAAGATTGGGACTTTAATTGTGCAAAATGAACTAAGGTAACAATATGAACCCAAGATCGATACTTTCATTGTGTAAAATGAACTAAGGTACCAATATGAACCCAAGATCGGTAATTTTATTGTGTAGAATGAACTAAGGTACCAATATGAACCCAAGATCGGTACTTTTATTGTGTAAAATGAACTAAGGTACCAATATGAACCCAAGATCGGTGCTTTTATTGTGTAAAATGAACTAAGGTACCAATATGAACCCAAGATCTGTACTTTTATTGCGGAAAATGAACTAAGGTATCAATATGAACCCAATATCTGTACTTTCATTGCGTAAAATGATTTAAGGTACCAATATGAATCGAGTATGTTCTGCAATATCGTTTTTGTTAAGAAATGTGATTTTTTGAGCTCTTTCAATTAGGGGAAAAATAAAAATCATCCTTTTTTTCTTTTTACATCGGGGTATTTTACCATGGGCTTCCAGATATTATTTATATTTCTCCTTGAAAACCCATGGGACTGCAGCTGCCCAGGAATCGGTTATCTCTCGGACTGGATCAGGAAAAACTCTGGTAAAATTACAGGTGGCAGGGCTAAATGTTTCTCTTCCCAAATTATCGAGCCAGTGTATTATTTTAGATAAGCCAGTGATCACCGCAGAATGAGAACACAATACGTTAAGGATTCTTTAATTCGGAAATATTGGACCAAAGTATTATCAATATGAACCCAAGATTGATACTTTCATTGTGTAAAATGAACTAAGGTATCAATATGAACTCAAGATCGATACTTTCATTGTGTAAAATGAACTAAGGTACCAATATGAACCCAAGATCGATACTTTCATTGTGTAAAATGAACGAAGGTACCAATATGAATCCAAGATCGATACTTTCATTGTGTAAAATGAACTAAGGTATCAATATGAACCCAAGATCTGTACATTCATTGTGTAAAATGAACTAAGGTACCAATATGATCCCAAGATCGATACTTTCATTGTGTAAAATGAACTAAGGTACCAATATGATCCCAAGATCGATACTTTCATTGTGTAAAATGAACTAAGGTATCAATATGATCCCAAGATCGATACTTTCATTGTGTAAAATGACCGAAGGTATCAATATGAACCCAAGATCTGTACATTCATTGCGTAAAATGAACTAAGGTATCAATATGAACTCAAGATCTGTACATTCATTGCGTAAAATGAACTAAGGTATCAATATGAACTCAAGATCTGTACATTCATTGTGTAAAATGAACTAAGGTATCAATATGAACCCAAGATCGATACTTTCATTGTGTAAAATGAACTAAGGTATCAATATGAACCCAAGATCTGTACATTCATTGCGTAAAATGAACTAAGGTATCAATATGAACTCAAGATCGATACTTTCATTGTGTAAAATGAACTAAGGTACCAATATGATCTCAAGATCGGTACTTTCATTGTGTAAAATGAACTAAGGCACCAATAGGAACCCAAGATCGGTACTTTCATTGTGTAAAATGAATTAAGGTACCCAGATGAACCCAAGATCTGTACTTTCATTGTGTAAAATGAACTAAGGTACCAATATGAACCCAAGATTGGGACTTTAATTGTGCAAAATGAACGAAGGTAACAATATGAACCCAAGATCGACACTTTCATTGTGTAAAATGAACTAAGGTATCAATATGAACCCAAGATCGGTAATTTAATTGTGCAAAATGAACTAAGGTACCAATGTGAACCCAAGATCGGGACTTTTATTGTGTAAAATGAACTAAGGTACCAATATGAACCCAAGATCGGTACATTCATTGTGTAAAATGAACTAAGGTTCCAATATGATCCCAAGATCGATACTTTCATTGTGTAAAATGAACTAAGGTACCAATATGATCTCAAGATCGGTACTTTCAATGTGTAAAATGAACTAAGGTACCAATAGGAACCCAAGATCGGTACTTTCATTGTGTAAAATGAATTAAGGTACCCAGATGAACCCAAGATCTGTACTTTCATTGTGTAAAATGAACTAAGGTACCAATATGAACCCAAGATTGGGACTTTAATTGTGCAAAATGAACTAAGGTAACAATATGAACCCAAGATCGATACTTTCATTGTGTAAAATGAACTAAGGTACCAATATGATCCCAAGATCGATACTTTCATTGTGTAAAATGAACTAAGGTATCAATATGAACCCAAGATCGGTAATTTAATTGTGCAAAATGAACTAAGGTACCAATGTGAACCCAAGATCGGTACTTTTATTGTGTAAAATGAACTAAGGTACCAATATGAACCCAAGATCAGTAATTTAATTGTGTAAAATGAACTAAGGTACCAATATGAACCCAAGATCGGTAATTTTATTGTGTAAAATGAACTAAGGTACCAATATGAACCCAAGATCGGTACTTTTATTGTGTAAAATGAACTAAGGTATCAATATGAACCCAATATCTGTACTTTCATTGCGTAAAATGATTTAAGGTACCAATATGAATCGAGTATGTTCTGCAATATCGTTTTTGTTAAGAAATGTGATTTTTTGAGCTCTTTCAATTAGGGGAAAAATAAAAATCATCCTTTTTTTCTTTTTACATCGGGGTATTTTACCATGGGCTTCCAGATATTATTTATATTTCTCCTTGAAAACCCATGGGACTGCAGCTGCCCAGGAATCGGTTATCTCTCGGACTGGATCAGGAAAAACTCTGGTAAAATTACAGGTGGCAGGGCTAAATGTTTCTCTTCCCAAATTATCGAGCCAGTGTATTATTTTAGATAAGCCAGTGATCACCGCAGAATGAGAACACAATACGTTAAGGATTCTTTAATTCGGAAATATTGGACCAAAGTATTATCAATATGAACCCAAGATTGATACTTTCATTGTGTAAAATGAACTAAGGTATCAATATGAACTCAAGATCGATACTTTCATTGTGTAAAATGAACTAAGGTACCAATATGAACCCAAGATCGATACTTTCATTGTGTAAAATGAACGAAGGTACCAATATGAATCCAAGATCGATACTTTCATTGTGTAAAATGAACTAAGGTATCAATATGAACCCAAGATCTGTACATTCATTGCGTAAAATGAACTAAGGTATCAATATGAACTCAAGATCGATACTTTCATTGTGTAAAATGAACTAAGGTATCAATATGAACCCAAGATCTGTACATTCATTGTGTAAAATGAACTAAGGTACCAATATGATCCCAAGATCGATACTTTCATTGTGTAAAATGAACTAAGGTACCAATATGATCCCAAGATCGATACTTTCATTGTGTAAAATGAACTAAGGTATCAATATGATCCCAAGATCGATACTTTCATTGTGTAAAATGACCGAAGGTATCAATATGAACCCAAGATCTGTACATTCATTGCGTAAAATGAACTAAGGTATCAATATGAACTCAAGATCTGTACATTCATTGCGTAAAATGAACTAAGGTATCAATATGAACTCAAGATCTGTACATTCATTGTGTAAAATGAACTAAGGTATCAATATGAACCCAAGATCGATACTTTCATTGTGTAAAATGAACTAAGGTATCAATATGAACCCAAGATCTGTACATTCATTGCGTAAAATGAACTAAGGTATCAATATGAACTCAAGATCGATACTTTCATTGTGTAAAATGAACTAAGGTACCAATATGATCTCAAGATCGGTACTTTCATTGTGTAAAATGAACTAAGGCACCAATAGGAACCCAAGATCGGTACTTTCATTGTGTAAAATGAATTAAGGTACCCAGATGAACCCAAGATCTGTACTTTCATTGTGTAAAATGAACTAAGGTACCAATATGAACCCAAGATTGGGACTTTAATTGTGCAAAATGAACGAAGGTAACAATATGAACCCAAGATCGACACTTTCATTGTGTAAAATGAACTAAGGTATCAATATGAACCCAAGATCGGTAATTTAATTGTGCAAAATGAACTAAGGTACCAATGTGAACCCAAGATCGGGACTTTTATTGTGTAAAATGAACTAAGGTACCAATATGAACCCAAGATCGGTACATTCATTGTGTAAAATGAACTAAGGTTCCAATATGATCCCAAGATCGATACTTTCATTGTGTAAAATGAACTAAGGTACCAATATGATCTCAAGATCGGTACTTTCAATGTGTAAAATGAACTAAGGTACCAATAGGAACCCAAGATCGGTACTTTCATTGTGTAAAATGAATTAAGGTACCCAGATGAACCCAAGATCTGTACTTTCATTGTGTAAAATGAACTAAGGTACCAATATGAACCCAAGATTGGGACTTTAATTGTGCAAAATGAACTAAGGTAACAATATGAACCCAAGATCGATACTTTCATTGTGTAAAATGAACTAAGGTACCAATATGATCCCAAGATCGATACTTTCATTGTGTAAAATGAACTAAGGTATCAATATGAACCCAAGATCGGTAATTTAATTGTGCAAAATGAACTAAGGTACCAATGTGAACCCAAGATCGGTACTTTTATTGTGTAAAATGAACTAAGGTACCAATATGAACCCAAGATCAGTAATTTAAATGTGTAAAATGAACTAAGGTACCAATATGAACCCAAGATCGGTAATTTTATTGTGTAGAATGAACTAAGGTACCAATATGAACCCAAGATCGGTACTTTTATTGTGTAAAATGAACTAAGGTACCAATATGAACCCAAGATCGGTGCTTTTATTGTGTAAAATGAACTAAGGTACCAATATGAACCCAAGATCTGTACTTTTATTGCGGAAAATGAACTAAGGTATCAATATGAACCCAATATCTGTACTTTCATTGCGTAAAATGATTTAAGGTACCAATATGAATCGAGTATGTTCTGCAATATCGTTTTTGTTAAGAAATGTGATTTTTTGAGCTCTTTCAATTAGGGGAAAAATAAAAATCATCCTTTTTTTCTTTTTACATCGGCGTATTTTACCATGGGCTTCCAGATATTATTTATATTTCTCCTTGAAAACCCATGGGACTGCAGCTGCCCAGGAATCGGTTATCTCTCGGACTGGATCAGGAAAAACTCTGGTAAAATTACAGGTGGCAGGGCTAAATGTTTCTCTTCCCAAATTATCGAGCCAGTGTATCATTTTAGATAAGCCAGTGATCACCGCAGAATGAGAACACAATACGTTAAGGATTCTTTAATTCGGAAATATTGGACCAAAGTATTATCAATATGAACCCAAGATTGATACTTTCATTGTGTAAAATGAACTAAGGTATCAATATGAACTCAAGATCTGTACATTCATTGCGTAAAATGAACTAAGGTATCAATATGAACTCAAGATCGATACTTTCATTGTGTAAAATGAACTAAGGTATCAATATGAACCCAAGATCTGTACATTCATTGTGTAAAATGAACTAAGGTACCAATATGATCCCAAGATCGATACTTTCATTGTGTAAAATGAACTAAGGTACCAATATGATCCCAAGATCGATACTTTCATTGTGTAAAATGAACTAAGGTATCAATATGATCCCAAGATCGATACTTTCATTGTGTAAAATGACCGAAGGTATCAATATGAACCCAAGATCTGTACATTCATTGCGTAAAATGAACTAAGGTATCAATATGAACTCAAGATCTGTACATTCATTGCGTAAAATGAACTAAGGTATCAATATGAACTCAAGATCTGTACATTCATTGTGTAAAATGAACTAAGGTATCAATATGAACCCAAGATCGATACTTTCATTGTGTAAAATGAACTAAGGTATCAATATGAACCCAAGATCTGTACATTCATTGCGTAAAATGAACTAAGGTATCAATATGAACTCAAGATCGATACTTTCATTGTGTAAAATGAACTAAGGTACCAATATGATCCCAAGATCGATAATTACATTGTGTAAAATGAACTAAGGTACCAATATGATCTCAAGATCGGTACTTTCATTGTGTAAAATGAACTAAGGCACCAATAGGAACCCAAGATCGGTACTTTCATTGTGTAAAATGAATTAAGGTACCCAGATGAACCCAAGATCTGTACTTTCATTGTGTAAAATGAACTAAGGTACCAATATGAACCCAAGATTGGGACTTTAATTGTGCAAAATGAACGAAGGTAACAATATGAACCCAAGATCGACACTTTCATTGTGTAAAATGAACTAAGGTATCAATATGAACCCAAGATCGGTAATTTAATTGTGCAAAATGAACTAAGGTACCAATGTGAACCCAAGATCGGGACTTTTATTGTGTAAAATGAACTAAGGTACCAATATGAACCCAAGATCGGTACATTCATTGTGTAAAATGAACTAAGGTTCCAATATGATCCCAAGATCGATACTTTCATTGTGTAAAATGAACTAAGGTACCAATATGATCTCAAGATCGGTACTTTCAATGTGTAAAATGAACTAAGGTACCAATAGGAACCCAAGATCGGTACTTTCATTGTGTAAAATGAATTAAGGTACCCAGATGAACCCAAGATCTGTACTTTCATTGTGTAAAATGAACTAAGGTACCAATATGAACCCAAGATTGGGACTTTAATTGTGCAAAATGAACTAAGGTAACAATATGAACCCAAGATCGATACTTTCATTGTGTAAAATGAACTAAGGTACCAATATGATCCCAAGATCGATACTTTCATTGTGTAAAATGAACTAAGGTATCAATATGAACCCAAGATCGGTAATTTAATTGTGCAAAATGAACTAAGGTACCAATGTGAACCCAAGATCGGTACTTTTATTGTGTAAAATGAACTAAGGTACCAATATGAACCCAAGATCAGTAATTTAATTGTGTAAAATGAACTAAGGTACCAATATGAACCCAAGATCGGTAATTTTATTGTGTAGAATGAACTAAGGTACCAATATGAACCCAAGATCGGTACTTTTATTGTGTAAAATGAACTAAGGTACCAATATGAACCCAAGATCGGTGCTTTTATTGTGTAAAATGAACTAAGGTACCAATATGAACCCAAGATCTGTACTTTTATTGCGGAAAATGAACTAAGGTATCAATATGAACCCAATATCTGTACATTCATTGTGTAAAATGAACTAAGGTACCAATATGATCCCAAGATCGATACTTTCATTGTGTAAAATGAACTAAGGTACCAATATGATCCCAAGATCGATACTTTCATTGTGTAAAATGAACTAAGGTATCAATATGATCCCAAGATCGATACTTTCATTGTGTAAAATGACCGAAGGTATCAATATGAACCCAAGATCTGTACATTCATTGCGTAAAATGAACTAAGGTATCAATATGAACTCAAGATCTGTACATTCATTGCGTAAAATGAACTAAGGTATCAATATGAACTCAAGATCTGTACATTCATTGTGTAAAATGAACTAAGGTATCAATATGAACCCAAGATCGATACTTTCATTGTGTAAAATGAACTAAGGTATCAATATGAACCCAAGATCTGTACATTCATTGCGTAAAATGAACTAAGGTATCAATATGAACTCAAGATCGATACTTTCATTGTGTAAAATGAACTAAGGTACCAATATGATCTCAAGATCGGTACTTTCATTGTGTAAAATGAACTAAGGCACCAATAGGAACCCAAGATCGGTACTTTCATTGTGTAAAATGAATTAAGGTACCCAGATGAACCCAAGATCTGTACTTTCATTGTGTAAAATGAACTAAGGTACCAATATGAACCCAAGATTGGGACTTTAATTGTGCAAAATGAACGAAGGTAACAATATGAACCCAAGATCGACACTTTCATTGTGTAAAATGAACTAAGGTATCAATATGAACCCAAGATCGGTAATTTAATTGTGCAAAATGAACTAAGGTACCAATGTGAACCCAAGATCGGGACTTTTATTGTGTAAAATGAACTAAGGTACCAATATGATCCCAAGATCGATACTTTCATTGTGTAAAATGAACTAAGGTACCAATATGATCTCAAGATCGGTACTTTCAATGTGTAAAATGAACTAAGGTACCAATAGGAACCCAAGATCGGTACTTTCATTGTGTAAAATGAATTAAGGTACCCAGATGAACCCAAGATCTGTACTTTCATTGTGTAAAATGAACTAAGGTACCAATATGAACCCAAGATTGGGACTTTAATTGTGCAAAATGAACTAAGGTAACAATATGAACCCAAGATCGATACTTTCATTGTGTAAAATGAACTAAGGTACCAATATGATCCCAAGATCGATACTTTCATTGTGTAAAATGAACTAAGGTATCAATATGAACCCAAGATCGGTAATTTAATTGTGCAAAATGAACTAAGGTACCAATGTGAACCCAAGATCGGTACTTTTATTGTGTAAAATGAACTAAGGTACCAATATGAACCCAAGATCAGTAATTTAATTGTGTAAAATGAACTAAGGTACCAATATGAACCCAAGATCGGTAATTTTATTGTGTAGAATGAACTAAGGTACCAATATGAACCCAAGATCGGTACTTTTATTGTGTAAAATGAACTAAGGTACCAATATGAACCCAAGATCGGTGCTTTTATTGTGTAAAATGAACTAAGGTACCAATATGAACCCAAGATCTGTACTTTTATTGCGGAAAATGAACTAAGGTATCAATATGAACCCAATATCTGTACTTTCATTGCGTAAAATGATTTAAGGTACCAATATGAATCGAGTATGTTCTGCAATATCGTTTTTGTTAAGAAATGTGATTTTTTGAGCTCTTTCAATTAGGGGAAAAATAAAAATCATCCTTTTTTTCTTTTTACATCGGGGTATTTTACCATGGGCTTCCAGATATTATTTATATTTCTCCTTGAAAACCCATGGGACTGCAGCTGCCCAGGAATCGGTTATCTCTCGGACTGGATCAGGAAAAACTCTGGTAAAATTACAGGTGGCAGGGCTAAATGTTTCTCTTCCCAAATTATCGAGCCAGTGTATTATTTTAGATAAGCCAGTGATCACCGCAGAATGAGAACACAATACGTTAAGGATTCTTTAATTCGGAAATATTGGACCAAAGTATTATCAATATGAACCCAAGATTGATACTTTCATTGTGTAAAATGAACTAAGGTATCAATATGAACTCAAGATCGATACTTTCATTGTGTAAAATGAACTAAGGTACCAATATGAACCCAAGATCGATACTTTCATTGTGTAAAATGAACGAAGGTACCAATATGAATCCAAGATCGATACTTTCATTGTGTAAAATGAACTAAGGTATCAATATGAACCCAAGATCTGTACATTCATTGCGTAAAATGAACTAAGGTATCAATATGAACTCAAGATCGATACTTTCATTGTGTAAAATGAACTAAGGTATCAATATGAACCCAAGATCTGTACATTCATTGTGTAAAATGAACTAAGGTACCAATATGATCCCAAGATCGATACTTTCATTGTGTAAAATGAACTAAGGTACCAATATGATCCCAAGATCGATACTTTCATTGTGTAAAATGAACTAAGGTATCAATATGATCCCAAGATCGATACTTTCATTGTGTAAAATGACCGAAGGTATCAATATGAACCCAAGATCTGTACATTCATTGCGTAAAATGAACTAAGGTATCAATATGAACTCAAGATCTGTACATTCATTGCGTAAAATGAACTAAGGTATCAATATGAACTCAAGATCTGTACATTCATTGTGTAAAATGAACTAAGGTATCAATATGAACCCAAGATCGATACTTTCATTGTGTAAAATGAACTAAGGTATCAATATGAACCCAAGATCTGTACATTCATTGCGTAAAATGAACTAAGGTATCAATATGAACTCAAGATCGATACTTTCATTGTGTAAAATGAACTAAGGTACCAATATGATCTCAAGATCGGTACTTTCATTGTGTAAAATGAACTAAGGCACCAATAGGAACCCAAGATCGGTACTTTCATTGTGTAAAATGAATTAAGGTACCCAGATGAACCCAAGATCTGTACTTTCATTGTGTAAAATGAACTAAGGTACCAATATGAACCCAAGATTGGGACTTTAATTGTGCAAAATGAACGAAGGTAACAATATGAACCCAAGATCGACACTTTCATTGTGTAAAATGAACTAAGGTATCAATATGAACCCAAGATCGGTAATTTAATTGTGCAAAATGAACTAAGGTACCAATGTGAACCCAAGATCGGGACTTTTATTGTGTAAAATGAACTAAGGTACCAATATGAACCCAAGATCGGTACATTAATTGTGTAAAATGAACTAAGGTTCCAATATGATCCCAAGATCGATACTTTCATTGTGTAAAATGAACTAAGGTACCAATATGATCTCAAGATCGGTACTTTCAACGTGTAAAATGAACTAAGGTACCAATAGGAACCCAAGATCGGTACTTTCATTGTGTAAAATGAATTAAGGTACCCAGATGAACCCAAGATCTGTACTTTCATTGTGTAAAATGAACTAAGGTACCAATATGAACCCAAGATTGGGACTTTAATTGTGCAAAATGAACTAAGGTAACAATATGAACCCAAGATCGATACTTTCATTGTGTAAAATGAACTAAGGTACCAATATGATCCCAAGATCGATACTTTCATTGTGTAAAATGAACTAAGGTATCAATATGAACCCAAGATCGGTAATTTAATTGTGCAAAATGAACTAAGGTACCAATGTGAACCCAAGATCGGTACTTTTATTGTGTAAAATGAACTAAGGTACCAATATGAACCCAAGATCAGTAATTTAAATGTGTAAAATGAACTAAGGTACCAATATGAACCCAAGATCGGTAATTTTATTGTGTAGAATGAACTAAGGTACCAATATGAACCCAAGATCGGTACTTTTATTGTGTAAAATGAACTAAGGTACCAATATGAACCCAAGATCGGTGCTTTTATTGTGTAAAATGAACTAAGGTACCAATATGAACCCAAGATCTGTACTTTTATTGCGGAAAATGAACTAAGGTATCAATATGAACCCAATATCTGTACTTTCATTGCGTAAAATGATTTAAGGTACCAATATGAATCGAGTATGTTCTGCAATATCGTTTTTGTTAAGAAATGTGATTTTTTGAGCTCTTTCAATTAGGGGAAAAATAAAAATCATCCTTTTTTTCTTTTTACATCGGGGTATTTTACCATGGGCTTCCAGATATTATTTATATTTCTCCTTGAAAACCCATGGGACTGCAGCTGCCCAGGAATCGGTTATCTCTCGGACTGGATCAGGAAAAACTCTGGTAAAATTACAGGTGGCAGGGCTAAATGTTTCTCTTCCCAAATTATCGAGCCAGTGTATCATTTTAGATAAGCCAGTGATCACCGCAGAATGAGAACACAATACGTTAAGGATTCTTTAATTCGGAAATATTGGACCAAAGTATTATCAATATGAACCCAAGATTGATACTTTCATTGTGTAAAATGAACTAAGGTATCAATATGAACTCAAGATCGATACTTTCATTGTGTAAAATGAACTAAGGTACCAATATGAACCCAAGATCGATACTTTCATTGTGTAAAATGAACTAAGGTATCAATATGAACTCAAGATCTGTACATTCATTGTGTAAAATGAACTAAGGTATCAATATGAACCCAAGATCGATACTTTCATTGTGTAAAATGAACTAAGGTATCAATATGAACCCAAGATCTGTACATTCATTGCGTAAAATGAACTAAGGTATCAATATGAACTCAAGATCGATACTTTCATTGTGTAAAACGAACTAAGGTACCAATATGATCCCAAGATCGATAATTACATTGTGTAAAATGAACTAAGGTACCAATATGATCTCAAGATCGGTACTTTCATTGTGTAAAATGAACTAAGGCACCAATAGGAACCCAAGATCGGTACTTTCATTGTGTAAAATGAATTAAGGTACCCAGATGAACCCAAGATCTGTACTTTCATTGTGTAAAATGAACTAAGGTACCAATATGAACCCAAGATTGGGACTTTAATTGTGCAAAATGAACGAAGGTAACAATATGAACCCAAGATCGACACTTTCATTGTGTAAAATGAACTAAGGTATCAATATGAACCCAAGATCGGTAATTTAATTGTGCAAAATGAACTAAGGTACCAATGTGAACCCAAGATCGGGACTTTTATTGTGTAAAATGAACTAAGGTACCAATATGAACCCAAGATCGGTACATTCATTGTGTAAAATGAACTAAGGTTCCAATATGATCCCAAGATCGATACTTTCATTGTGTAAAATGAACTAAGGTACCAATATGATCTCAAGATCGGTACTTTCAATGTGTAAAATGAACTAAGGTACCAATAGGAACCCAAGATCGGTACTTTCATTGTGTAAAATGAATTAAGGTACCCAGATGAACCCAAGATCTGTACTTTCATTGTGTAAAATGAACTAAGGTACCAATATGAACCCAAGATTGGGACTTTAATTGTGCAAAATGAACTAAGGTAACAATATGAACCCAAGATCGATACTTTCATTGTGTAAAATGAACTAAGGTACCAATATGATCCCAAGATCGATACTTTCATTGTGTAAAATGAACTAAGGTATCAATATGAACCCAAGATCGGTAATTTAATTGTGCAAAATGAACTAAGGTACCAATGTGAACCCAAGATCGGTACTTTTATTGTGTAAAATGAACTAAGGTACCAATATGAACCCAAGATCAGTAATTTAATTGTGTAAAATGAACTAAGGTACCAATATGAACCCAAGATCGGTAATTTTATTGTGTAGAATGAACTAAGGTACCAATATGAACCCAAGATCGGTACTTTTATTGTGTAAAATGAACTAAGGTACCAATATGAACCCAAGATCGGTGCTTTTATTGTGTAAAATGAACTAAGGTACCAATATGAACCCAAGATCTGTACTTTTATTGCGGAAAATGAACTAAGGTATCAATATGAACCCAATATCTGTACTTTCATTGCGTAAAATGATTTAAGGTACCAATATGAATCGAGTATGTTCTGCAATATCGTTTTTGTTAAGAAATGTGATTTTTTGAGCTCTTTCAATTAGGGGAAAAATAAAAATCATCCTTTTTTTCTTTTTACATCGGGGTATTTTACCATGGGCTTCCAGATATTATTTATATTTCTCCTTGAAAACCCATGGGACTGCAGCTGCCCAGGAATCGGTTATCTCTCGGACTGGATCAGGAAAAACTCTGGTAAAATTACAGGTGGCAGGGCTAAATGTTTCTCTTCCCAAATTATCGAGCCAGTGTATTATTTTAGATAAGCCAGTGATCACCGCAGAATGAGAACACAATACGTTAAGGATTCTATAATTCGGAAATATTGGACCAAAGTATTATCAATATGAACCCAAGATTGATACTTTCATTGTGTAAAATGAACTAAGGTATCAATATGAACTCAAGATCGATACTTTCATTGTGTAAAATGAAGTAAGGTACCAATATGAACCCAAGATCGATACTTTCATTGTGTAAAATGAACGAAGGTACCAATATGAATCCAAGATCGATACTTTCATTGTGTAAAATGAACTAAGGTATTAATATGAACCCAAGATCTGTACATTCATTGCGTAAAATGAACTAAGGTATCAATATGAACTCAAGATCGATACTTTCATTGTGTAAAATGAACTAAGGTATCAATATGAACCCAAGATCTGTACATTCATTGTGTAAAATGAACTAAGGTACCAATATGATCCCAAGATCGATACTTTCATTGTGTAAAATGAACTAAGGTACCAATATGATCCCAAGATCGATACTTTCATTGTGTAAAATGAACTAAGGTATCAATATGATCCCAAGATCGATACTTTCATTGTGTAAAATGACCGAAGGTATCAATATGAACCCAAGATCTGTACATTCATTGCGTAAAATGAACTAAGGTATCAATATGAACTCAAGATCTGTACATTCATTGCGTAAAATGAACTAAGGTATCAATATGAACTCAAGATCTGTACATTCATTGTGTAAAATGAACTAAGGTATCAATATGAACCCAAGATCGATACTTTCATTGTGTAAAATGAACTAAGGTATCAATATGAACCCAAGATCTGTACATTCATTGCGTAAAATGAACTAAGGTATCAATATGAACTCAAGATCGATACTTTCATTGTGTAAAATGAACTAAGGTACCAATATGATCCCAAGATCGATAATTACATTGTGTAAAATGAACTAAGGTACCAATATGATCTCAAGATCGGTACTTTCATTGTGTAAAATGAACTAAGGCACCAATAGGAACCCAAGATCGGTACTTTCATTGTGTAAAATGAATTAAGGTACCCAGATGAACCCAAGATCTGTACTTTCATTGTGTAAAATGAACTAAGGTACCAATATGAACCCAAGATTGGGACTTTAATTGTGCAAAATGAACGAAGGTAACAATATGAACCCAAGATCGACACTTTCATTGTGTAAAATGAACTAAGGTATCAATATGAACCCAAGATCGGTAATTTAATTGTGCAAAATGAACTAAGGTACCAATGTGAACCCAAGATCTGGACTTTTATTGTGTAAAATGAACTAAGGTACCAATATGAACCCAAGATCGGTACATTCATTGTGTAAAATGAACTAAGGTTCCAATATGATCCCAAGATCGATACTTTCATTGTGTAAAATGAACTAAGGTACCAATATGATCTCAAGATCGGTACTTTCAATGTGTAAAATGAACTAAGGTACCAATAGGAACCCAAGATCGGTACTTTCATTGTGTAAAATGAATTAAGGTACCCAGATGAACCCAAGATCTGTACTTTCATTGTGTAAAATGAACTAAGGTACCAATATGAACCCAAGATTGGGACTTTAATTGTGCAAAATGAACTAAGGTAACAATATGAACCCAAGATCGATACTTTCATTGTGTAAAATGAACTAAGGTACCAATATGATCCCAAGATCGATACTTTCATTGTGTAAAATGAACTAAGGTATCAATATGAACCCAAGATCGGTAATTTAATTGTGCAAAATGAACTAAGGTACCAATGTGAACCCAAGATCGGTACTTTTATTGTGTAAAATGAACTAAGGTACCAATATGAACCCAAGATCAGTAATTTAATTGTGTAAAATGAACTAAGGTACCAATATGAACCCAAGATCGGTAATTTTATTGTGTAGAATGAACTAAGGTACCAATATGAACCCAAGATCGGTACTTTTATTGTGTAAAATGAACTAAGGTACCAATATGAACCCAAGATCGGTGCTTTTATTGTGTAAAATGAACTAAGGTACCAATATGAACCCAAGATCTGTACTTTTATTGCGGAAAATGAACTAAGGTATCAATATGAATCCAATATCTGTACTTTCATTGCGTAAAATGATTTAAGGTACCAATATGAATCGAGGATGTTCTGCAATATCGTTTTTGTTAAGAAATGTGATTTTTTGAGCTCTTTCAATTAGGGGAAGAATAAAAATCATCCTTTTTTTCTTTTTACATCGGGGTATTTTTCCATGGGCTTCCAGATATTATTTATATTTCTCCTTGAAAACCCATGGGACTGCAGCTGCCCAGGAATCGGTTATCTCTCGGACTGGATCAGGAAAAACTCTGGTAAAATTACAGGTGGCAGTGCTAAATGTTTCTCTTCCCAAATTATCGAGCCAGTGTATTATTTTAGATAAGCCAGTGATCACCGCAGAATGAGAACACAATACGTTAAGGATTCTTTAATTCGGAAATATTGGACCAAAGTATTATCAATATGAACCCAAGATTGATACTTTCATTGTGTAAAATGAACTAAGGTATCAATATGAACTCAAGATCGATACTTTCATTGTGTAAAATGAACTAAGGTACCAATATGAACCCAAGATCGATACTTTCATTGTGTAAAATGAACGAAGGTACCAATATGAATCCAAGATCGATACTTTCATTGTGTAAAATGAACTAAGGTATCAATATGAACCCAAGATCTGTACATTCATTGCGTAAAATGAACTAAGGTATCAATATGAACTCAAGATCGATACTTTCATTGTGTAAAATGAACTAAGGTATCAATATGAACCCAAGATCTGTACATTCATTGTGTAAAATGAACTAAGGTACCAATATGATCCCAAGATCGATACTTTCATTGTGTAAAATGAACTAAGGTACCAATATGATCCCAAGATCGATACTTTCATTGTGTAAAATGAACTAAGGTATCAATATGATCCCAAGATCGATACTTTCATTGTGTAAAATGACCGAAGGTATCAATATGAACCCAAGATCTGTACATTCATTGCGTAAAATGAACTAAGGTATCAATATGAACTCAAGATCTGTACATTCATTGCGTAAAATGAACTAAGGTATCAATATGAACTCAAGATCTGTACATTCATTGTGTAAAATGAACTAAGGTATCAATATGAACCCAAGATCGATACTTTCATTGTGTAAAATGAACTAAGGTATCAATATGAACCCAAGATCTGTACATTCATTGCGTAAAATGAACTAAGGTATCAATATGAACTCAAGATCGATACTTTCATTGTGTAAAATGAACTAAGGTACCAATATGATCCCAAGATCGATAATTTCATTGTGTAAAATGAACTAAGGTACCAATATGATCTCAAGATCGGTACTTTCATTGTGTAAAATGAACTAAGGTACCAATAGGAACCCAAGATCGGTACTTTCATTGTGTAAAATGAATTAAGGTACCCAGATGAACCCAAGATCTGTACTTTCATTGTGTAAAATGAACTAAGGTACCAATATGAACCCAAGATTGGGACTTTAATTGTGCAAAATGAACGAAGGTAACAATATGAACCCAAGATCGACACTTTCATTGTGTAAAATGAACTAAGGTATCAATATGAACCCAAGATCGGTAATTTAATTGCGCAAAATGAACTAAGGTACCAATGTGAACCCAAGATCGGGACTTTTATTGTGTAAAATGAACTAAGGTACCAATATGAACCCAAGATCGGTACATTCATTGTGTAAAATGAACTAAGGTTCCAATATGATCCCAAGATCGATACTTTCATTGTGTAAAATGAACTAAGGTACCAATATGATCTCAAGATCGGTACTTTCAATGTGTAAAATGAACTAAGGTACCAATAGGAACCCAAGATCGGTACTTTCATTGTGTAAAATGAATTAAGGTACCCAAATGAACCCAAGATCTGTACTTTCATTGTGTAAAATGAACTAAGGTACCAATATGAACCCAAGATTGGGACTTTAATTGTGCAAAATGAACTAAGGTAACAATATGAACCCAAGATCGATACTTTCATTGTGTAAAATGAACTAAGGTACCAATATGATCCCAAGATCGATACTTTCATTGTGTAAAATGAACTAAGGTATCAATATGAACCCAAGATCGGTAATTTAATTGTGCAAAATGAACTAAGGTACCAATGTGAACCCAAGATCGGTACTTTTATTGTGTAAAATGAACTAAGGTACCAATATGAACCCAAGATCGGTACTTTTATTGTGTAAAATGAACTAAGGTACCAATATGAACCCAAGATCAGTAATTTAATTGTGTAAAATGAACTAAGGTACCAATATGAACCCAAGATCGGTAATTTTATTGCAGAAAATGAACTAAGGTATCAATATGAACCCAAGATCTGTACTTTTATTGCGGAAAATGAACTAAGGTATCAATATGAACCCAATATCTGTACTTTCATTGCGTAAAATGATTTAAGGTACCAATATGAATCGAGGATGTTCTGCAATATCGTTTTTGTTAAGAAATGTGATTTTTTGAGCTCTTTCAATTAGGGGAAGAATAAAAATCATCCTTTTTTTCTTTTTACATGGGGGTATTTTTCCATGGGCTTCCAGATATTATTTATATTTCTCCTTGAAAACCCATGGGACTGCAGCTGCCCAGGAATCGGTTATCTCTCGGACTGGATCAGGAAAAACTCTGGTAAAATTACAGGTGGCAGTGCTAAATGTTTCTCTTCCCAAATTATCGAGCCAGTGTATTATTTTAGATAAGCCAGTGATCACCGCAGAATGAGAACACAATACGTTAAGGATTCTTTAATTCGGAAATATTGGACCAAAGTATTATCAATATGAACCCAAGATTGATACTTTCATTGTGTAAAATGAACTAAGGTATCAATATGAACTCAAGATCGATACTTTCATTGTGTAAACTGAACTAAGGTACCAATATGAACCCAAGATCGATACTTTCATTGTGTACAATGAACTAAGGTATCAATATGAACTCAAGATCGATACTTTCATTGTGTAAAATGAACTAAGGTACCAATATGATCCCAAGATCGATACTTTCATTGTGTAAAATGAACTAAGGTACCAATATGATCCCAAGATCGATACTTTCATTGTGTAAAATGAACTAAGGTACCAATATGATCCCAAGATCGATACTTTCATTGTGTAAAATGAACTAAGGTATCAATATGATCCCAAGATCGATACTTTCATTGTGTAAAATGACCGAAGGTATCAATATGAACCCAAGATCTGTACATTCATTGCGTAAAATGAACTAAGGTATCAATATGAACTCAAGATCTGTACATTCATTGCGTAAAATGAACTAAGGTATCAATATGAACTCAAGATCGATACTTTAATTGTGTAAAATGAACTAAGGTATCAATATGAACCCAAGATCTGTACATTCATTGCGTAAAATGAACTAAGGTATCAATATGAACTCAAGATCGATACTTTCATTGTGTAAAATGAACTAAGGTACCAATATGATCCCAAGATCGATAATTTCATTGTGTAAAATGAACTAAGGTACCAATATGATCTCAAGATCGATACTTTCATTGTGTAAAATGAACTAAGGTACCAATATGATCTCAAGATCGGTACTTTCATTGTGTAAAATGAATTAAGGTACCCAGATGAACCCAAGATCTGTACTTTCATTGTGTAAAATGAACTAAGGTACCAATATGAACCCAAGATTGGGACTTTAATTGTGCAAAATGAACGAAGTTAACAATATGAACCCAAGATCGATACTTTCATTGTGTAAAATGAACTAAGGTATCAATATGAACCCAAGATCGGTAATTTAATTGTGCAAAATGAACTAAGGTACCAATGTGAACCCAAGATCGGGACTTTTATTGTGTAAAATGAACTAAGGTACCAATATGAACCCAAGATCGGTACATTCATTGTGTAAAATGAACTAAGGTTCCAATATGATCCCAAGATCGATACTTTCATTGTGTAAAATGAACTAAGGTACCAATATGATCTCAAGATCGGTACTTTCAATGTGTAAAATGAACTAAGGTACCAATAGGAACCCAAGATCGGTACTTTCATTGTGTAAAATGAATTAAGGTACCCAGATGAACCCAAGATCTGTACTTTCATTGTGTAAAATGAACTAAGGTACCAATATGAACCCAAGATTGGGACTTTAATTGTGCAAAATGACCTAAGGTAACAATATGAACCCAAGATCGATACTTTCATTGTGTAAAATGAACTAAGGTACCAATATGAACCCAAGATCGATACTTTCATTGTGTAAAATGAACGAAGGTACCAATATGAATCCAAGATCGATACTTTCATTGTGTAAAATGAACTAAGGTATCAATATGAACTCAAGATCTGTACATTCATTGTGTAAAATGAACTAAGGTATCAATATGAACTCAAGATCGATACTTTCATTGTGTAAAATGAACTAAGGTATCAATATGAACCCAAGATCTGTACATTCATTGTGTAAAATGAACTACGGTACCAATATGATCCCAAGATCGATACTTTCATTGTGTAAAATGAACTAAGGTACCAATATGATCCCAAGATCGATACTTTCATTGTGTAAAATGAACTAAGGTATCAATATGATCCCAAGATCGATACTTTCATTGTGTAAAATGACCGAAGGTATCAATATGAACCCAAGATCTGTACATTCATTGCGTAAAATGAACTAAGGTATCAATATGAACTCAAGATCTGTACATTCATTGTGTAAAATGAACTAAGGTATCAATATGAACTCAAGATCTGTACATTCATTGTGTAAAATGAACTAAGGTATCAATATGAACCCAAGACCGATACTTTCATTGTGTAAAATGAACTAAGGTATCAATATGAACCCAAGATCTGTACATTCATTGCGTAAAATGAACTAAGGTATCAATATGAACTCAAGATCGATACTTTCATTGTGTAAAATGAACTAAGGTACCAATATGATCACAAGATCGATAATTTCATTGTGTAAAATGAACTAAGGTACCAATATGATCTCAAGATCGATACTTTCATTGTGTAAAATGAACTAAGGTACCAATATGAACCCAAGATTGGGACTTTAATTGTGCAAA
This sequence comes from Myxine glutinosa, assembly GCF_964187855.1. Classification (NCBI taxonomy): domain Eukaryota; kingdom Metazoa; phylum Chordata; class Myxini; order Myxiniformes; family Myxinidae; genus Myxine; species Myxine glutinosa. The sequence continues at coordinate 46,226,677 of NC_136263.1, read as the reverse complement.
ATGACCTAAGGTAACAATATGAACCCAAGATCGATACTTTCATTGTGTAAAATGAACTAAGGTACCAATATGAACCCAAGATCGATACTTTCATTGTGTAAAATGAACGAAGGTACCAATATGAATCCAAGATCGATACTTTCATTGTGTAAAATGAACTAAGGTATCAATATGAACCCAAGATCTGTACATTCATTGCGTAAAATGAACTAAGGTATCAATATGAACTCAAGATCGATACTTTCATTGTGTAAAATGAACTAAGGTATCAATATGAACCCAAGATCTGTACATTCATTGTGTAAAATGAACTACGGTACCAATATGATCCCAAGATCGATACTTTCATTGTGTAAAATGAACTAAGGTACCAATATGATCCCAAGATCGATACTTTCATTGTGTAAAATGAACTAAGGTATCAATATGATCCCAAGATCGATACTTTCATTGTGTAAAATGACCGAAGGTATCAATATGAACCCAAGATCTGTACATTCATTGCGTAAAATGAACTAAGGTATCAATATGAACTCAAGATCTGTACATTCATTGCGTAAAATGAACTAAGGTATCAATATGAACTCAAGATCTGTACATTCATTGTGTAAAATGAACTAAGGTATCAATATGAACCCAAGACCGATACTTTCATTGTGTAAAATGAACTAAGGTATCAATATGAACCCAAGATCTGTACATTCATTGCGTAAAATGAACTAAGGTATCAATATGAACTCAAGATCGATACTTTCATTGTGTAAAATGAACTAAGGTACCAATATGATCCCAAGATCGATAATTTCATTGTGTAAAATGAACTAAGGTACCAATATGATCTCAAGATCGGTACTTTCATTGTGTAAAATGAACTAAGGTACCAATAGGAACCCAAGATCGGTACTTTCATTGTGTAAAATGAATTAAGGTACCCAGATGAACCCAAGATCTGTACTTTCATTGTGTAAAATGAACTAAGGTACCAATATGAACCCAAGATTGGGACTTTAATTGTGCAAAATGAACGAAGGTAACAATATGAACCCAAGATCGACACTTTCATTGTGTAAAATGAACTAAGGTATCAATATGAACCCAAGATCGGTAATTTAATTGCGCAAAATGAACTAAGGTACCAATGTGAACCCAAGATCGGGACTTTTATTGTGTAAAATGAACTAAGGTACCAATATGAACCCAAGATCGGTACATTCATTGTGTAAAATGAACTAAGGTTCCAATATGATCCCAAGATCGATACTTTCATTGTGTAAAATGAACTAAGGTACCAATATGATCTCAAGATCGGTACTTTCAATGTGTAAAATGAACTAAGGTACCAATAGGAACCCAAGATCGGTACTTTCATTGTGTAAAATGAATTAAGGTACCCAGATGAACCCAAGATCTGTACTTTCATTGTGTAAAATGAACTAAGGTACCAATATGAACCCAAGATTGGGACTTTAATTGTGCAAAATGAACTAAGGTAAGAATATGAACCCAAGATCGATACTTTCATTGTGTAAAATGAACTAAGGTACCAATATGATCCCAAGATCGATACTTTCATTGTGTAAAATGAACTAAGGTATCAATATGAACCCAAGATCGGTAATTTAATTGTGCAAAATGAACTAAGGTACCAATGTGAACCCAAGATCGGTACTTTTATTGTGTAAAATGAACTAAGGTACCAATATGAACCCAAGATCGGTACTTTTATTGTGTAAAATGAACTAAGGTACCAATATGAACCCAAGATCAGTAATTTAATTGTGTAAAATGAACTAAGGTACCAATATGAACCCAAGATCGGTAATTTTATTGCAGAAAATGAACTAAGGTATCAATATGAACCCAAGATCTGTACTTTTATTGCGGAAAATGAACTAAGGTATCAATATGAACCCAATATCTGTACTTTCATTGTGTAAAATGATTTAAGGTACCAATATGAATCGAGGATGTTCTGCAATATCGTTTTTGTTAAGAAATGTGATTTTTTGAGCTCTTTCAATTAGGGGAAGAATAAAAATCATCCTTTTTTTCTTTTTACATCGGGGTATTTTTCCATGGGCTTCCAGATATTATTTATATTTCTCCTTGAAAACCCATGGGACTGCAGCTGCCCAGGAATCGGTTATCTCTCGGACTGGATCAGGAAAAACTCTGGTAAAATTACAGGTGGCAGTGCTAAATGTTTCTCTTCCCAAATTATCGAGCCAGTGTATTATTTTAGATAAGCCAGTGATCACCGCAGAATGAGAACACAATACGTTAAGGATTCTTTAATTCGGAAATATTGGACCAAAGTATTATCAATATGAACCCAAGATTGATACTTTCATTGTGTAAAATGAACTAAGGTATCAATATGAACTCAAGATCGATACTTTCATTGTGTAAAATGAACTAAGGTACCAATATGAACCCAAGATCGATACTTTCATTGTGTAAAATGAACGAAGGTACCAATATGAATCCAAGATCGATACTTTCATTGTGTAAAATGAACTAAGGTATCAATATGAACCCAAGATCTGTACATTCATTGCGTAAAATGAACTAAGGTATCAATATGAACTCAAGATCGATACTTTCATTGTGTAAAATGAACTAAGGTATCAATATGAACCCAAGATCTGTACATTCATTGTGTAAAATGAACTAAGGTACCAATATGATCCCAAGATCGATACTTTCATTGTGTAAAATGAACTAAGGTACCAATATGATCCCAAGGTCGATACTTTCATTGTGTAAAATGAACTAAGGTATCAATATGATCCCAAGATCGATACTTTCATTGTGTAAAATGACCGAAGGTATCAATATGAACCCAAGATCTGTACATTCATTGCGTAAAATGAACTAAGGTATCAATATGAACTCAAGATCTGTACATTCATTGCGTAAAATGAACTAAGGTATCAATATGAACTCAAGATCGATACTTTAATTGTGTAAAATGAACTAAGGTATCAATATGAACCCAAGATCTGTACATTAATTGCGTAAAATGAACTAAGGTATCAATATGAACTCAAGATCGATACTTTCATTGTGTAAAATGAACTAAGGTACCAATATGATCCCAAGATCGATAATTTCATTGTGTAAAATGAACTAAGGTACCAATATGATCTCAAGATCGGTACTTTCATTGTGTAAAATGAACTAAGGTACCAATAGGAACCCAAGATCGGTACTTTCATTGTGTAAAATGAATTAAGGTACCCAGATGAACCCAAGATCTGTACTTTCATTGTGTAAAATGAACTAAGGTACCAATATGAACCCAAGATTGGGACTTTAATTGTGCAAAATGAACGAAGTTAACAATATGAACCCAAGATCGATACTTTCATTGTGTAAAATGAACTAAGGTATCAATATGAACCCAAGATCGGTAATTTAATTGTGCAAAATGAACTAAGGTACCAATGTGAACCCAAGATCGGGACTTTTATTGTGTAAAATGAACTAAGGTACCAATATGAACCCAAGATCGGTACATTCATTGTGTAAAATGAACTAAGGTTCCAATATGATCCCAAGATCGATACTTTCATTGTGTAAAATGAACTAAGGTACCAATATGATCTCAAGATCGGTACTTTCAATGTGTAAAATGAACTAAGGTACCAATAGGAACCCAAGATCGGTACTTTCATTGTGTAAAATGAATTAAGGTACCCAGATGAACCCAAGATCTGTACTTTCATGGTGTAAAATGAACTAAGGTACCAATATGAACCCACGATTGGGACTTTAATTGTGCAAAATGAACTAAGGTAACAATATGAACCCAAGATCGATACTTTCATTGTGTAAAATGAACTAAGGTACCAATATGATCCCAAGATCGATACTTTCATTGTGTAAAATGAACTAAGGTATCAATATGAACCCAAGATCGGTAATTTAATTGTGCAAAATGAACTAAGGTACCAATGTGAACCCAAGATCGGTACTTTTATTGTGTAAAATGAACTAAGGTACCAATATGAACCCAAGATCAGTAATTTAATTGTGTAAAATGAACTAAGGTACCAATATGAACCCAAGATCGGTAATTTTATTGTGTAGAATGAACTAAGGTACCAATATGAACCCAAGATCGATACTTTGATTGTGTAAAATGAACTAAGGTACCAATATGAACCCAAGATCGGTGCTTTTATTGTGTAAAATGAACTAAGGTACCAATATGAACCCAAGATCTGTACATTCATTGCGTAAAATGAACGAAGGTATCAATATGATCCCAATATCGATACTTTCATTGTGTAAAATGAACTAAGGTACCAATATGATCTCAAGATCGGTACTTTCAATGTGTAAAATGAACTAAGGTACCAATAGGAACCCAAGATCGGTACTTTCATTGTGTAAAATGAATTAAGGTACCCAGATGAACCCAAGATCTGTACTTTCATTGTGTAAAATGAACTAAGGTACCAATATGAACCCAAGATTGGGACTTTAATTGTGCAAAATGAACTAAGGTAACAATATGAACCCAAGATCGATACTTTCATTGTGTAAAATGAACTAAGGTACCAATATGATCCCAAGATCGATACTTTCATTGTGTAAAATGAACTAAGGTATCAATATGAACCCAAGATCGGTAATTTAATTGTGCAAAATGAACTAAGGTACCAATGTGAACCCAAGATCGGTACTTTAATTGTGTAAAATGAACTAAGGTACCAATATGAACCCAAGATCAGTAATTTAATTGTGTAAAATGAACTAAGGTACCAATATGAACCCAAGATCGGTAATTTTATTGTGTAGAATGAACTAAGGTACCAATATGAACCCAAGATCGGTACTTTTATTGTGTAAAATGAACTAAGGTACCAATATGAACCCAAGATCGGTGCTTTTATTGTGTAAAATGAACTAAGGTACCAATATGAACCCAAGATCTGTACTTTTATTGCGGAAAATGAACTAAGGTATCAATATGAACCCAATATCTGTACTTTCATTGCGTAAAATGATTTAAGGTACCAATATGAATCGAGGATGTTCTGCAATATCGTTTTTGTTAAGAAATGTGATTTTTTGAGCTCTTTCAATTAGGGGAAGAATAAAAATCATCCTTTTTTTCTTTTTACATCGGGGTATTTTTCCATGGGCTTCCAGATATTATTTATATTTCTCCTTGAAAACCCATGGGACTGCAGCTGCCCAGGAATCGGTTATCTCTCGGACTGGATCAGGAAAAACTCTGGTAAAATTACAGGTGGCAGTGCTAAATGTTTCTCTTCCCAAATTATCGAGCCAGTGTATTATTTTAGATAAGCCAGTGATCACCGCAGAATGAGAACACAATACGTTAAGGATTCTTTAATTCGGAAATATTGGACCAAAGTATTATCAATATGAACCCAAGATTGATACTTTCATTGTGTAAAATGAACTAAGGTATCAATATGAACTCAAGATCGATACTTTCATTGTGTAAAATGAACTAAGGTACCAATATGAACCCAAGATCGATACTTTCATTGTGTAAAATGAACGAAGGTACCAATATGAATCCAAGATCGATACTTTCATTGTGTAAAATGAACTAAGGTATCAATATGAACCCAAGATCTGTACATTCATTGCGTAAAATGAACTAAGGTATCAATATGAACTCAAGATCGATACTTTAATTGTGTAAAATGAACTAAGGTATCAATATGAACCCAAGATCTGTACATTCATTGTGTAAAATGAACTAAGGTACCAATATGATCCCAAGATCGATACTTTCATTGTGTAAAATGAACTAAGGTACCAATATGATCCCAAGATCGATACTTTCATTGTGTAAAATGAACTAAGGTATCAATATGATCCCAAGATCGATACTTTCATTGTGTAAAATGACCGAAGGTATCAATATGAACCCAAGATCTGTACATTCATTGCGTAAAATGAACTAAGGTATCAATATGAACTCAAGATCTGTACATTCATTGCGTAAAATGAACTAAGGTATCAATATGAACTCAAGATCGATACTTTAATTGTGTAAAATGAACTAAGGTATCAATATGAACCCAAGATCTGTACATTCATTGCGTAAAATGAACTAAGGTATCAATATGAACTCAAGATCGATACTTTCATTGTGTAAAATGAACTAAGGTACCAATATGATCCCAAGATCGATAATTTCATTGTGTAAAATGAACTAAGGTACCAATATGATCTCAAGATCGGTACTTTCATTGTGTAAAATGAACTAAGGTACCAATAGGAACCCAAGATCGGTACTTTCATTGTGTAAAATGAATTAAGGTACCCAGATGAACCCAAGATCTGTACTTTCATTGTGTAAAATGAACTAAGGTACCAATATGAACCCAAGATTGGGACTTTAATTGTGCAAAATGAACGAAGTTAACAATATGAACCCAAGATCGATACTTTCATTGTGTAAAATGAACTAAGGTATCAATATGAACCCAAGATCGGTAATTTAATTGTGCAAAATGAACTAAGGTACCAATGTGAACCCAAGATCGGGACTTTTATTGTGTAAAATGAACTAAGGTACCAATATGAACCCAAGATCGGTACATTCATTGTGTAAAATGAACTAAGGTTCCAATATGATCCCAAGATCGATACTTTCAATGTGTAAAATGAACTAAGGTACCAATATGAACCCAAGATCTGTACATTCATTGCGTAAAATGAACTAAGGTATCAATATGAACTCAAGATCGATACTTTCATTGTGTAAAATGAACTAAGGTACCAATATGATCCCAAGATCGATAATTTCATTGTGTAAAATGAACTAAGGTACCAATATGATCTCAAGATCGGTACTTTCATTGTGTAAAATGAACTAAGGTACCAATAGGAACCCAAGATCGGTACTTTCATTGTGTAAAATGAATTAAGGTACCAATATGAACCCAAGATCTGTACTTTCATTGTGTAAAATGAACTAAGGTACCAATATGAACCCAAGATTGGGACTTTAATTGTGCAAAATGAACGAAGTTAACAATATGAACCCAAGATCGATACTTTCATTGTGTAAAATGAACTAAGGTATCAATATGAACCCAAGATCGGTAATTTAATTGTGCAAAATGAACCAAGGTACCAATGTGAACCCAAGATCGGGACTTTTATTGTGTAAAATGAACTAAGGTACCAATATGAACCCAAGATCGGTACATTCATTGTGTAAAATGAACTAAGGTACCAATATGATCTCAAGATCGGTACTTTCAATGTGTAAAATGAACTAAGGTACCAATAGGAACCCAAGATCGGTACTTTCATTGTGTAAAATGAATTAAGGTACCCAGATGAACCCAAGATCTGTACTTTCATTGTGTAAAATGAACTAAGGTACCAATATGAACCCAAGATTGGGACTTTAATTGTGCAAAATGAACTAAGGTAACAATATGAACCCAAGATCGATACTTTCATTGTGTAAAATGAACTAAGGTACCAATATGATCCCAAGATCGATACTTTCATTGTGTAAAATGAACTAAGGTATCAATATGAACCCAAGATCGGTAATTTAATTGTGCAAAATGAACTAAGGTACCAATGTGAACCCAAGATCGGTACTTTTATTGTGTAAAATGAACTAAGGTACCAATATGAACCCAAGATCAGTAATTTAATTGTGTAAAATGAACTAAGGTACCAATATGAACCCAAGATCGCTAATTTTATTGTGTAGAATGAACTAAGGTACCAATATGAACCCAAGATCGATACTTTGATTGTGTAAAATGAACTAAGGTACCAATATGAACCCAAGATCGGTGCTTTTATTGTGTAAAATGAACTAAGGTACCAATATGAACCCAAGATCTGTACATTCATTGCGTAAAATGAACGAAGGTATCAATATGAACTCAAGATCGATATTTTCATTGTGTAAAATGAAAGAAGGTACCAATATGATCCCAAGATCGATACTTTCATTGTGTAAAATGAACTAAGGTACCAATATGATCTCAAGATCGGTACTTTCATTGTGTAAAATGAACTAAGGTACCAATAGGAACCCAAGATCGGTACTTTCATTGTGTAAAATGAATTAAGGTACCCATATGAACCCAAGATCTGTACTTACATTGCGGAAAATGAACTAAGGTATCAATATGAACCCAATATCTGTACTTTCATTGCGTAAAATGATTTAAGGTACCAATATGAATCGAGGATGTTCTGCGATATCGTTTTTGTTAAGAAATGTGATTTTTTGAGCTTTTTCAATTAGGGGAAGAATAAAAATCATCCTTTTTTTTACATCGGGGTATTTTACCATGGGCTTCCAGATATTATTTAAATTTCTCCTTGAAAACCCATGGGACTGCAGCTGCCCAGGAATCGGTTATCTCTCGGAGTGGATCAGGAAAAACTCTGGTAAAATTACAGGCGGCAGTGCTAAATGTTTCTCTTCCCAAATTATCGAGCCAGTGTATTATTTTAGATAAGCCAGTGATCACCGCAGAATGAGAACACAATACGTTAAGGATTCTTTAATTCGGAAATATTGGACCAAAGTATTATCAATATGAACCCAAGATTGATACTTTCATTGTGTAAAATGAACTAAGGTATCAATATGAACTCAAGATCGATACTTTCATCGTGTAAAATGAACAAAGATACCAATATGATCCCAAGATCGATACTTTCATTGTGTAAAATGAACTAAGGTACCAATATGAACACAAGATCGATACTTTCATTGTGTAAAATGAACTAAGGTATCAATATGAACCCAAGATCTGTACATTCATTGCGTAAAATGAACTAAGGTATCAATATGAACTCAAGATCGATACTTTCATTCTGTAAAATGAACTAAGGTATCAATATGAACCCAAGATCTGTACATTCATTGTGTAAAATGAACTAAGGTTCCAATATGATCCCAATATCGATACTTTCATTGTGTAAAATGAACTAAGGTACCAATATGTTCCCAAGATCGATACTTTGATTGTGTAAAATGAACTAAGGTATCAATATGATCCCAAGATCGATACTTTCATTGTGTAAAATGAACTAAGGTATCAATATGAACCCAAGATCTGTACATTCATTGCGTAAAATGAACGAAGGTATCAATATGAACTCAAGATCGATATTTTCATTGTGTAAAATGAACGAAGGTACCAATATGATCTCAAGATCGGTACTTTCATTGTGTAAAATGAACTAAGGTACCAATAGGAACCCAAGATCGGTACTTTCATTGTGTAAAATGAATTAAGGTACCCATATGAACCCAAGATCTGTACTTACATTGTGTAAAATGAACTAAGGTACCAATATGAACCCAAGATTGGGACTTTAATTGTGCAAAATGAACTAAGGTAACAATATGAACCCAAGATCGATACTTTCACTGTGTAAAATGAACTAAGGTATCAATATGAACCCAAGATCGGTAATTTAATTGTGCAAAATGAACTAAGGTACCAATTTGAACCCAAGATCGGTACTTTTATTGTGTAAAATGAACTAAGGTACCAATATGAACCCAAGATCAGTAATTTAATTGTGTAAAATGAACTAAGGTACCAATATGAACCCAAGATCGGTACTTTTATTGTGTAAAATGAACTAAGGTACCAATATGAACCCAAGATCGGTACTTTTATTGTGTAAAATGAACTAAGGTACTAATATGAATACAAGATATGTACTTTCATTGTGCAAAATGAACTAAGGTACCGAAACTGGGGCTACTCTGAATCACAGGGCTACTTTGAACACACACGTAAGAAAATGATTTATGATATACTTAGTTAATAATAAAAAAGTTTTAAATAAAACAAGATATTATTTAGTTTAATTGATTTTGTGTTTGTTTATTATTTAAAATGTGGACATTAATGATATTGACCAAGCCTGATTCAAAATGGCCGACACCTCATGCTGAGCACATGGTATGCAGCAAACTGTCTTAAACTTTCACCTCCTGACTTGTAAGTATAACTCATTTTTTCCTAAAATACTAACATAATATTAAGTAATAATTACTCTATTGGGGTACCAAATCTTAGTCAATATGGTTTGGGTATAGGATCACAGAGGTCAATTGACCATTACCCATGCATGTTTTCGTCACAATCGGGGTTATTTTGAACGTGTTCAAAGTAACCCCGGTAATAGAAAATCGTGTAACACCAAGGAAATAATACATTGATTGACAAATGTAAAGCTGTTCTTTGGATGTCTGTAAGCACAAGTATTATATTAAAGTCTGTATTCTATACCTCACCCTACACGTGTTCATTTTCAGGTATCCGATCTGGTAAAACATGGTCCGAACGTACAAACGGGTTGAAGGTTCCAGGCAGTACCGCAACTACACAACTGAGCAACTACATATGGCAGTCCGTGCAGTGGAGCAAGGCACAGTGAGCCAAAGAGAGGCACACAAATCATTCAACATTCCAGCGGGAACACTGCACAATAAACTCAAGGGAAAACATACCAAAAAACCCGGACATCCTACAGTATTCACTGTTGAAGAGGAGCAGGCTTTTGCCGACCATTTGAAGATTGTCGCTGATTGGGGATTTCCATTTGATTTAAAAGACCTCTGGATGTTGGCACATTCCTATCTGGAAAAACAAGGGAGAATGGTGGCGCAGTTCCACAATAATTTTCCATCATTTGATTGGGCAAATGATTTCATGGAGCGTCACCCCACTCTAGGACATCGACAGTGCCAGAACATCAAGAAAGTCAGAGCTGGTGTATCAGTAGAGACAGTGAAGAAATACTTTGTGAATTTGGAGCAGACACTTTAAAATGCAGATGGCACACCAGTCCCGCCTTCGCACATCTTTAATTATGACGAGACAAAGTTGTCTGATGATCCCGGAACTTAAAAATGCATTTTCAGAAGAGGGATGAAGTACCCGGACCGTGTTCGTGAGAGCACCAAGTCATCGACCTCAATCATGTTCTGCGAGTCAGCGGATGGACAGATGGTACCAGCGTATGTGGTGTATATGGCAGAACATTTATGGACCACATGGACTGAAGGGGTCCTAAAAATACACGTTACAACCGGAGTAAGAGTGGGTGGTTTGACAATCATTGTTTCAGTGATTGGTTTGAAAGTGTGTTTGTTCCCCATGCCAAAGGGCTCCCAGGATGCAAGGTTTTCATCGGGGACAATCTTAGCAGTCACTTCAGCGCAAAAGTCCTGACTCTGTCTGAGCAGCACATCATCAAATTTACATGCCTTCCAGCAAATTACTCATCTACTTCAGCCACTTGATGCAGCATTCTATGGCCCACTGAAAAGAATCTTGCGACGGGTCCTAGACGAGTGGAAAAGTACACGCAATGCCCAGACGATCACTAAGGATGCCTTTCCCAGACTACTGAAGAAAGTATACTCAAGTCTGTATGAGAAAGATGATGAAGTAAGCCAGAATGTGGTTTCCGGCTTCAGAACATGTGGGATTCATCCTGTCAATGCTGATACGGTTCTGAAGCGGCTACCAGACAGTGACGAAAATGATGCTGCCATACCTACAACAGTGTCAGAAGTAGTCGTAGGGATTCTGAAGAATATGCGTGGGGTTGGAGACCAGCAAGATCCCCCCAAAAAGAGAAGGAAGAAAATATCTGTGGAGCCGGGGAAAAGCATAAGTGCAGAGGACTTACAGGAACCAACCAGCAATGCCATCGATGACATAATCAGTCATGGGTCACAGAGTGATGATGGCAGCGTTGATGACGCAGAGACAGAATCAAGCGAAGTTGAAGAAAGCGAGGATCAGATAAGTGATAGCATCGAGTCTGAAGAGGAAGTCCTGCCAGATGACATAGTACCATCCATTGGCAACTATTATGTTGTAAAATTCCAAGTGAAAACTTCTGTCAAATTTTATGTGGCCAAATTAGTGATAGTCGATGAAGATGAATGCACTATGAAGTTCATGAGGTCATCGAAGAAAGTTGACAATAAATTTGTTTGGCCATCCGTACCTGATGAGGGTAATGTTACTGTAAACCAGTTGGTTAGACTGCTGAGTCCCCCAAAAGAGGAAAGAAGGGGTGGACTTACATTCAATGCGAAGGAACTGCAAAACTTTAAAATGCAGTAGGAGGGGAGGGTGGGGACACATACCCCAATGTGATATGACCTCGATACAAAGGGTTATTTTGCACCGTCCATTCCGTCGATTTGTTCTTCACTATTGGAACCGTATTACTGTAATTTCACATGTTTCTTGTGATTGTATTGCCTTGAAATTTCCTGATTTACTCACCTGCTTTAACCTCACTCAACATGTCGACTTTCCGACCCATATCCGTGGTCACATTTCGGACCTTGTCTGCTCCACTGGATTAAATTTGCACCATCTCTCTGGCTCCGACCTCACCCTCTCTGACCACTTAGCCATCACTCTGACCATCAACATCCCCGCCCCAACACCAAGGCATTATCGCACTATCAACTTCCATAATCCCTGGTGGTGTTGATCAACAGATCAACAGATCCCTGGTGTTGGGCTAGCGGCTAGGGTGCCGGCTTAGGATCCGAGGATCCTGGGTTCGAATCCCGGTCAATCGCTGAATTAACGCCAGGCGGGTTGACTCAGCCTGTCATCCTTCCGAGGTCGGCAAATTGAGTACCAGTTCACTGGTAATTCCCTGCTTGTCGTTAAAGGTGGCAAAAAGGGTCGGCATCAGGAAGGGCATCCGGCCGTAAAACATTGCTTCAAAAAGGGGACCGAAAAACAACAACAACCACAGTTCCCGAAAAAGGCCAACCCCCGCTTGCGGGGAAAAATGGCCTCTAAAGGTGGTTTTTTTTGTTTGTTTTTTTCAACTTCCATAAGCGAAACGCTCTTTCACCTACCTCATTCTCATCCACCCTCTCTGAAAAAATGTCCACTTCTCCCTTCATTGACCTCCACACCCCTTCCGACCTCACTGACTACTACAACCACACTCTCTCCTCCTGCCTTGACCAGCTTGCACCTGTAAAAACCAAAACAGTTTCTTTCACCCATTCTGCTCCCTGGTTTACCCCTGAACTCCGCCTGATGAAAACTCGTGCTCGCCAACTTGAAAGACTCCGCAATAAAACGGGTCTCACAGTTCACTCCCAAGCCTACAAGGACCACCTACAACACTACAAAGATGCCCTCTCCCGCGCCCGCTCCGCCTACTACTCTCAAATTATCCACTCTGGCTCTGGAAACCCAAAAGCACTCTTCTCGACAATAAACAAACTCCTCCGCCCCCTGAACACCACCACCCAGTCATTCACAGTAGACAACTGCATCTCCTTCCTCTCTTTCTTCCAACGCAAAATTGACAACATGGTAAATCAACAGCTTGACCACCGCCGCACCCGCTCCCCCTCCAACCACCTGCCCCCCCTTGTCCTGTCATCCCCTGTCTCGGTTCTCCCCAATCTCCCCTACTGACCTCTCTGAACTCCTCATAGGAATGAAAACTGCCACCTGCACTCTTGACCCCATCCCCTCCAGCTTTGTCAAGGCCTCCCTCCCTGCTCTCTCTCCACTTATCATTGCAACAATAAACTCCTCCCTGTCTACAGGCATCGTCCCACCTTCCCTCAAAATTGCTGCTGTTACCCCCATTCTAAAAAAACCTGGTCTAAACCCTGACACCCTAAACAACTTCAGACCCATCTCCAACCTACCCTTTCTGTCAAAAGTTTTGGAACGCGCTGTAGCCACTTAACTCAAACATCATCACTCTGCCAATAACCTGTATGAAACATTCCAATCCGGATTCCGCTCCAACCACAGTACTGAAACTGCTCTCCTCAAAATCACCAACGACCTTCTCCTCTCCTCTGACGCTGGCAACCTCAACATTCTCGTCCTCCTCGACCTCAGCGCTGCCTTTGACACCATCGATCACACCATCCTCCTCACCCGACTTGAATCCACCTTTAACGTTACCGGCACTGCCCTCTCTTGGATTAAATCATACCTCTCTGACAGACGCCAGTTCATCTCCATCAATAACTGCAAATCCCCCACTGCTCCCCTCCCCCAAGGTGTCCCCCAAGGTTCAGTTCTTGGCCCCCTCCTCTTCATCCTTTACCTGTCCCCCCTCGGTCACTTAATCCGCCGTCATGGTCTCCAATTCCACTGCTCCGCCGATGACATCCAGCTTTTCATCTCCACCAAGTCCGTCTCCACCGACACCCACTCTATCCTGACAAACTGCATCACTGAAATAAAATCCTGGCTTCAAATCAACTTCCTCAAGCTTAACTGTGATAAATCTGAAATAATCATCATTGGCCCAAAAACGCTCACAAAATCCACCCATAACTTTGCCCTCAACATCGACGGTATCCCAATATCCACCTCCCCTCACATCCGGAATCTTGGCGTCATCTTTGACCAAACCCTTTCCTTCGACAAATACACTAAACAGATCACAAAGTCAGCCTTTTTTCACCTGAAAAACATTGCCCGTCACCGCTCATCCCTCTCCTCCACGGCTGCAGAAACCCTCATCCACGCCTTCATCACCTCCCGTCTGGACTACTGCAATAGCCTCCTCTATGGTTCACCCTCAAAAATCACCAATAAACTCCAATACATTCAGAACTCCGCTGCCTGTCTACTCACCCATTCCCGGACCCGTGACCACATCACCCCCGTCCTTTACAAGCTTCACTGGCTCCCCATCCCCCAGAGAATCCAGTACAAAATCCTCCTCTTGACATACAAAGCCCTCCATAACCTGGCCCCATCCTACCTGGCTGACCTCCTCTGCAGACACACTCCCACCCGCAACCTCCGCTCTGCTGGTACCAACCTCCTGACCCCCTCCATCCGGACCAAATTCAGATCCTGGGGGGACAGGGCCTTCTCCATCGCTGCTCCCACCCTCTGAAACTCACTACCTCACACCATCAGAGACTCCTCCTCACTCACCACATTCAAAACATCACTAAAGACCCACCTATTCAACACTGCATTCAACATTCAACCCACAGCATTTAACCCCTGACTATCTCTTCTCCTTCTCCCTCCTTTTGCTTTAAATATTTCCCTATTGATTCTTGTCTTTTTGCAATTGTTGTTTTCATGTATTGTTATGCATTATGTTTTCCACTCTGTCAAAGCGCCTTTGGGCTTCTGGAAAAGCGCTATACAAAATAAATGAATTATTATTATTATTATCTATCTATAATTCCAGTAATCTCTGTGTGTATGTGTGTGTGTATGTGTGTGTGTATGTGTGTGTGTCTTTGTGTCTGTGACCGCTGTTTCTCGACAACCACGGGTCCGATATACTTGAAACTTGCCAGGTATATTGCTGGGGACCTGAGGATGTGCCTTTTCAAGGTTTCATATTAATCGGACAAGTAGTTACCGAGCTATGGCGATTTAGCCGTTCGCCGTTCGCTTTGGCTTTGCGAATGGACCAAACCATTTCATGTAAATAGAGGGGGGGGGGTTCTACCGTACTCGCAAGCCGTTCGCTTTGGCTTTGCGAATGGACCAAACCATTTCATGTAAATAGAGGGGGGGGGGATTGTCACCGTACTCGCAAGCCGTTCGCTTTGGCTTTGCGAATGGACCAAACCATTTCATGTAAATAGAGGGGGGGGGGGATATAATTTTAGATATATATATAGTACGGGCATGCCCAAGTCTATCTATAATTCCAGTAATCTCTGTGTGTATGTGTGTGTGTATGTGTGTGTGTTTGTGTGTCTGTGTGTCTGTGACCGCTGTTTCTCGACAACCACGGGTCCGATATACTTGAAACTTGCCAGGTATATTGCTGGGGACCTGAGGATGTGCCTTTTCAAGGTTTCATATTAATCGGACAAGTAGTTACCGAGCTATGGCGATTTATTTACCAAACTCCGCAAGCCGTTCGCTTTGGCTTTGCGAATGGACCAAACCATTTCACGTAAATAGAGGGGGGGGGATTGTCACCGTACTCGCAAGCCGTTCGCTTTGGCTTTGCGAATGGACCAAACCATTTCATGTAAATAGAGGGGGGGATTGTCACCGTACTCGCAAGCCGTTCGCTTTGGCTTTGCGAATGGACCAAACCATTTCATTTAAATAGAGGGGGGGGATATAATTTTAGATATATATATAGTACGGGCATGCCCTAGTTATTGCTAAAGCGCAATACAAGTAATATAATTGTTAACGGAAGTTTTATGATAAAATGGTGTCATATTCCTCATTATGCCGATTTTCAAATTTTTCACAATCCAAAATTGATATCCAGTACCGGTATTATTTTAAAAAAGTTTTCTGAAATGTTGTTTTTGATTCATTTTATTTTTTTAAAACAGTTATAGCGTTCAATGCAACCCCAACAGAGAGGTTACTTTGACTATGTATAGCAAATTCACACAGATTCAAAGTAGCCCCATTCGCGGGGTTACTTTGAACACGTAATTTCTTTAAAAATATATAGATATTTATATGCACAGCTAAGCAGTTTTGATGCATGCTATCATTAGCTTCATTCAGTCTCCCTATTTGAGTAATGAAAGGAGTGAGATATATTTATTACATTAGCCAGGGTTCTATGGGAAAGAAAAAAAATGTTAAAAGTAGCCCCAGTTTACGGTATCAATATGAACCCAATATCTGTACTTTCATTGCGTAAAATGATTTAAGGTACCAATATGAATCGAGGATGTTCTGCAATATCGTTTTTGTTAAGAAATGTGATTTTTTGAGCTCTTTCAATTAGGGGAAGAATAAAAATCATCCTTTTTTTCTTTTTACATCGGGGTATTTTACCATGGGCTTCCAGATATTATTTATATTTCTCCTTGAAAACCCATGGGACTGCAGCTGCCCAGGAATCGGTTATCTCTCGGACTGGATCAGGAAAAACTCTGGTAAAATTACACACGGCAGTGCTAAATGTTTCTCTTCCCAAATTATCGAGCCAGTGTATTATTTTAGATAAGCCAGTGATCACCGCAGAATGAGGACACAATACGTTAAGGCTTCTTTAATTCGGAAATATTGGACCAAAATATGATCAATATGAACCCAAGATTGATATTTTCATTGTGTAAAATGAACTAAGGTATCAATATGAACTCAAGATCGATACTTTCATTGTGTAAAATGAACTAAGGTATCAATATGAACTCAAGATCGATACTTTCATTGTGTAAAATGAACTAAGGTACCAATATGAACCCAAGATCGATACTTTCATTGTGTAAAATGAACTAAGGTACCAATATGAACCCAAGATCGATACTTTCATTGTGTAAAATGAACTAAGGTATCAATATGAACCCAAGATCTGTACATTCATTGCGTAAAATGAACTAAGGTATCAATATGAACTCAAGATCGATACTTTCATTGTGTAAAATGAACTAAGGTATCAATATGAATCCAAGATCTGTACATTCATTGTGTAAAATGAACTAAGGTACCAATATGATCCCAAGACCGATACTTTCATTGTGTAAAATGAACTAAGGTAGCAATATGATCACAAGATCGATACTTTCATTGTGTAAAATGAACTAAGGTATCAATATGAAACCAAGATCTGTACATTCATTGCGTAAAATGAACTAAGGTATCAATATGAACTCAAGATCGATACTTTCATTGTGTAAAATGAACGAAGGTACCAATATGATCCCAAGATCGATACTTTCATTGTGTAAAATGAACTAAGGTACCAATATGATCTCAAGATCGGTAATTTCATTGTGTAAAATGAACTAAGGTACCAATAGGAACCCAAGATCGGTACTTTCATTGTGTAAAATGAATTAAGGTACCCATATGAACCCAAGATCTGTACTTTCATTGTGTAAAATGAACTAAGGTACCAATATGAACCCAAGATTGGGACTTTAATTGTGCAAAATGAACAAAGGTAACAATATGAACCCAAGATCGATACTTTCATTGTGTAAAATGAACTAAGGTATCAATATGAACCCAAGATCGGTAATTTAATTGTGCAAAATGAACTAAGGTACCAATGTGAACCCAAGATCGGTACTTTTATTGTGTAAAATGAACTAAGGTACCAATATGAACCCAAGATCAGTAATTTAATTGTGTAAAATGAACTAAGGTACCAATATGAACCCAAGATCGGTACTTTTATTGTGTAAAATGAACTAAGGTACCAATATGAACCCAAGATCGGTACTTTTATTGTGTAAAATGAACTAAGGTACTAATATGAACACAAGATCTGTACTTTCATTGTGCAAAATGAACTAAGGTACCGAAACTGGGGCTACTCTGAATCACAGGGCTACTTTGAACACACACGTAAGAAAATGATTTATGATATACTTAGTTAATCATAAAAAAGTTTTAAATAAAACAAGATATTATTTAGTTTAATTGATTTTGTGTTTGTTTATTATAAAAAATGTGGACATTAATGATATTGACCAAGCCTGATTCAAAATGGCCGACACCTCATGCTGAGCACATGGTATGCAGCAAACTGTCATAAACTTTCACCTCCTGACTTGTAAGTATAACTCATTTTTTTCTAAAATACTAACATAATATTAAGTAATAATTACTCTATTGGGGTACCAAATCTTATTCAATATGGTTTGGGTATAGGATCACAGGGGTCAATTGACCATTACCCATGCATGTTTTCGTCGCAATCGGGGTTATTTTGAACTTGTTCAAAGTAACCCCGGTAATAGAAAATCGTGTAACACCAAGGAAATAATACATTGATTGACAAATGTAAAGCTGTTCTTTGGATGTCTGTAAGCACAAGTATTATATTAAAGTCTGTATTCTATACCTCACCCCACACGTGTTCATTTTCAGGTATCCGATCTGGTAAAACATGGTCCGAACGTACAAACGGGTTGAAGGTTCCAGGCAGTACCGCAACTACACAACTGAGCAACTACATATGGCAGTCCGTGCAGTGGAGCAAGGCACAATGAGCCAAAGAGAGGCACACAAATCATTCAACATTCCAGCGGGAACACTGCACAATAAACTCAAGGGAAAACATACCAAAAAACCCGGACATCCTACAGTATTCACTGTTGAAGAGGAGCAGGCTTTTGCCGAGCATTTGAAGATTGTCGCTGATTGGGGATTTCCATTTGATTTAAAAGACCTCCGGATGTTGGCACATTCCTATCTGGAAAAACAAGGGAGAATGGTGGCGCAGTTCCACAATAATTTTCCATCATTTGATTGGGCAAATGATTTCATGAAGCGTCACCCCACTCCAGGACATCGACAGTGCCAGAACATCAAGAAAGTCAGAGCTGGTGTATCAGTAGAGACAGTGAAGAAATACTTTGTGAACTTGGAGCAGACACTTTAAAATGCAGATGGCACACCAGTCCCGCCTTCGCACATCTTTAATTATGACGAGACAAATTTGTCTGATGATCCCGGAACTAAAAAATGCATTTTCAGAAGAGGGATGAAGTACCCGGAACGTGTTCGTGATAGCACCAAGTCATCGACCTCAATCGTGTTCTGCGGGTTAGCGGATGGACAGATGGTACCAGCGTATGTGGTGTATAAGGCAGAACATTTATGGACCACATGGACTGAAGGGGGTCCTAAAGATACACGTTACAACCGGAGTAAGAGTGGGTGGTTTGACAATCATTGTTTCAGTGATTGGTTTGAAAGTGTGTTTGTTCCCCATGCCAAAGGGCTCCCAGGATGCAAGGTTATCATCCGGGACAATCTTAGCAGTCACTTCAGCGCAAAAGCCCTGACACTGTCTGAGCAGCACAACATCAAATTTACATGCCTTCCAGCAAATTCTACTCATCTACTTCAGCCACTTGATGCAGCATTCTATGGCCCACTGAAAAGAATCTGGCGACGGGTCCTAGACGAGTGGAAAAGTACACGCAATGCCCAGACGATCACTAAGGATGCCTTTCCCAGACTACTGAAGAAAGTATACTCAAGTCTGTATGAGAAAGATGATGAAGTAAGCCAGAATGTGGTTTCCGGCTTCAGAACATGTGGGATTCATCCTGTCAATGCTGATACGGTTCTGAAGCGGCTACCAGACAGTGACGAAAATGATGCTGCCATACCTACAACAGTGTCAGAAGTAGTCGTAGGGATTCTGAAGAATATGCGTGGGGTTGGAGACCAGCAAGATCCCCCAAAAAAGAGAAGGAAGAAAATATCTGTAGAGCCGGGGAAAAGCATAAGTGCAGAGGACTTACAGCAACCAACCAGCAATGCCATCGATGACATAATCAGTCATGGGTCACAGAGTGATGATGGCAGCATTGATGACGCAGAGACAGAATCAAGCAAAGTAGAAGAAAGCGAGGATCAGGTAAGTGATAGCATCGAGTCTGAAGAGGAAGTCCTGCCAGATGACATAGTACCATCCATTGGCAACTATTATGTTGTAAAATTCCAAGTGAAAACTTCTGTCAAATTTTATGTGGCCAAATTAGTGATAGTCGATGAAGATGAATGCACTATGAAGTTCATGAGGTCATCGAAGAAAGTTGACAATAAATTTGTTTGGCCATCCGTACCTGATGAGGGTAATGTTACTGTAAACCAGTTGGTTAGACTGCTGAGTCCCCCAAAAGAGGAAAGAAGGGGTGGACTTACATTCAATGCGAAGGAACTGCAAAACTTTAAAATGCAGTAGGAGGGGAGGGTGGGGACACATACCCCAATGTGATATGACCTCTATACAAAGGGTTATTTTGCACCGTCCATTCCGTCGATTTGTTCTTCACTATTGGAACCGTATTACTGTAATTTCACATGTTTCTTGTGATTGTATTGCCTTGGTAAAGCGCAATACAAGTAATATAATTGTTAACGGAAGTTTTATGATAAAATGGTGTCATATTCCTCATTATGCCGATTTTCAAATTTTTCACAATCCAAAATTGATAACCAGTACCGGTATTATTTTTAAAAAGTTTTCTGAAATCTTGTTTTTGATTCATTTTATTTTTTTAAACAGTTATAGCGTTCAATGCAACCCCAACAGAGAGGTTACTTTGACTATGTATAGCAAATTCACACAGATTCAAAGTAGCCCCATTCGCGCGGGGTTACTTTGAACACCTAATTTCTTTAAAAATATATATTTATATGCACAGCTAAGCAGTTTTGATGCATGCTATCATTAGCTTCATTCAGTCTCCCTATTTGAGTAATGAAAGGAGTGAGATATATTTATTACATTAGCCAGGGTTCTATGGGAAAGGAAAAAAATGTTCAAAGTAGCCCCAGTTTACGGTACCAATATGAACCCAAGATCTGTACTTTTATTGCGTAAAATGAACTGAGGTATCAATATGAACCCAATATCTGTACTTTCATTGCGTAAAATGATTTAAGGTACCAATATGAATCGAGGATGTTCTGCAATATCGTTTTTGTTAAGAAATGTGATTTTTTGAGCTCTTTCAATTAGGGGAAGAATAAAAATCATCCTTTTTTTCTTTTTACATCGGGGTATTTTACCATGGGCTTCCAGATATTATTTATATTTCTCCTTGAAAACCCTTGGGACTGCACTTGCCCAGGAATCAGCTATCTCTCGGAGTGGATAAGGAAACACTCTGGTAAAGTTATTGAAAGTGGTAATGTCAGGCCAGACAGTGCAAAATGTTTCTCTTCCCAAAGTATCAAGTCAATGTTTTATTATAGATACCAATTATCACTGCACAATGACAACACAACAAGTTAAAGATTATTTATTTCGGAAATATTGTAAGAAAGTAAAGTCGAAAGTATAAAATGTTATGTAACTGTGTTGATGGATGTGTCTCCACCCGCGTTAGATGTCAAAATTGTAAACACATTTGTTACATTTGATTTCCTTCAAAGATTACCTGAATGAAAGTGAAGAGAGAAAAGAGAGATTTTCTTTCACTAAGTGGTCGAGGCTCATGGAAGAAAATAACTAGAGCAGAATGGAATGAAACAAAATGGGAAGGGGGAAACACCAGCAGAGTAGAAGTGAGAGTGAGATCAAGGGGAGTGGGAGAAGGACACATGGGGGTGAACAAGGTGTACACAACGTAAATTGAATAGGGAAAGTGGGGATGAAACAGAAAAGGACCAAAGCAACCGACAACTAACAAATAAAAAGAGGTGAGGGGGAGGGGGAAAAATCACAATAACCTGGAGAAGGGAGTGTTTACTAACAATAACTTCTCCCATCTTTTTATCAAACAAGTTTTTGATTGGTAAATAAACACTGAAATGCGAGTTGGTGCATTGCTATCGTGGGTATTTACTTGTTCTATGTTATGAGTTTCCCGACAGCGACTTAATTATTTTTTGGTATCTTGACAATCTTCACGTCACAAGGCGGTTCATGTACTTTATAGCTGTTTCCCTTCTCATCGAGATTTATTTAAATTTCTTGTTTATACACCTTGTTCACCCCGATGTTTCCTTCTCCCCCTCTGTACTTTTATTTCCCTCTCCCTCTCACTTACATTCTGTTGGTGTTTCCCCCTTTGCATTTTGTTTATTTCCATTCTGTTCTAGTTCTTCCAGGAGCTTCGACCATGAACAGAAACAAAATCTCATTTCTCTCTTCGCTTTCTCTCATGTAATCTTTGATTAAAATCAAATCTAACAAAGCAAGACTTGACAATTTGGACATCTAATGTGGGCAGACACACATCCATCAACACATTTACATGAAATTATATTTTCTACTTTACTTTACTACAATATTTCCAAACAAAATAATCCTTAACTTACTGTGTTCTCATTCTGCGGTGATCATCGTTATCTAAAATAAGATATTGACTTGATATTTTGGGAAGAGAAACATTTCGCACTGTCTGGATCGACTGAGCTATAATAAACGATCCCAGAGTGTTTCCTTATCCACTGCGAGAGATAACCGATTCCTGGGCAGGTGCAGTCGCATGGGTTTTCAGGGAGAAATAGAAAATAAAATGAACTTTTTTTTGTTCAATTTTTAAATCACCTCATGTCGATTCTCGAAGTATGAAATGAGTCGTGATGTCCGGATGTCTGTCTGAAAGTCAATCCATCCATCCATCCGGTATCTTTTTCCTATTTTTGCTCCTCCTTCCTTATCATCTGGCTGATTGTTCTGAAACTTGACACATAAAACAAGACAGTATTCAGGGGCGGATCCAGGAATTTCAAGATGGGGGGAAAGGGGGTGCATGAAACTGCAGCGCTGGGGGGGGGGGGAGGGGGTCTGGGGGTCGCCCCCCCTGGAAACTGTTAAAAATTGATCGTCAGAAACGGCATTTCGTGCGTTCTTCGAAGTTTCTGCAGTTATTTGTGTTCTTCCCTGGTCCAACAGTTCAGCAGATTCGGCACCCCCTGCACCGTCATCCTAGATCGAAGGGGGGGTGGGGTGCGCACCCCTGCACCCCCCCCTCCTGGATCCACCCCTGGTATTCAGGCAAGATAGACAGTAGTCCCCAGAATCGCTTGGGTTCGATTTTTCGATGTCGGATCATCGGGGCTCCCATGGCAGTAATTGGACGTAGTTGAGTTGGCAGGTTGGGACAAGGACGGTTGAGTTGGCAGGTTGGGACAAGGACGGATTTTAGTGAAGATCCAGATCTGATATTTTAGTGCTTCTTCACCACTGAGTGATATGGCAATCTCGATATATAGCACAATATTTCATAAAGTTGTGGACGACTTATGACAAAACCTGGTGGATGAGTTGGTTAGGTGAACAGAACAAGCATTCGATTTCCGTTCAGGTGCGGATCCAGAGCTGGCTTATCAGTGGGATACAAAATGTAAACTGTTCAGCCTGGCGGAGGTATGCTCTCTTCTGATTGCCATTCGTAAGTTTTCCATACATAAACCCAGTAATGAAGTTTTCTCCAACCGCAAGATGAGCATGATATACCTGGTACCACGCCGTTCAATGAGGCGGCTTATAAGTTTCTCTCATGCCCTTCACAGTTTCCTGAAATTCCTGAAGCATTTTTCCAACTTGCTCTGTCACCACTTTTGACCTCATGAGATACTTTGTCCACTTATATAGTGGACATCCCCATCAACCCTTTCACTTCTGTTTTCGTAGCTTGAATAGCCCCTTTTTCTCAGGCACGGCAGAACCAATGTGCATGCTTTGACTCGATGCCAAACACACTATACAATGTATACATATCCAATGTCATGTCTTGACACTCCATACAGGAACAACGTTCACATGCTTGACACTCAATACAGGAACAACGTTCACATGCTTGACACTCCATACAGGAACAACGTTCACATGCTTGACACTCCATACAGGAACAACGTTCACATGCTTGACACTCCATACAGGAACAACGTTCACATGCTTGGCACTCCATACAGGAACAACGTTCACATGCTTGACACTCCATACAGGAACAACGTTCACATGCTTGACACTCAATACAGGAACAACGTTCACATGCTTGGCACTCAATACAGGAACAACGTTCACATGCTTGGCACTCCATACAGGAACAACGTTCACATGCTTGACACTCCATACAGGAACAACGTTCACATGCTTGGCACTCCATACAGGAACAACGTTCACATGCTTGACACTCCATACAGGAACAACGTTCACATGCTTGGCACTCCATACAGGAACAACGTTCACATGCTTGACACTCCATACAGGAACAACGTTCACATGCTTGACACTCCATACAGGAACAACGTTCACATGCTTGGCACTCCATACAGGAACAACGTTCACATGCTTGGCACTCCATACAGGAACAACGTTCACATGCTTGACACTCAATACAGGAACAACGTTCACATGCTTGGCACTCCATACAGGAACAACGTTCACATGCTTGACACTCAATACAGGAACAACGTTCACATGCTTGGCACTCCATACAGGAACAACGTTCACATGCTTGGCACTCCATACAGGAACAACGTTCACATGCTTGACACTCCATACAGGAACAACGTTCACATGCTTGCCACTCGATCATTTACCTCCTTACTTGTCTGTGGCAAAGTTCGCACTGAAGTGTATCCTCTTGATGACTTTGAACTTTAGGCTTGTGCCATATTTCTAGCCTGACTGAGTTTTCTGCCCATCTTCTTCGCATTGTTTGGCCAATTCATGGAGTGTCGTGTTTGAGACATTACGTGCAACAACAGACCGCAGCTCGTCACATTTCACGGGCGCCGCCATTTTTGATGGCTTGTACAGAGAGGTTTCGGAATAGTCTGACTGTAATGAGCCCTCTGAGCACTTGCACTGTCCACAGGGACGTCCTCCTCTTCCTCGACAAAACAACTACTCGGGTTATATAATGAAGCCAAAAGATATAATATGTATACGGCATATATAATACATAATTTTAAATTAACTTGGATTGATTCGAATTCCACTAGGCCATAAAGGAATTATCCTATAGGCAAGAAGGCTTGAAGCCTGGGGCCTACACAAACTGTGTGCCTCAGAACGCCTGTGACGCCGATGGGCTGAAACCTTCCAAACCGACATTTAATTGTCGCTATTGGTCTTTTTCAAACTGAAGAGAAAAGTTATAGGGAATTCATGGCGATTGTGAATATAGTACTTATGTTTGGAGCAATTTAACCTCACGTCTTTCGCAGTGTATTATTTAATTATATGGGGTTGTGAAAAATCGTCTTTTACCCCAAAAAATTCGATTTCACTCTATATTTCGACATCATTATTTAGGTCACGAGTTCTGATCGTAAAAATATTGAATATTGCTCGTGTTTAAAGCAAAAATATTGATCGTAAAAACGAGTTCCGATCAGATTTCGAATATCAGCTTTTAATAAGCCGAAATGACAATATTGCCATGAGCCAATCACACTGCACCTGGCCTCACACAGCCAATCAGCATAACAGGTAACGGACGAACTGACAGAAATGTCTGTCATATATATATATATCTGTGCAGCGTCTGTCCTGTGTTGTGTTGTCTTGTCACTGAACTACTTTCTTATACTTTTGTGAAATCGTACCAAACTTCTGGTATGCACATATCTCTCCCGTCGGTATGTCCTAAGGGTATTTGTTTTGAAAAAATTTCCAATTTATTATTATTATTTTTTGGAAATGTTTTTGGGGAAATGTTTTTTTTTCAACTTCAATTGTTTATGAAAAGTAATATCACGTATATTACAAATACATTTGTGCAAAATAATTGTTTGAATTATGATTGGTTTAAACCATGACAAAACGGCAACTCGGGTACAGTCATTTATCTGTATATCGACACATCTGGGCAATGTCTGTGTTCTCACTTAACGACTCCCTCAAACTTTTGTTTCCGTGGTTGTGAAGTGTTTTTAATAACGTTGTGGTGAGGTATTTGGAATTATGTGGTTGGTGATGTGTTTTTATTACGTGTTTTATGGCTGTGAGGTTTTTTATTACGTGTTTTATGGCTGTGAGGTGTTTTCAATTTCGTGGTGGTGAGGTGTTTTCAATTTTGTGGCTGTGAGGTTTTTTATTACGTGGCTGTGAGGTGTTTTCAATTTCGTGGTGGTGAGGTGTTTTCAATTTTGTGGCTGTGAGGTTTTTTATTACGTGTTTTATGGCTGTGAGGTTTTTTATTATGTGTTTTATGGCTGTGAGGTGTTTTCAAATTCGTGGTGGTGAGGTGTTTTCAATTTTGTGGCTGTGAGGTTTTTTATTACGTGTTTTATGGCTGTGAGGTGTTTTCAATTTCGTGGTGGTGAGGTGTTTTTAATTTCGTGGCTGTGAGGTGTTTTTAATTTCGTGGCTGTGAGGTGTTTTTATTACGTGTTTTATGGCTGTGAGGTTTTTTATTACGTGTTTTATGGCTGTGAGGTGTTTTCAAATTCGTGGTGGTGAGGTGTTTTCAATTTTGTGGCTGTGAGGTTTTTTATTACGTGTTTTATGGCTGTGAGGTGTTTTCAATTTCGTGGTGGTGGTGTTTTCAATTTCGTGGCTGTGAGGTGTTTTTATTACGTGTTTTATGGCTGTGAGGTGTTTTCAATTTCGTGGCTGTGAGGTGTTTTTATTACGTGTTTTATGGCTGTGAGGTGTTTTTAATTTTGTGGTGGTGAAGTGTTTTCAATTTTGTGGTGTGAGGTGTTTTTAATTTTGTGGTGTGAGGTGTTTTTATTACGTGCTTTATAGCTGTGAGGTGTTTTCAATTTCGTGGTGTGAGGTTTTTTATTACGTGTTTTATGGCTCTGAGGTGTTTTCAATTTCGTGGTGGTGAAGTGTTTTCAATTTTGTGGTGTGAGGTGTTTTTAATTTTGTGGCTGTGAGGTGTTTTTATTACGTGCTTTATAGCTGTGAGGTGTTTTCAATTTCGTGGTGGTGAAGTGTTTTCAATTTTGTGGCTGTGAGGTGTTTTTATTACGTGTTTTATGGCTCTGAGGTGTTTTCAATTTCGTGGCTGTGAGGTGTTTTCAATTTCGTGGCTGTGAGGTGTTTTCAATTTCGTGGTGGTGAGGTGTTTTCAATTTTGTGGCTGTGAGGTTTTTTATTACGTGTTTTATGGCTCTGAGGTGTTTTCAATTTCGTGGTGGTGAAGTGTTTTCAATTTTGTGGCTGTGAGGTTTTTTATTTTGTGTTTTATGGCTCTGAGGTGTTTTCAATTTCGTGGTGGTGAAGTGTTTTCAATTTTGTGGCTGTGAGGTGTTTTCATTACGTGTTTTATGGCTGTGAGCTGTTTTCAATTTCGTGGCTGTGAGGTGTTTTCAATTTCGTGGTGGTGAGGTGTTTTCAATTTCGTGGTGGTGAAGTGTTTTCAATTTTGTGGCTGTGAGGTGTTTTCAATTTCGTGGTGGTGAGGTGTTTTCAATTTCGTGGCTGTGAGGTGTTTTCAATTTCGTGGTGGTGAGGTGTTTTCAATTTCGTGGCTGTGAGGTGTTTTCAATTTCGTGGTGGTGAGGTGTTTTCAATTTCGTGGTGGTGAAGTGTTTTCAATTTCGTGGTGGTGAGGTGTTTTCAATTTCGTGGTGGTGAAGTGTTTTCAATTTTGTGGCTGTGAGGTGTTTTTATTACGTGTTTTATGGCTCTGATGTGTTTTCAATTTCGTGGTGGTGAAGTGTTTTCAATTTCGTGGTGGTGCGGTGTTTTCAATTTCGTGGCTGTGAGGTGTTTTCAATTTCGTGGCTGTGAGGTGTTTTCAATTTCGTGGCTGTGAGGTGTTTTTAATTTTGTGGCTGTGAGGTGTTTTTATTACGTGTTTTATGGCTGTGAGGTGTTTTCAATTTCGTGGCTGTGAGGTGTTTTCAATTTCGTGGTGGTGAGGTGTTTTCAATTTCGTGGCTGTGAGGTGTTTTCAATTTCGTGGCTGTGAGGTGTTTTCAATTTCGTGGCTGTGAGGTGTTTTCAATTTCGTGGCTGTGAGGTGTTTTTAATTTTGTGGCTGTGAGGTGTTTTTATTACGTGTTGTATGGCTGTGAGGTGTTTTTATTACGTGTTGTATGGCTGTGAGGTGTTTTTATTACGTGTTGTATGGCTGTGAGGTGTTTTCAATTTCGTGGCTGTGAGGTGTTTTTATTACGTGTTGTATGGCTGTGAGGTGTTTTTATTACGTGTTGTATGGCTGTGAGGTGTTTTTATTACGTGTTGTATGGCTGTGAGGTGTTTTTATTACGTGTTGTATGGCTGTGAGGTGTTTTCAATTTCGTGGCTGTGAGGTGTTTTCAATTTCGTGGTGGTGAGGTGTTTTCAATTTCGTGGCTGTGAGGTGTTTTCAATTTCGTGGCTGTGAGGTGTTTTTAATTTTGTGGCTGTGAGGTGTTTTTATTACGTGTTTTATGGCTGTGAGGTGTTTTCAATTTCGTGGCTGTGAGGTGTTTTCAATTTCGTGGTGGTGAGGTGTTTTTAATTTCGTGGCTGTGAGGTGTTTTTATTATGTGTTTTATGGCTGAGGTGTTTTTAATTTCGTGGTGGTGAGGTGTTTTTAATTTTGTGGCTGTGAGGTGTTTTTATTACGTGTTTTATGGCTGTGAGGTGTTTTTCTTACGATGGCTGAGATGGCTGTGAGGTGCATCAACAAAAAGGTGTTGTACCTTTTTAACCACATGAGGCATGCAACCGAAATACTTTATTAATAAATTAATATCAAACGCGTATTTGTTCTGCTTTGATAAAGAGCGCGACCTATATCTAAAACCAGGTTGATGCGGCTCATTGACATTTTTTTTATGCTGCAGTGAAAATGCCTCCAATGAGTGGGAAAAAAAAGCGAGTTCTCTCCCGCAGTACATCAAACACCCAATGCAAACATGTAGCTCGAGCTGAGGAAACCGAGGATGACCATGCTTCCTGACTGCAACCACAGCGTCCTCACAATAGAAGTGTAAGCAGAGAACTCGAGCTGAGGAAACCGAGGATGACCATGTTTCCCGACTGCAACCACAGCATCCTCACGATAGAAGTGTAAGCAGAGAACTCGAGCTGAGGAAACCGAGGATGACCATGCTTCCTGACTGCAACGACAGCGTCCTCACAATAGAAAAGGTATGCAGAGAGCTCGAGCTGAGGAAACCGAGGATGACCATGCTTCCCGACTGCAACGACAGCGTCCTCACGATAGAAAGTGTAAGCAGAGAGCTCGAGCTGAGGAAACCGAGGATGACCATGCTTCCCGAATGCAACGACAGCATCCTCACGATAGAAAGTGGAAGCAGAGAGCTCGAGCTAAGGAAACCGAGGATGACCATGCTTCCCGACTGCAACGACAGCGTCCTCACGATAGAAAGTGGAGGCAGAGAGCTCGAGCTAAGGAAACCGAGGATGAGCGCCAGTGTAGGCTTCAGTATGACCGGCAGCAACATAAAAAAACAAGATGTAATGAAGCAAACAATCTTGCAAGGAATGCACAAGGTGTGCTCCTTGGTACCCAACAAGTTGGGGAAAATATCATTGGTGCACTTATCAAGCCTGATGGTGCCACAACAGGTGAATGTGGCCATTGTCATGCTTTGCATTGGAAACGTGAAACAAAATCCATGTGCTGTGGTGGAGGGAAAATAAAACTGGAACCATTTCCATACCCACCTGATAGATTCATTCAGCTATGGGAAGGAACAATCCCAGAGGCCCGACTCTTTCCGGAATTTTCTCGGCAACTGAACAATGCCCTTGCCGTAACATCACTAAAGGTCATCCAATCACCACCAACAAGAACCGGCTGGAATCCAAGTGTCATCATCCAGGGCAATATGTATCACTTTGTTGGACCCCTTCAAGCGAATGCAGGTATAATATTGTTACGGTCCGCGGTTAAGGATGGTATGCTTGCCGAGCGGAGGCTCCGCGACCGAACAGTTGTTCCCCGACTCACCCGATTCACCCAGACGTTGGCCGTATCGCGCCACCGCTATTCAATCGGGAAAAGACTAAGACGACGAATGCAAAGAGGTAGAAGAAGACGTACAGAAGAGTAACGGGGTTTATTATTATTTACACACACATAAGCCAAAAGAGCAGTCACGGGTATTCACAGCGGACATGAAAAAAGCAGGTAACACAGTGCAAATTACTAGCTTATACTGACTTAGTTTACTACCCAGGACAGCACGAACAGAACAAACTCACGTACGCAAATGGATGGAAGGGTAGGAATCGTTTGGAGGGATGAGCAGGTGGGATCACAGGGCACAGCGAGCAGGTCCACTCCGGGCGGGAAGCGAGGAGCCGGCAGCTCCTTGTATTTGGCTTTACAGCGCACGCCAGCAGGGTCACTTGGCTGGTTGAACCGGGGCTGGTTGAAGCGGCTCTTTGTCAAAGGCTTTTCGTATCTCTCACGCAACTCCGGTGCTACTCTGAACTCTCTCCCAGTGGACTGCCGACCCTCTTACGCACCTGGACGCACCTGGACTCATCTGCCGTATCTCTGGTCTCGCTTGTCCCAGCGATCGTCGCACCCTTCTCTCCAAACCTTCAGCGCGGGTCTGACACGCCCTCCTCGGTTTCGGTACCGCCCTCTCCCCCCGTGCTCTGTTTCGTGACCTTGTATGGTAATCCCACGGGCTTGTCTCCTTATTCGGGCATGGTGCCGACGGCACGCCCCTCGTGGCGAGCCACGGGCTTGTTTCCTTATTTGGGCATGGGGCTGAACAGCCCCGCCCTTCGTGGCGCGCCCTGGGCTTGCCTCTCCCTGGCGACCCCGCCCCTCCTGTTCAAACAGAGCACGGAGCACATATTCACTATAGCAGCGAAATGAGAGGGCATGCACCCCACGCTTGTGAACTGCTTTACCCGCAGATGGAGAGTTTGGCTGGGAAATGGAAGTATTGAAGGGGAGCTATTCTTAATTGATTCGGTGCAATGGAGTGTCCTTCTAATGGAAGACAAGGCCTTACTCTAAAACACATAATAAGATATAAGCTACTGAACAAGGGTTTTATCGGGTCCTTCAATGTGGTGTTTCATGGAATTAACTACCGAGACGCTCTTTTTACCTTTACACAACTCTGGAGGCAGGAGGGGCCATATCCAACCAATGTTACACAACAATTTACCACTACAATACACACAATCAAAAAAATACAATCCTCATATCCGCAACAATATCAATATTACCAGGTGCCTTCTGATGACTCCAGCCTTCCTCTCCTCCCCCATCCCTCCCCTTATCAGGATATCATGATGACTCAATGTTGCATATAATTATATTTGTTTCACTAAATAAACAGCATCATACACCATTCTTCTTAGAAATGGATTTAAGTCTAAGCATATACATAATCTCGAAATTGAAAAAGTATAGAAATAACAAGTAGAACATTGTGAATAATTCACAAGAAAAACTTTATTCACTTTATTTACATTTAACTTATATCTGTATATATTTCTTCACCATACAGGAGAGACACCTCGCTTTGCACAAATTTATGTGCATGACCCTCAACATGACAAAGAGGAGGCCTCCATTCGCCTGGGTAACATTCAACTTCCCGCAACCACAAGCACTCATCAACAAAATATGCTGTTGACTCTGCTGCTAGACCTACAAACAGAACTTCATAAATGCAACCCTTATATATATGATTTCAAGCAGGTATGTGAAATCCCTTCAACAGAAATTGGTCAGGCTCGATTTGTAATCGATGAAAACAGTCGGCCCCAAGGTGAACATGTGCGACGTTACAATCCAAGTTTCAAGGAAGTATCAGTTTTAATGGGTGATGAACCTGGTCATCATGACTTGATACTGCAGCTGAGG
The DNA here is from genome assembly GCF_964187855.1 of Myxine glutinosa. Taxonomy (NCBI): domain Eukaryota; kingdom Metazoa; phylum Chordata; class Myxini; order Myxiniformes; family Myxinidae; genus Myxine; species Myxine glutinosa. Next base: position 46,194,480 of record NC_136263.1, on the reverse strand, counting down.
GGTGGTGGATTGCACACAATATCTGACAAACATCGTTCGGCAGACCCTCTTCACTTTGTTCTTCTTTTCCCTGGAGGTACAGATGGCTGGCACCTTGGTTTAAACCACGTCAACCCACAAACAGGACAAACTGAACAAGTGCATAGTTGCAAGTGAGTTATATGCATACCATATCAGCAGAGATTGAACCAATCAGATGCACTGTTCAGATCAAGACGTCCTTTCCAAGAATACTGTTGCATGGCATTTGCAACAGCAGAAAACCAACGTCTCTACTACCTACAGAACAACCAGAAAGCACTACGTGTTGAGCTGTACAACAACCTTTGCGATATGGTCCATGCTCATGACATTGCTGGTACTACTGGAAATCCTGTCATTGGCAAACGTGTCATCTTGCCACCATCTTTTGCTGGAGGGCCACGACACATGCACCATCGGCTTCAAGATGCGATGGCCATCGTAAGAAAGTATCACAAACCTGATCTGTTTATAACATTTACATGTAATCCTAACTGGCAAGAAATCAAGGATGTTCTTCTCCTTGGACAAAATGTGTCAGACAGGCCAGACATTGTGGCAAGAGTCTTCAAGGAGAAGCTTAGGGAGTACCTTGATGAGATTTTTAAAAAGGACAGCATCTTTGGGAAAGCAGTTGCACACCTATATGTCATGGAATTTCAGAAGAGAGGATTACCACATGCTCACATTCTTATTATTCTCGAGCAAGCTGACAGACTGCGCTCGGCTGATGATGTGGACAGTTTAGTTTGTGCAGAACTACCTGCTGATCCGACAACATTTGAGGAGGGTTCCTTACAACGTGTTCAAGCACAACGCCTCCAGGACATTATCCTGCAGTGCATGGTACATGGACCTTGTGGACCAGAGAAGCCAAATGCCCCTTGCATGAAAAATGGGGTGTGTGACAAGGGTTATCCCAAAGCATTCTCTAATGTGACAAAATGGGATGACAATCATACCTACCCCACATATCGTCGCCGCTCTTCACTGCAAGGTGGTCGCCAAATCATACACAATCGCCGCACTGTGGAAAACAGCTGGATTATCCCATATAATCCATACTCCAGCATCAGATATAAGGCTCACATAAATTGTGAAGTATGCTGCTCGGCCCTTGCAGCAAAATATCTATTCAAGTATGTTCACAAGGGCAATGACAGAGCTATGGTGCAGGTGCAATGTGCTGAGGCAAATCGAGAAACTACTGCAAGCTCACGGAATGAAATAAAAGAGTATCAAGATTTACGTTCCCTTGGCTCTATGGAGGCATGCTAGCGTCTTTTCTGTTTCAATATTAGTGAGCACCATCCAGCTGTGTATGCTTTACGTGTACACCTTCCTGACCACCAAATGGTGTACTTTGAAGAGGGTCATGAGCGTCAATGTACAAACAAAAGCCAAACGACTGAATTGGTGGGATTCTTCAATTACAACCATATCAATCCCTCACCAAGGTCAGATATTGTGATTTTTCCAGAAAATTTTGTTTGGAAAAACAATACAAAGACATGGACACCACGCCAGGGTGCATTCAAAACAATTGGTAGAGTACTCAATGTCCACCCATTAGCTGGAGATGTCTACTACCTTCGAATGCTACTGAATCATGATCACAGCAAAGGGGCAACATCATATGACTATCTTAGGACTATTAATGGTCAGTGCTATGAAACTTTCCAAAGTGCATGTGAGGCGCTTGGTCTCCTTCAAAATGATAGAGAATGGGATTTTGCATTGACAGATGCAGAAGCAACAGTGCCCACAAATCAGGGAGCTCTTTGTGACCCTCCTACTCTTTTCAAACCCTGCTGACCCAGTTATGCTCTTCGACCATCACCATATGCACTGGTGGGATGACTTTCTTCCTCGGGTTCCTCAACAAGCTGATCATCAACTCCTGCGTGCAATGGTATTGCTGGACGTTGAGCATCGCCTTCAACACCACGACAGACAACTTTCTGAGTTTCATCTGCCAAATGTCACAAATGATTTGCGTGCAACAGTGCAAGCAATCAAGGAAATATTGCACAACCACAACTGCCAATGATTATTCAGGAGGAACTTGCTTATGATTTTAAAACTTTGCGAAACATTGTAAACCAACGCTTGCATGGCCCAAATGCACTTCTACCTTCTCAACGTGAGGTATATGACACTGTTATAGTTGCTTTACAGAAAAGGGAACCATTGGCTATCTTCCTGGATGCAAGAGGTGGGACAGGTAAAATCTATACACTGAACACTCTGCTAGCTGCTGCACGCACCCTGCACAGTGATAAAATCAGTGTTTCTCTAGCTATTGCCTCAAGTGGTATTGCGGATACACTTCTGCTGGGTGGACGTACATTTCATTCCAGGTTCAAAGCCCCCATCATGGTCACTGACTCAACAACATTATCTATATCTCACCAAAGTGTTCTTGCTGACCTAATTCGTAGAGCAAACCTTATTGTATGGGACAAGGCTCCAATGAGTCACAGGCACCTACTTGAGGCACTTGACCGTACATTACGAGACATCACCAACCAAGACATACCTTTTGGGGGAAAAGTAATAGTTCTTGCTGGAGACTTTAGACAGGTGCTTCCTGTTATTAAACATGGATCACGTGCCCAGATTGTCAATGCCTCTCTGAAATATTCTGTGTTGTGGCAACATTTCAAGATATTCCACCTTACCGAGAATATGCGTGTGCTTATGAATGGACATGATAAAAAATTGAGGGAGTTTGATCGTTGGCTACTACAACTTGGCAACGGACAGCTACCCTACAACAATGAGGCATGCATTGAAATACCAGAGGAAATGTGCATGCAAAATTGACAGCACCTCACGTGAAACAATCAAGAGATCCATGAGTGAAGTCATTGACTGTGTCTTTCCTGACTTTCACCGACACCACACAGATCATAAATGGATGGCAGATCGTGCAATATTAGCACCAAATAACACATTGGTGGATACCATCAACGAGGTCATGTCAGATACATTTCCTGGAACACCAACACTTTGTCAAAGTGCAGACAAGACAGTAAATGATGACGATGCCACACGTTCCCAACTGAATATCTCAATTCCCTTAACATTGCTGGAATGCCACCCCATCAACTCTCACTCAAGGATGGCATGCCTTTAATCTTTCTCCGCAACCTCAACCCGAAGCAGGACTCTGCAATGGGAAACGGTTAATCGTTAAAGAAGTTATCTGTGGCCGCCTCCTAAAGGCTATTATTGCTAATGGTGACAATGCAGGTCGCAGTGTGTTTATCCCTCGCATCACTCTTCAACCTACAGATGGGATTTTCCCATTCCATTGGCAGCGACGTCAGTTCCCAGTGAGAATTGCCTTTGCCATGACCATAAACAAGAGTCAGGGGCAGAGTCTGTCTCGGGTGTGCTTGTGGCTAGAACAACCAGTCTTCACACATGGACAACTGTATGTAGGATCATCACGCGTTGGCCACCCTGACAATATTCGTTTCGCTATCAAGCAGTTGCCTCACCTTCCAAGAACTGCGACATGTTGTATTGTTTACAGTGAAGTGTTATCACTATCTTGAACTTAAATTGCTTATAAAGATGTAACATCACTGATATTACAAATGAATTTGAGCAGAAGAAATGTTTGCATTATCATTGGTTTAAATCATGACAACACAACAACTCATATAGTCATTATCCTAAGTTAAAACAAACTTGTGCCTCTGCAGCGATGTATAGTGAGGCAAGCACAGCATCCCGATCCACGCAAATCTATTTATGTCAACATATTTTATCTATCTTATATATATCTACACAGTATATCTATAAATATATCTGTGCAGTGTCTGTCTTGTCTTGTCACTGAATTACTACCTCAAACTTTTGTAAAATCGTACGAAACTTCTGGTATGAACCTATCTCTCCCGTGTGTATGTCTTTAAGGGTCGTTGTTTTGAAATTTTTTGAAAAAACAACTTTTTTTGAAAAAAAATTTGAAAAAGATTTATTTTTCAAACTTAAGTATTCAACTTCAATTGTTTATGAAATGTAATATCACGTATATGACAAAAACATTTATGCAAAATAATTGTTTGTGTTATGATTGGTGTCCATCATGACAAAACAGCAACTCAGGCACACTGTCATCGATCTATATGTCTACATATCTGGGCAGTGTCTGTGTTGTCGCTGAACTACTCCCTGAAACTTTTGTTTCCGTGGTTGTGAAGTGTTTTTAATAACGTGGTGGTGGTTTTGAATCACGTGGTGGTGAGGTGTTTTTAAATCACCTGGTGGTGAGGTGTTTTGAATTACGTGGTGGTGAGGTTAAATCACGTGGTGGTGATGTGTTTTGAATTACGTGGTGGTGAGGTGTTTTGAATTATGTGGTGGTGAGGTGTTTTGAATTATGTGGTGGTGAGGTGTTTTGAATTAAGTGGTGGTGACTGGTGAGGTGTTTTGAATTACTTGGTGGTGAGGTGTGTTTAATTATGTGGTGGTGAGGTGTTTTGAATTAGTTGGTGGTGAGGTGTTTTAAATTACGTGGTGGTGAGGTCTTTTGAATTACTTCGTATTGAGGTGTTTTTAATTATGTGGTGGTGAGGTGTTTTGAATTACGTGGTCGTCAGGGGTTTTGAATTACGTGGTGGTGAGATGTTTTGAATTACGTGGGGATGAGGTGTTTTTAATTATGTGGTGGTGAGGTGTTTTGAATTACGTGGTCGTGAGGGGTTTTGAATTACGTGGTGGTGAGGTGTTTTGAATTACATGGGGGTGAGGTGTTTTGAATTACATGGTGGTGAGGTGTTTTGAATGATGTGGTGGTGAGGTTTTTTGAATTATGTGGTGGTGAGGTGTTTTAAATTACTTGGTGATGGTGTTTAAATTAGGTGGGGGGTGAGGTGTTTTAAATTATGTGGGGGTGAGGTGTTTTAAATTACGTGGTGGTGAGGTGTTTTAAAATACTTGGTGGTGAGGTGTTTTAAATTATGTGGTGGTGAGGTGTTTTGAATTATGTGGTGGTGAGGTGTTTCAAATTATGTGGTGGTGAGGTGTTTTAAATTATGTGGTGGTGAGGTGTAAGTGTCCCAAACTTCCAGTCTGCACCTACCCCTCCCCTATGTGTGTGCTGAGGGGTTCTTTCTAGAAAAAAAAAAACATTCAACCTAAATCTTCAACCTAAATTGTCTATAAAAATGGAATATCACAACCACAACAAACACATTTGTGCAAAATAATTGTTTGTATTATGATTGGTGTAAAATGTAAATCATGACAACACAGCAACTCAGGTGCAGTCATTATCCTCAGCTAAAATAAGCCCGTTCCTCAGTAACGACGCTCGTTGAGGCGAGCGGAGTGAGCCGAGCCAAGCTGGTATATATATATATATATATATATATATATATATATATATATATATATATATATATATATATATATATATATACATATATATATATATATATATATATATATATATACATATATATATATATATATATATATATATATATATATATATATTGTTACAGGCGCGGTCTTGGATGTTGATTTACCGAGCGGTTTGGTATGACCACGTCTGCACAAGTTACCCGATTATACCCGAACGTTGACTAATCGCGCTACGCTAGATCAATTGAGGAAAAGACACACGGCTGGGATTAAAATGACACGACACCAGGGATATGGTTCTCAAGACCTCCGGAGGAGGTTATATTATGGCGGAAGGTCAGATTACAACTACATGAGGGACAGCATAGGAAGATAGGCACTTAGTTACGGTCTTATAATAGCCCCGACAGACGACAGATAAACAGGACAAAACTGACTCACACGGGGATTGATGGCAAGGAAAGCGGGTCGTCGATGGCTCAAGGTGCACCTCGGCTCAGGGACAGAATCGACCCGGTCCGGTCCAGAGATGCGGGAGGTCTCACAGCGCTCGAGGTGGCGTCTGGTTCTCTCGTTCGTGGCTGAGGCGCATCTCCCTTTACTTCCGGTGAGACGCTCGTTAGCTCCGCCCCAGATGGCATCGGCCCGTTGCTTCTCATTGGGTGCGGGGGGGGGGGGGTCACCGGGCTCCGCCCTTGACGAGGAACTGACAGCCAGCCCCTTCGTGGTAACCCCGTAACCTGGAGCACATGGGCCATGGCGGCTAACCGAGCCGGAGGGAGGACGCCCACTCCCCGCGCCGTCGCCGCGCCGCCCCCCTCTGCTGTTGTAGTTGTTGTTGTTGGAGCTTCTTCATGGGGAAGAGATGCGGGGAGGTATGGGGAGGTCCTAAACTCACTACTGGTGCCATACAATCACATTCTGGTGCAATGAAGAGTCAGAATTAATGGAAACGAGTCCTTAACTGACATAGACTAAGAATAACTAGCAAGAGGTCCGAAAGTTGTCTACGTGAGATGCGGTGGACCTGGGCACGACATTTAATGGGGGAAGAAGGGGAAGGTCGGCTCTACTGAGTGTCGTTTACAGACAATGGGACTAGGGAATGGGGGATTGGGGATAGTTGGGGAGTATTGGGGAAATAGGGGAATATTTACAAGCGGATATGGAGGCCAAATTCCATATCCGCAACATTGCACCCTTCTCTACCCTCGGGGCGTTCCGACCCGATAAATTCTTACCTATTTTAGTGTGGCACTCAGATGTAGTTCCCTCTACTATTAACTCTACCCTGAGTGCGACAGTTTTACAGATATTCACAAATGAGTAAATATGTCCCCCTGCGACGTTGCACCCTTCTCCTCACGAGCGCATTCGCGCTGATCCACAACACTCACTACTCATACACTGCTCCACACTGCTCCACACACCTGTCCAGTTGCACACCTGTGCAATCACACCTGTTCAATCACACACACGGCATCATCTCAGCTAACTTCTCCCCTCTGAAACTTGCGCTTCCCAGTCGTCCCTTTAAACTATTGCGCTCCCACGTCATTATAATCCACACTAATCTACCTGCGTCCCCCCTACAGGTATCAGTCACTAACTAAACTTAACGTTACCTAATGTCATCTTCGCTAGATCCCTACACACCATATCCTAACCCACCCGGGCTAGTTTTCACTGCCATACACCCCATAAACTATTGCGCATTTGCCCCCCCTGTATGGGAAGGGTGGCAGCGATGCCACCCTTACCCACCGGGCCCATCGCTCACTACCAATTTTGCACATCAAATTTCAACAAATCAAAAATTTGCCAATCACTACCCATCATCTGCCAATCATTACTGCCAATCCTTTACCAATCATCAAATTTCGTTTTTTTCTAATTTCGGGGCCAAAACACTAACCTCATCACACAGTCTACTCACTAATGCCTCTCGGTGCGCCAATTCCCGTCCAAAGCCCGGCTTCGTAAAGCCAAGCCATGAATGCGGGTTGTTCTGTGCCAGCGGCTGGATACGTCCCGCATTCGGGGCAGGGACGGGGGCTTACCTGGGCCGAGATCCCACGCACCAGCTCGGCGTGGAGCCATCCCATGGCTCGATCTCGACCTGCCGGAATGCCTCAACAAAAAGTGGTCGCCATGACGACCCTTCTTATCCAGCTGCCCGCTCCGCCTAGTGGAGCACGGACGCGGCCGTTCAAAGCGAGGCCCGGCACGCACCGAGGGCCCGATTCGGCTAAAAGTCGACCTAACCGCTGCTCCGTTTAACGTCGATGCTTCACCTGCATGCTTACACCCCGCAGCCCGTTCCTTGCTCACACATCCAGCCGTCTCCATGCTCCTCGTACCTTTCCTTACACACCCAGGTACTCTCATTCCACTCACAGACTTGGTCACACACCTGACCAGCGAACACTTTGGCACACATTCGTTGGTCGCACACCTCACCAACACACCTCTTCGCGCCCCCTCCTCGGTCACCTCCTCTGTGACAATCACAGGTGTGCTCTCACTCGCACACCCAACCACGTGCCTCACTACCAATTCCAGCGTGCATTCCCACTCACGCTCTACCATTCCAGGTGTGCATCCTTCCATTCCAGGTGTCCATCCTCGCTGACCTGTCACACCCAACTCACGCTCCTTGTCACTCTTACTACTCTCACCTCCACTCTTGACAGCGCACTCACCCTTACTCTTGACAGCGCACTCTTTCCTCATGCACCTGTCCGTCACACACCTTTCTCGCGCACACTCTCCCGTTACACCCTCTGTAACACTCACCACAGGTGTGCATTCTTCCTTGCCTTTGACAGCGCACTCTTTCCTCATGCACCTGTCCGTCACACACCTTTCTCGCGCACACTCTCCCGTTACACCCTCTGTAACACTCACCACACCGCGCTTCCATGTGCTCCCTCGCACACGCGCTACGACCGACTCACTCTCGCCAGCACCCTCACTCCTTGGCACGCACTTTTTTCTCACACACCCCAGAGTCGGACTTTCTCGCACACCTCCTTTTTCGCACACCAGACCTGTCGCACACTTCACCAACGGCCTCTCACGAACACCCGGGTCCATCTCGACCCCCAAGCTTATTAAATCCCCTGGCGCATCATACGCACGACCATATTGGTCACCACTTACACCGGGTCCTCTTCCTCTTCGCTTCTCCTCCATCACCTGCGAATCCCTCATCCGGTTAATGAGCACATCATCACGATCCAAACACAGACTTTGGACCAATTCTTTTACTTCCTCCTTTATCTCCTTCTTATCCTCTCTCCGTCGCTTCTTAATTTCGCTCACCCCTTCTTCCACTTCTTCTAATTTCTGCTTCACCTCTTTTATTCCCCGGTACGTCTCCTCAAGCTCGTCCTCCAAGGCTACCTTGACCGTTTCCATGTGCGTCCTCACCTGCCGGTCCTTCGTCTCCATTACCTCTATCACCTCGTCCAACCTCGTTGTCAGTCCCTCACGTACCACCTGACATTCCCTCTTCGTCGCTACCAAGTCATCTTTTAGTTCTTTCTGTGTCGCCTTTAACCCTCCTAATACCGCAGTGTTCCTTTGAACCTGCTCCGTTAGTCCTTTTTGTCCCTCCGTCAGCTGTTCCACCTCCTGCGTCAGGTCCTCTTTGCCCCCTTGTAACTTTACAGTCCCCTTTCTCACCTCCTTCTCCATGTGCTCCTTACAGTGCCTCACCTCCTCGCGCACTCCTCCGACCTCCTCACTCACTCCTCTTCTGATCTCCTCTCCCATTACTTGCATCTCCTGCCCAGATGCCACCCTCATCTGCTCCATTTCCTCCCTGTGAACATCCAGTTTGGTTTCTACCCCCATTCTGACCCCCTCTATCTGCTGCCCCATTTGTTTAACTTCCCTTTCCGCTTGGTCCCTCATGTCCCTCAATTTGCCTTCCATTCTGTTTTCTAACCCCATTAACCCATTTTTCACCCCCTCTAACTGATTCTCCTGGGCAGCCATTCTGTTTTCCACCCCCGTTAACCCATTTTTCACCCCTTCTATCCCATTGTCTAATCCCTCTAATTTCTTGTCTAATCCCTCACCGGTACCCCTCGCTTCGTCCCTCATTACCCCCATTTCGTTTCCCATTACCCCTATTTTGCCCTCCAATCGCTCACCCTGAGCTTCTATACTGTTTTTCAAACCTCCAATTTTGTCTCCCATTTGTTCCATAAAGGCCCTCATTTGCAGGAGGAAAAGGTTCGAATCCACCAGGGGCGCTGCCACGGTCACGGGCGCCACGACCAGCGAGGCGCCATTTTGCGCCCCCGCAATGTTGGGCGCAACGACGCTATTTTGTGCGTCTGCTACCCTCGCTGCTTCGCTCTCCCCGCGTCCCTCAATTTGGTCCTGGACCGACCCTGCCTCACTCTCCTCTACCGGACCCCAGCCGACTTGGTCTGCCATAGCGCGACTTTCAAAATTCGGGTTTTTATATTTTGTAAAACACAATCAAATTTCGCGCTCCGGATCAAATTCTACTTCCCAAAATTTGGGCCTAACAAATTTAGTCCCAGGTCCGAATCCGACACTCCTGACACCAATTGTTACAGGCGCGGTCTTGGATGTTGATTTACCGAGCGGTTTGGTATGACCACGTCTGCACAAGTTACCCGATTATACCCGAACGTTGACTAATCGCGCTACGCTAGATCAATTGAGGAAAAGACACACGGCTGGGATTAAAATGACACGACACCAGGGATACGGTTCTCAAGACCTCCGGAGGAGGTTATATTATGGCGGAAGGTCAGATTACAACTACATGAGGGACAGCATAGGAAGATAGGCACTTAGTTACGGTCTTATAATAGCCCCGACAGACGACAGATAAACAGGACAAAACTGACTCACACGGGGATTGATGGCAAGGAAAGCGGGTCGTCGATGGCTCAAGGTGCACCTCGGCTCAGGGACAGAATCGACCCGGTCCGGTCCAGAGATGCGGGAGGTCTCACAGCGCTCGAGGTGGCGTCTGGTTCTCTCGTTCGTGGCTGAGGCGCATCTCCCTTTACTTCCGGTGAGACGCTTCGTATATCCGGCGGGGAGTGACACGCCCTCGGCTCGTTAGCTCCGCCCCAGATGGCATCGGCCCGTTGCTTCTCATTGGGTGCGGGGGGGGGGGGGGGTCACCGGGCTCCGCCCTTGACGAGGAACTGACAGCCAGCCCCTTCGTGGTAACCCCGTAACCTGGAGCACATGGGCCATGGCGGCTAACCGAGCCGGAGGGAGGACGCCCACTCCCCGCGCCGTCGCCGCGCCGCCCCCCTCTGCTGTTGTAGTTGTTGTTGTTGGAGCTTCTTCATGGGGAAGAGATGCGGGGAGGTATGGGGAGGTCCTAAACTCACTACTGGTGCCATACAATCACATTCTGGTGCAACGAAGAGTCAGAATTAATGGAAACGAGTCCTTAACTGACATAGACTAAGAATAACTAGCAAGAGGTCCGAAAGTTGTCTACGTGAGATGCGGTGGACCTGGGCACGACATTTAATGGGGGAAGAAGGGGAAGGTCGGCTCTACTGAGTGTCGTTTACAGACAATGGGACTAGGGAATGGGGGATTGGGGATAGTTGGGGAGTATTGGGGAAATAGGGGAATATTTACAAGCGGATATGGAGGCCAAATTCCATATCCGCAACAATATATATATATATATATATATATATTGTTACAGACGCGGATTAAAGATGTTATTTTACCGAGCGGTTGATATTACCGCGTCCGAACAGTTCCTCCCCGATTAGAACCCGATTCCACCCGACGTTGACCAGATCGCACCGCAGATATTCAATCGGGAAACCTCTAAAGCGACCGAAAGATAATGAAAAGAGAAGAAGACAGAGTACGGAGGAAGAACAGATTTATTATACACACACAAGCAAAAAAGAAAGAGTGACCAAAATTATTTACAGCAATGGATGGAAGAAGCAGTCACACAGTGCATCGTTAGCTTAAACTATTCATTTTACTTAACCCCAAGACAACGAGTAGGACAGACGACGTTCACACTTACACGGGGGATATTGCAGGCAGGTAGGGCTTGAGGTGGATTGCTGGAGAGGGAGGCAGGGTCGGAGGCAGCAGCTCTCAATTCCTCGCGGTTTTGGCGGGAAAACCCTCCGTCGCGTATCCGCTGCCGATGCTGTAGACGTCACGCACTGGCTCGGTCACACCTGCTCCTCTCCTTCTGGTGGAGCCGTCTCCCTCCTCTCAGCGCGCACAGCTCAGCTCACCGCTCCTTTTCGTATGTCACCTCTTCGCTCATCTCTCATCTCCCAGGTCATCTGGTGAAGCAGTCCCT